>NC_052545.1:3052142-3370714 GCF_016699485.2 Gallus gallus
GGTATGACAACCAGCATTTATTTAACTATTGTAACAGAGTTCACTGAATTGATGGTCTTGTTCTTCTGACGTTTCTCTGAGATAACTCTGGCAGGATACTGATTTATCTAAGTTCCTGTATTGTTTTCAGCATCTTCTCTGATCATAATGCTTTCCCAGACTCTTATCACTGCAAATATTTGCCAGCAGGAGCACAAAATCCCTCATACAGAGCAAAAGTAAATACTGTTATTGCCTACCTTCAAGTCCTTACAAGCGTCTAGGCCATGCTTTCAGCTGCATTTAAGATAAAGTGGGATTTGACATCTCATGCTTTATTTTTATTTATATCCGATTACAATCACACACCACTTCCATATCACACAGGAATGGGCACTTTAAATTGCAACTCTGAGCTACAATAAAAGTTACTTTAACTATTTTTTCGGAGTATAATCCAATAACATTAGTCACAGGTGAAGTTATGGTAACAGTTTTAGAAAGAACGAAGAGCATGCTGATAAGATGTTCAGCTGGAGCATTGTTCTTTTAAACAGAAAATTGAGGTTAAGTCTGTTGCTTTGATTAATTAAAAACTACCCAAACCTCAATCAAGGATTATTTCAAAGCTTTTCACAGCAGACATCTCACCGCTAACAGGAGCACAAAGTGAAACAGCCTGGTTTCAGCAAGGATGGGATGCTAAAAAAAAATGTTACTGAAGAACAGAAAGTTGATAAATTATTATATTTATCATGGAAAAAAGAAAACAATAGTGGGACAAATGAAGTAGAAAATGCCTAAGGCAGGCACTTGCACTGTCAGCAGCAGCAAGTAATTTGTATTAAGACAGCCCAAAGGGCATCAGCTACCACTGAGGCTCCATTCAGGGTAGATATGTCATGTGCATAATTTACTTAGGGATAAGAGTAGATTTCTACTCTCTAAAACAGACCAAAGAAAAACCTAAAATTCTGGAGCTGGAGATACAAAGTTTAAGCTGATCTGACTCAGGACACTGAAAAAAAAAAATCTCTCTAATTCAGCTCCAGTATAGGAATTTTTAATCCCAAGTTCATTTAAAGGACATTAAAAGTTATCAGCTACAAGAGTTGTATCCTTAAGCAATTTAAGAAACCAAAGCTTTAAGTGGTTCAGGATCAGTGTGCAATGCTATTTTGATGAGTGCAATATTAATAAATTAATCCTGAGACATAAGCTTAAATCCAAGCTTTTTGCTGAGTCTAACCCTATGTTCAACTACTGCATCACTTCCCAATAGTTGCCTCCAAGCTTTTACCCTTCAGAGCCCATTGCTCAGGTACCAGTGTCAGCAACCTCTCAAGTAGGTTGCTGCAAGCCCTACCACCAACCTCTGGCCTCCTCCCTTAATGCAGCACAATCCTCACCCAGCTGTCCATGAGAACTGGCATGCAAGCTTAAGCTCAGGAAAATGAATTGCACAGGTCCCCAGACACATGTAAATAAAATGAAGAAATTTCAGATTAACAGTGCTGCCTTCAAACCCTTCCCCCAGCTCAGGGAGGATTAAAGAGGACTTCAAAGAAGCTCAAGTTCCAATTAGAACAGTGTGACCACCCCAGGGACACAAATATTCCTCTGATTAGCGAGATGCGCTCTTTGAACTGTTTTGCTAAAAAAAAAAGCTTTCCCAACTTTAAACAAATGAAGAATTTTTTTTTCCTGTAAAATTTAACATTCAAAGTGAAGGACAAACAACATTTCAGACAAAAAGTTTCATGGAAGCCCATCAACGCACCAGCTCTACACAAGTACTAACAGACAAGAGACACACCAAAAATGAAACACCGTGGTCCCACTACAACCAGATTCCATGAGTCATTAAAACAAAAGAATAACTCAAAGTGACATTGTTGTAACAGTGTTAGAGCCAAAGAGAGATGGCACAAAATCCCACTGCAGTTTACAAATCAGTCTCATCAGCCCTTCTCTCTCGGGAGGGCAGAGCACACCAATCCCACCTCTTCTCAAACTCTTTCCTCAACATCCAACTCTCCCAAGCTGCACATATAAAGCACTTCTCATCCAAGTCCTTTGACGCACAATGATATTAAAACACATGCCCTCAGCCTTGGAAATAAGCACTGATTTAAGCAAGAGCCCTTACTATGCTTCCCACCCACAAAACCAACTGCCTTCCCACTCAAGCCCCTCATTCCCAAAAACAGAGTTGAATTACATACTCTGAAAGGTTTAGCACCATGAATGATAACCGTAAGAAGAAATGCTGGGAAAATAACTGAATCTTCAAGCATGCCAAAGCTAAGTGGATATAATAAACCTGCTTGTGAAAGCCAGAACCCAATCACCATCATCCATAAATAACGAATAATTCACGTCAGAAGGAAATAGAAGCAGACTTAAAGACACGTTCACAGAAAGTGGAACTGCTGTAGTGTAACACATTAAAGATGTAAACAGAGGCATTTCAGCAATTACTGTTTTCTCTGTCAGCTCACTCACAGCAAACCAGTACTTCAGCTCAGCTGCCCGCACCAAGCACAGGGCAGCCAAAATCTATTACAGTCTCCCTATGCCCTTGCCACAGGCTCCCGTGGCTGGGACTAAGATAAGAGCTGGGCTGGTGTCGCAGGCAGCTCGACATCATCTTGGTTTATGACAGCAGTAAAGTTTTAATCACTTGTAATGCCTGCAGCTACAAGGGGAGGCACTAATGAAATTAAACATCAGTTACTAAAATATGAAATGCACTTACAGAAGAGAGCTACCTGCTCTCTCCATAAAGAGAAACAATCTAACATTCCTACTTCCCACCACTTCTACATCCTCCCTTGCATCTACACTCATCTTCAAGATCTCATTTCATCACACTGTGCAGTAGGACATACAAGACAACCATAGCCAATTACTTTTTGTTAAATTGGCTTTGCAGAACCAACCAGATAGCAATGAGGGATTAAGAACCACTGGTCTGGAAGTATTCTCAGTGTTTACACCACTCAAGACCTCTCTCCTCCAGGATCAGCAGCTCCCAGGCTCTGCCCCTCGCTGGCATGACTGCAGTTCTAACAGCTCCATGCTTGCAGAAAACATCTATGTAATATCCTTAATTCCTCTAATTCTTCTTGAGCTTGTTTGGGAAGACAGAAAGCACTTCCAATGAGTATAAACAGATCTCCCATTTATACAAGTTACAGAAATCTACGGGTCGCCCAGAGAAGTTGTGGATGCCCTATCCCTGGAGGTGTGCAACCAGTCCACATTAGAGGGTTGGAACTCAATGATCTTTAAAGTCCTTCCAACCTAAGCCATTCTGTGACTGCATACTTAGAACAAACAAACAAAAACAGCAGCCATTAAGCCACAAAGCAAGGTAATGCCACAGTTAACCTCTTTCTCCCTAAGCTTGGCTGAATTCTGAAGTTTTCCTGCTACATCACTGAGAAAATTTTTAATGTCCTTTAACAACTTTGGCTTACACCTTGAGCCTGTGCCAGCTGAAAGCATTCTCCATCCACAGCTCAATCCTCCTTCCTATGGTGAGCCACAGCTGCCTGCACGGATCTCCCCACTTCAGAAGCATCTCAAAAGCAGTGCCAGAATCCAGCTTTTCTTACAGAGCTCAAAACCTCCACTAAGTTTCATACTCAACCTCTGCAAACACAGGATTAAAATGAAAACAAAGGCATATGGAAATAAAGTCCCTCTGCTCAGAAGTAACTTTGCAAATGCTTACAGAACAGTCAGCCCCATGGTAAAGCATTTCCAGAGTTATGCAAGGAATCCAGAGTTTCTAGAGCTGCCACACCATTTTCTACCAGATTTACCATTACTTTTGCCAGGAAGAAAAACCCTGCAGACAACACATGACAGAATGACAGAAAGAAGATATTAAGATTTTGTAACTGCCGCAGTGCAAAGAGCTCTTTATGACCCCAAGAAAGAAGATAAGTGATCATGACTGAATTAAAAAAAGCTATTTCCCCCTCCTCCCCCCCAAGTTCCACCTTTCCTGTAAGTTGATGATCTTCTCAACCAGCATGAGCCTCCCACAAAACCAGCCCCACTCTGCATGAGCATTTTGCTTCTCGTTTCACCTCCTTCCAAAAGCTGAGCTCTGACAGGCTCATACATTCTCTGCTGGCATTCCTTCTCCCATATAGAACCACATACAATCCTGAGGGAATGGGCACAATTACTGCAGTGAGAGATGCATATATCCTACAAAGAAACCTTTGCTTCAAACCCAGGGAAGTACATAAACAATCCCAAATCCCAGGAGCACATACAGTCTGACTGCTTTTTAAAATCAGGATTAAAACATTCAAACAGTTTCTAAGAAAGGAGAGAGGAGAGCTGCCTATTGATTTTGTATCAGGTACTTCAGAAAAGAAGGGGAAGAGCATAACAGTTGAAACAAACGGTGCTGTCCCAGCCATACTCCTCTCAGAAAACACACAGGCTTTAAATACATGAAAGCAGTTCAACCGTGCAGTTACCTCTGAAAGGCCAGTTACCTAAATTGGGCTGCATAGCAGAGAGGAATAGAAATGAGACAGAGTCAAACCACCTCCAGAATGAATTTGAGGGGGAGAGGGCACGTTTCACAAGAGGAAGGGGTTTTGCTCCCACCTTCCCTCCTCCTCTCTCACCCTCCTGCAGCCGTCACAGCCCAAAGAGACAGTAGAAGAGGATTCCATTAATAAATATATTTCAACTTTCTTTTCAATGGCACTAAAAATGTATGCAAATCCATTCATAATTAGGTTTAAAAATTCCATTTCATGGGCTAATCAGACTTCAAAAAACTCAATTTTAGTTTTAATCAGATTTTAACAAGGATATTAAGTCCATTCCGTTCAGAAGAGGGAGAAACGGTGAATTTAACACAAAATGTATTCAAGCTTAGCTCTGGGAGATAATTAAATAAAATTAATTTGGCAAGGGTTGTCTGTAAATGGAAACGCTCCAGACAGCGGAGCACATTCCTGAAGGAAACAAAAGCAGTTCATTACTGTACAATGAGATACAATGCTCACTGTTCAGGCAGAAGGGAACTGCAGCTCCTCCACAGTAGCAGGACAAGCTGGGCCCTCCAGCTGCCTCCAACAACACAGCAGTTTGTGGGGAAGATGTTAGTTATTTCCTTCTCATTTCAGCTACAGCTCTTAAGCCTCTCACCCAGCACAGGAAGGATGGAAAATGCAGGAGACCACATATACAGGCGTAGTGATTTCCAGTCATTAAGAAAGAAAAGCAAGAGACAGCTCCTTGAACTGTGAAATCCCTCAGTCAAGGTGGTCAGCAAGGATCTCGTCACATATAATTTCATATCCCATAGTTTAGATCTGATTTCCAGCTTCACACTAGGAGCATCTCACCCTCCCCTGCAACACCCACAGGTGGAGAAGGGTTTTAAAACTTCAGTAACTGTCCCTCTCATGCATCAGTTCCAGAGGACCAAATAAACATTTCCCAGCCCCTGTACATCTTCATGTCTCCTTCATGCTGCTTCTTCCCCAGCTACACTGCCAACTTCCAAAGCACAAAGCACCTCCTTGACCTCAGTACTCACACCTATTCATCTTTACCTTGCTCTTGGCACTGATGATCACTTCCTAGCTCCCTCACCTTGCCCTTTTCCCTCAATCTTTTTTGGAAGAGCACTTTAGCATAGGGAATTTGTCTTACTCTTCCTTGTGAAGCAGCACAAATGCACGGGGTTATGCAAATATGGACAAAATAACTTGAGAAAAATATCAACTGTGTGTAGGTAAACACCCCAAAGTCAGGCTGATGAAGATGAAGATCACAAGTGACCTCAGCTCTGCCTTCCTTTGTTTGCACAGTCAGGTCCTCCAACTCCATGCAGGATTTTCATATATACTGTTAAGAATCAGCTTAACCAGCACCTCAGAAAACATCGATGATTATGTCAAAGACATCAGCAATCTCAGGCACAGAAATGCAAATCTTTGAACACTGATATTATCAGATTTGTCTGACATTTAACTACTAACACCACACAGCACAGACTGTCCAGGAAAGTCACCTCTGACAGATGCTTAACCAACACATATCATGAAAACAAACCAGAAAGAGCTGACTTCAGGCTGCATCAGAAGAGGGGTGGCCAGCTATGAGAGGAAAGTGATAGCCTCTCCCTACTCTGCCCTTGTGGGACCCATCTGGACTACTACCTCCAGGCCTCCTCAGTGCAGGAGATGCAGAGCTCTGCGAAGACCTCACTGCAGCCATCCAGTACTTGAAAGGAGCTTACAAACAGCAGGGGGACCAACTTTTCACACCATTGGATAGTAACAGAACAAGTGGGAGTGGCCTTAAACCAAAAGAAGATAGGTTTCAGTTAGATGGTAGGAAGACATTTTTTTTAACTTAGAGGGTGCTGATGTGCTGGAACAGATTGACCAGAGAGGCTGTGGGTGTCCCATCCCTGGAGAGACACAAGGTCAGGTTGGGTGGGAAACTGGGCGGCCTGATCTAGAGGTTGGCAATGCTGCTCATGGTAGGGGATTGGAACAAGATGATCTTCAAGGTCCCTTCCAACCTAAGCCATTCCATGAGATTCTATGAAAGTTACAGGTTTAATCAGTAGCCTACAAATTATACTCACATAGACATCCTGTGGTTAAACAGAACAGTACAGGATACAGGAAACAAGCATTTTACAAGGATAAAAAGAAACTATTTGAAGCACCTAACTACAATCAAAAGACTGAATTTGAGAAACAGCATGTTTATCTTTAGCAGCTATAACAAGCCTTACAGACAGAAGTACACACATTCGCAGAGACCTATGTCTACCCAACTGGAAAAAATATATATTTCAGAGTACTTTTTCACTCTTCCTCTCTACCAGCCTTCCAAATATCCAAATATATCAGTTATTATGAAGAACCCATTGCATCTCTCTCTCCCTGCCAACTCCTGGCAGGCAGGCAGGCAAGCTGATAGGTGCTCTGTCACCTTGACAAGTGGGCCAGCTCTCCAGAAGGCAGATGATGTCTTTGGCAAAGTCGCACTGGAAGCCATCAGACCTAAATGAAAGGCTTGTCACAAAGCAGGCTTGATGCCATCATCCTTGGCTGATGAATTTGCAGAAAACCACCTGAAGCCACAGAGCTTTTAACTCTGGGAATACCAAAAGCATATAGACAAATGTTATTTGCAAACATATTGGTAAAACCAAGTTTAAAGAAATCATAACTAGGTTGAAGCATCATCTTCTGAGCTCAGCTAGTAACAGAGCTGCAAAGTAGCACCAACACCTGCCCAAGGTAACTGATGAACAGCTGATTTCTTGAGTTACATTGAACACATTCTCAGAGGCAGATAACAATTCCTGCCATCCTTAGAGAAGTGAGAAGGATATCAAGCCCTCACTGAACATCTTGGGCATCACAACATGAGAACAATTGTTTTCACTGTAGCAGAAGAAAAGTGAACTTTGTCAGCAAGGCGTAACTTCAGAGTTTTTGGGTTTTCCCATGTCCTCCTATCCAATAAATGCATCTTCCTTTCACAGAAACCAATATGCTATTCCTATCAGAGAACCCCTGGGAGACAGCTTAAGCAAGTAACAAGAAATCAAAAGCAATTCCAGCAGGAACGCGCTAGGAAATGGTTCTTGCAGTAGTTGCACATCTCTCCCCAACAAATGAGCACAGCAATTGTTTATTTTACTGATAAGATTGTTGAGGAAAGACATACAGAAAGGGAGCGCATAAGGATGGTCAGAGTGGTACTAGAAAAGCAGAGAAGAGATGCTCCATATCTCAAGTAAATGCATTCCTAGAAAAGCTGCAACTGCACCTACTTGGAAAGGTCAGACTGACAGATCTTAACTCCATCGATAGCAAAAGGCAGCAAAAGTCAAACGCTGCTTCACTGCACAGAGGCTCCCAACACTACTCCAAACCATATCACTCCCTCCCATGAATGCCACTCTGTGCAGACATCACTTCATCAGGAGAAATGTTGCTTGGTGAAGAGCAAAACACACGCAGAGCACATTTCAGAGCACCAGCAGCCCTGAGGCAATAAAGAAGATATAAAAACTTGCAAAATTAAGCTTCATCAGTGCACTGCCTGCATTACAGTGGCAGGGAGAAAACTAAGATTCCACGCACTTTCACCTCTATACCTCTGTGTGATACTTCACAACTTTGTTACATAATAAGTCAAGCTCTAAAGAAACAGGAACTGAAACAGTATCAAAGCAAAGCATGTCTCTATTTATTCTGTGCACATAATACATAGTATCTCCCACCTGCAAGAGTTCTTACTTTAAAAACAAACAACAGGTGAGGACCCCAAGGAGAATCCCTCCTACTGAACCACAACCCAGGCTGATGGAAGACAGCTAACCTCACCCTTCTGCTTTGTGCCTCACTTGTTAGCCTGGGCCTGCCTATTTAGGACAGGATTCCATTGCCTCAGAATTGCCTGCACCCTAAGAAGTGTTTCAAAACATGCAGTGTTTTTGCTCCTAGAAGTCACACTGATTTTTTTACCCCCTCTCCAAACAATGCAGCCACATATATGTTTACAAGCATGCTTTTTAATAGCATAGCTTGTGAGGAAAGAAAACATAGCCCAGGTAAAGACTCGCTTTGATCACAAATATTCAGCAGCAAAAGGGTCCCAAAGGAGGAAAGACTGAAGCTTAAGGACAAGGCTTACACAGTCACATTACAAGGCATTTAATCTAGCTTGTCAGAGCTAGCAGCATTTTAACGATGCTGAAAAACTGAAAGCTTAATACTCGTACACTTCCATTTTCCTCCCACCCCATCCTGATGCTGCTCTGCGAGCTACAATTAAAACAGAAAATGAGAAATTACCGAGCTGATCCAGTACAGAACTCTGCCCTGCCCCGATGTCAAACCAAAGACAAACGATTCAGGCAGTGCCATCCCAGCTACCAGCAAAATCCCCGCTCCAGGTGTTGGTGAGGGAAAGTTCTACCCAGAAACAAAGCTTTTTCAAAACACTATCAAAGAAACTTGCACCAAATAGGCTCAGAAAAGCGTGTCTGATGATGTGGATCATATCTTACCCACAGCAGTAGGTAAAGCCTTTTTAATAGTTCAGCACATTCCTTCTAGCATACTGTCTATCTCTCAACAAGAGCAAAGGTCAGCAGCCCTCATTGTTCAGACTCCTGCCCACATCTATGTTGTGAGTTGTTATACACAACGTAGAGGCAGAAAGATCAACATGGTCTACACACACTCACTAAAAACGCCTTTTCCCATTTCCAGTTCTCAAAAAAAAAAAAATCTGATCTTAACCCCAGCAGCTCCAAACTAAAAAGAAGTTTCCTTTTATACTCTTTAAATTCATTCCCTTGCTAACAGTTAGGAAAATATGCATCCATATGGAAATGGGATTAAGAACCCCCCTAGATTAGGCTCTGTCCAATCTCTTGCTACTATCTGGCCATCTTTCATAACCTTGTGGAGCTGCAGCTCAGCAGCTATTTGTGTACTTCTGACCCCACTGGCAGCTGCCTTCCCACAGATTAGAACCTCCTTCCAGCTGTATTTGTGGTGTGGCTTCAGAGATTTGATTTAAATACCAGTGTTAGCCTATAGCATAGATGTTTTTATTCTCCTCACTGGTACTGACTGCCCTCCCTTCTTCCGCCTCACTTCCACTCCTGTCAGTCAGTTCTGCCTGCCCAACTTCTGCATTTTAATGGATCCTCCAAATTTGGCACTTTAGCACTGTAACACAAAGGAAAGCACAGCAATGACAGCAGAGCAGCAAGGTCCCAGGCTGCAGCAAGTGAGGGTTTGCCCAGATGCAACAGCCGCAGGCACAGAAATAAAGGAAAGAAGCTGCTTACCTTCAGAAGGCCTTACACACACAGGGATCCCCAGCAAGAGATGCCCTCACCTCTACTGCCAGCCCTTAGATGAGGGCTGGGAAGGAGTGGATCCTGGTTCTACCCTTCTGGTCACTCAGTGATTGCACTGCATGCACCTGAGCCCCTCTGGGCTGACCCTGCCTTCCCACCAGGCGCTCAATCAGTGGTTCAGGCCCTAACTCAGCATTTCCACTACAAGCACACCAATTTTTCTGCAACAAAAATCATATGTAGAAATATTAAAGAGGATCCTAAGGCTAATCTTTAAGGACTTCTGCTCATCCATGTATTTTTCTTTCAACAATACTTCATCTACTATTGCTTAAACAATTCTTTACACATCCTATAGTTCTCTAGCCATTTTCAACCTCTCCTGCTTGGTTTGTACTTTCCCAAATGGCTCTCTTGATCAAATGTTACAGTGAAGTTCAATTATGTAAGATCTACAGCACTTTGCTTGACAAGATAATCAATTTCCTAGACAAATAAAGCTGATGTATTAGCCTGGAACAATCCATATTGCTACTCCTTGATCCAACCACAAAGGCATTGCCCTTATATTAAGGCCATACCCACTAATACAGGGGAGTAACACTATAATAATATGAACACTTACTGAAGCATTTTGCTTTTGTGTATTTTGAGGATGGTTTTTAAAAAAGTATTTGCTCTGGTAAAAGAAAACTGTTCTTAATAAGCATCTCCAGTATCCATCTTTACATGTCTGTTAAAAAGTTTCCCTGCAAATATGAACTTTGAAGATAAAGTGTAGGATATTGCACATTTACATCAGAGATAAGGCAAAGCACATCCACTTAGAAAACTTAGAGTTAAAATACTCAAAGATGCTAAAACAGAATTGAAAAGGTAAAATTAAAAATGAGCTAGAGATTATAATGGGTACTGAGTGTGTGGGAATGACAAAATGAGAGGCTGAATAAAAATCAAGCACAAACATCTGAGCCCTCTGACAGTAGCAAACCATCCCCTTGCTGATTAGTCCCTGCTATTTAAATGATAATTTCACTTTTAAGGCAAACAGGACTGCTTAATGTAAGGAAAGTGACTCTTTATGAAAGCATCTCTGCTTTTGAAAGCTTCTCCTTCACAGCAGAGTGAGCACCTGAGTTCGAGCCCATTTACACATAACATGGGTCACTACACGCTGGGAGAGCTACTCTTACCCAACTGTTTCCCAACAGCATCTCAAATACTACTTGCAGGAGATGTGTCAGCAACGTGAACTGTTCAAGTTTGTCCAAGATTGGCAAGTCCCCAGTGGCAAACAATGCACTTGCTACACAAGATAACACCAGCACACATTTCTAAAACCAATCCTGCTCCTAGGGAAAAAAAAACAGCTGTAGGTTTATTGGATCAGGAACTGCAGCCCTATGCAAGCTGGGACAATACTGTGTATTCTGGTCAAAAAAGAGTCAATAGAAACATAAGTGATTTTCCCCCTCCCCAGAACGAGTTTGCTGTAACTTGCACTTCCAAAATAGAGTTCTTAATCCACAGTAGGAATCATTCCCTCTTTTCTTCAATTTCGTTGCTCTCCAGACAGCTTCTGTTGGTGATCTACCACAGCTCCCCAAATAATTCTTCAACAAGGCAGAGAAGGCTGTTGAACAACAGCTCAGTCCATCCTCAATCTCCAGAATGCTGGAGCTGTGATCCTAAAAAGACAGTGACCCTCGCCCTTCATGTTACAAAGGTCTGTGAAGAAAGGACAGATGTATTTTTGAAGCAAGCTTGCTTACTACTTAACCTCATTTCTGATGCCCAGGTGTGGGTGCTGACCTATTACATTCCTACACACTTTACCCTCAAGACCTGTTAGACTGAGATATTTAAATGGAAGCAAAAGCATTAATTGCAACAAAGAACAATAGCATTCCTGAACATCAGAGAGAAGTACAGTGCTTTTAGAGAAAACTCATATTGTACAGGGAAATGTTGGGCAAGGTTGCCTGTCCCATCATTTCAGTGAAGTACTGGCAGGAACAGACCTACACCACTCAGCAACCTGTGGAAACTGGAGTTTGATTTTGAGTTGACAAAGGAATATTTTCTCTCTACAGCATACAAAAAGCATTCTATCAAGGAAATCTAGAACATAAGGCACTGCAGAAAGTTAAGAATAACACGTGCATTCTAGCAGTACAGGATAACAACAGAAGAGCTTATAACAATACTCCAACATATGCTGCATGTCACATTCAACAAATAACAGTCTCCTCCATTATTTCCCTGTGTAAAGAATGGTGGCTTCAGTAAACACACAATTACTGTGAGACAGCCACAACTTGTTTTCTCTTGAGACTTCCACCTTGTTTGCCAAACACGAAGATCCCCGTCAGAACTGCTCAGGCACTTCTCCCTCAAGAAAATGTTAAGTGTTTCTAAAGCAAAGCTTTCATCTTTTACACAAAGTCCTAAAAATACAAAGCACGTAACACTCACTTACAAATGAACACAATTATTATCCTCATTATCCCTTTCAATCCTGGCTGCTCATTGCCACTTCCTCTGCCCTGCACTGAAACTACACAAGTACTTACACAACCACACAATAACGTGACCAGGTACCCAATCTGAATGAAAGTTGATTTTCCCTTCTTGATTACCTTTTGTTACACAGAACCACCTCTTTCAGATGCAGTGCTCCAAGAATCAGAAAACACAAGGTGAACAGATCATTTTCACACAGACGCTCACTTCAGAATCCCCTCAGGACAGAAACAGAGGAACTGCTGCAAGCTGAGACTAAGCTGTCCTGGCAGGACTGCATAAGAGAAACTCACACATTCATCCTTGTGCAGAATCCTTCAGAAATCCTTACTTTAAGGTACTTTGTGGGATATCAGCAACCTACACACAATAGCCCTCTTTCCAGAGTGAATTCTCCATCTTCAGTGGAAGGCAGAAAATATAAAATTAAACTTCTGAAAAACACCTAGAATACAATAATTCTCCTCTCCATAAAGAGGAACAGTTGATACTCCTTCCATGAGGTAACATAAGGACTTGCAACTGTATATTTTCTGAAGCGAGTACTTATTTTGTTTCCCTCTGCGTGGTGTTTATCTTCCTTTCTTGTGCCCAAGGGATTCCCACCGTGACAGAACAGCTTGTTTTACACTGGGAATCTTGTCAGCAGCAGTCATGCAACTTTCAGCATGTTCACAGATCCTAAGTTACAATTATTTACCTAACGCTTGCACACACACAATCTTGATTTCCTCATACCACGCTAATTCTCATTTTCTTTTCTAATTAGAGAGATAGTTCTAAAGTATGGATCCACCACTATGCAACCTGGATCAAAATGACAAAAAAAACCCACAGAAATCAGTGCTTTAAGTTCAGGGTCAGTGGTCCAATGACAGCCAACATCAGGCACTCTTTCACCCCTGACTGATGATGAAAGAGCAGGTGGCAACAACAGGCTACTCCAATGTAAGCTCCAATGTAAGTATTTGTTTGACCAGGGAATGACTGTGCCCCCATTATGACTTTACTGGAACCAACAACAATAACCCCCCAGTCTTGCCT
The DNA here is from genome assembly GCF_016699485.2 of Gallus gallus. NCBI lineage: Eukaryota > Metazoa > Chordata > Aves > Galliformes > Phasianidae > Gallus > Gallus gallus. The sequence goes on from NC_052545.1 coordinate 3,065,575, forward strand.
TGACTGGTTGCAGTTAAGTATCCAGAAACACATATTCAAATTCAAAGCAACTCAAATTATTTTGGCATGCACTGCTTTGTACATCTGTCAACAGGTTATTCTTCCAAACCAGCAACGACTTACTCATAATGGACATTCAGAGAAAGGTAAATTACTACCTTGTGAGAAAGGAGAAGATTATGAGCTTCATTCACTACTGCAAAGATATTCAAAGCCTTGGATGGAAGAGAGTGCTAAGCATAGCTAATCACAATTCAAAAAGGAAACTAGAGGACTCCAATATTCTCCCTTCTCTCCTATTCACAGGAAAAAAAGCACCAATCCACCACTAAATGCAGAATCAAGGAATTTGATTCCCTTTTCCCTTCTCTCTCCTCCCCACCCCCAACTCCAAAAGCAGAATGAGCATAGAAGGACTACCCATACGGAGTGTAGCACCTGTGTAGCTACAAATTACTTGCCACTTAATTAGACCCTTTCTCAGAGAGGAAATGCACGCACACTCACACTATCTCCTCATCCTAATTGGTCACAGACACTGCAGGAAGCCAGTCCCCAGGATCTGTCAGCCAGCCAGCCCACAGATGTTTCAGAAAGAAAACCAGGTCAGCATTAACAGGTTCACTTCTTTGGCTCTAGGCAACAGGTCAGCAGATCAGTGTCTGCTGTCTGCAGCTGGCAGGCTCCACTAAGTGAAAACAGCCCTTAAACATTGGCCTGAATTGCTGTCAAATCTGCACTTCTCTACAGGTCTGGACAGCAAGCACACGAAACTGCTACAACAGCTCAATGTGATACCACTGAAGCTAACTGAATTCACCCTCGTAAATTAAAGGATGACTACAGGTGCTCCCTAAACTCATGCTTTGTTAAAGCAAAGAGTGTCTCCAGGTCAGCCTTCCACCACAGGCATCAGGACTAAGATCTCTCTTCCACTGTAACCATATCAGATGCAGTTCAGGAAGGTCCAGGTCACAGCTGGAGTCCCTGAGCAGCACAGAAGAGCCTACTCTCTTAATACACATCATAATTTTTAGAACACACAAGTTCGTGGAATATCAATCCTTATTTTGTATTTGGTATCTCCTACATGCTGCAAAAGGGAGAGGAAGAACAACAATGGTAGGTGGGGAAAAAGTCAGGTTGAGATGATTTTCTATTAAATACAATAAAGTGAAGAATATGCTGTGTAGATATGAAGCTTACAAAGTTGGTTGAAAGAAAAGCTCTGCTCTGTATGTTGTTAGAGAAATATGCTCAAATCTTCTCCATACCACTGTATCTTACTACCCTAAGCAGGAAAAGAAACTGGATATTGAGACAGTAACTGCATGTATACAGCACTGAACAGTTTTCAGAAGTTTTGATAGCAACAGTGACAGATTTTCTTTAAACTACCTGATGCATCTTAACATGCCCAGATGATGTTTCTTTTAGCCCAGGCTGAGCCTGCTGGCCTGAAGCAGAAAACAGTTTTCACAGCAGCAGGTGAAAGGATGCCACCTCGTGGGTGGTTGCATACACTGTCATCAAAATAACCCACCTGCCTTTCCACATGCTGACAACACTCAGCCTTCCAGTAACACTTTTCTGTTAAAATATGTATTGCAGATGACAGTCAAGAAATCACACGGAAAACATCCCTAAGCCAGTAATGCACCTCTAAGAAAATAATCGAGTCTGTCGAGATTTCACTGATTCTTAACTGAAGGTGGTCAATAACAACTACACAAACATCATGTTTTGTAGAAATACAAATGGTGTCAGCACAGCCTGGAGGAGAGAACACAAGAAGCATGTTTTCACAATGTTAAGTCTTTCCTACAATAGCCATCCTCAAAGACGAAGATCAAAAATGAGCAATACCTTCTACTCACAAAGCAAGATTTCAAAACACGTGTCTTCCTTTTACAAGTCTTACAGCAGGAATATCAAGCAAGAATGATACAAAAGAGACCTAGAAGCATTCCTACAAAACAAAGTTACATCCAAGATAAAAGATAAAACACTGGAAAGCAGGCAGTAAGAAGATCAAGATAAAGATGACATAACTGAAAGCAAAAAAGATTACATGGATTCATTACGTGTATATCTGAACCACACGTAACCATGGCATGTATTACTTTGTTTGGGTACAGTGCAGCTTTACAATTATGTAACGTTTAGGTAAGGCAGGGATAATTCAAAAGGGCTGAAAAACACTGCACAACAACAGTGCAAACACACTCCTGCATTAAAGCTAGAACAGATAAACCAACATTATTTCCACAGTTTATGAGAGCAAGGGGAAAAGCCCGGGAGCTTTCCATTACAAGAAACTGAGTGCCTTCCCTCGCTGTAAGTACGGGAATCCAGAACTGGTAATCATAAAATTAGACTTTGAGAAAACTGCTAATAACGTGATTTCAACCGAAGGTGAAGCACTATAAAACACTTTGCGCTCATCTCCTTCCGGCAACTTTGAAAGAGCTAAAACAGTAGGATTACCACTCCACTCCTAAAAGCTGCATCTTCTTTCCAAGTGCTTTTCCATAAAATTAGACTCACAGATCTGATCAGAAGGCAATCTGACAAAAAGCCTGCTGGGACTGAGCAATCAGTGAACAGAACCATTGGGAGCAGATACAGAATAAGCCCTGTGGAAGTGCTGGAGGAAACAAAAAAACCCATCCCCTCCCTAAAATGCCACAGGCTTTATGCAATTCCCTTACATTTTCTGTACCAAAGAAAGTGGTAAAAACATAAAATCCCAACACACTCCTTCCTTTTGATTCTCTAGTTACTGGCAAACACATCACACTGGCTCTTTCGGACAACCATCCAACTTGTTCATGTTTTCTTCTTCTTTGAGATGAGCAATTAACTTCTCCTCAAGCTTTTCCCAACAGCACACTGGAGGAACCTGGCTAGGACAATGATCTCTCATCATCACACTGCTGACTGAAAATGAGCAGAATTCATGCTGAAACACATCCGAGCAACAGGAAGGAAAGAGAAAAAACAGAGGCGGGAGGGGGTAATCACCCAGTTCTACTTGCTACAATTGCATGCAAAAGATGATTCTTCTCAAGAGCAATTCCCATTTCTGTATGAGAAGATACCATTAATAGTGCTAAACAATATGGCCCAATCAAAACCCTAACACTTTACAGCGAATATTCTGATTTTAAATGAAGGAGTTATTAGACTTCAACAGGCAGAATCACTTGGTTCCATTTCTTTCCCACTGTGAAATTACCTCATTAAACCTTTAACAGCTTGAGTTAAGTAAAAAGCTTTTACTCTAGCATCTGATGGAACAAGTTCTTTGAAAAGGATTCATACTTGTTCTGTCCATTCTCTGCCACTGGAGATTTAGCCCAACTCTAATTTCATCTAAATGCACACATCTTCAGCAGAAGCAGAAGAGAATCTTAAGCACACTACCTACTTTCATACATCTAGAAAAGAGTTCATTATCCTCATTAAGCAGAGAACACTGTGAAAACTGAAGGGGCTTCCCTTAGCTGAACACAAGTGTTTTTCACACGAAGCAGTAATGTGCCCAAGCCATAGGTGCATATCCAAACACTCCTACTTCCAAATAATCCCTATTAGGCTGCAGGCATAACTCAGACACACATAACGAATGCAATAAAGAAACAATTGGTATAATTAGGTTTTGCAACTTGTGTTGCAGCTCAGAGCTTGAACCAATATTAAATGTGATCTGTGCAATAATTATACCAAAACAGCTCTTAAGCAAGAAGCAGCACTACTTCTAGCATAATAATGCAAATATTCAGGGAAGATAAAGCAGTGCTGAACCATATTCCATACAAATACATCATACCTATTCAGAGAGCCTTCTGCAGTGGAAGAAAATGATCCTAAGATTCACCACTTCTAGTCTTTCATTATACTATATTGTGTTGGCAGAAGGACCAGCACAATGAAAGGATATTACAAAAAGAAGAATGCTCACCTGTCTCCAAAGTCCTAGGTTCAGAGAAAAAAAACTCCACAGAGGAGTGATCCACAACCAGAAATCCTTCCCCAGTGGCAGTCAGCCCTCAAATGAGGTCTAGGAGAGGTGCAGCCAGGCCTCACCCCTTCTAGTTGCACAGCTGAATTGCCTTCACCTGTGCTCCCAGGGCTGACCGGGTCTTTTTTCCAGGTGCTCAATCAGTGATTCAGACCATGATTCAACAGTTCCCATACATACATACAGAAGACCTTAAAAAACCAGGTTCAAGGCTCCAGACATCAGAAAGACAGAAGTACACAAAAAGATTAGTTGTCTTACAAAATACCAATTGGCAGCTCTCTGTTTTCCCTTTTTTTTTTTTAAACTGAGTTTATTCCATTTTACCTATTAAGAGCATCTCTGCCTAAATACCAACAAAGCTACATGCAAGAAGTTCAAAGAGCTCAAACCCAGGCTGGTCAAGTTGACCTGCTGAACAACACATTTGTTCTCAAAGACACTTTATAGCAAGATGCATCTTATATCTCTTTTCATACATAATAAGTACTGGAATAGCTTCTACATAAAAAGATAGTAAGAAAGCATAACACCACACTTGAGGTACCCAAATAACTAAGAGAGTGTTTGAAAAGTTTTCCTTCCAAATCATTGAGCACATACCTGATATTCAAGCCAGTGCTCTGGTCCAGTTTCTCCCAGCTTTTTAGTTTTCCCAGAAGTTTCTAAAGTATAAAGGAAAGGAATGTTAGAGACCCAGCAGAATGTTTCAACAGCTTGTTTTCCACATAGTTTTCTGATAATTCTCCAGTCAAACTCAGTGTATTCTTTTCTGTCTATGGATTTCAGTATCTTATCTAGCACTTTTGGGCAGTCATCCTGCAGCTCCCACAGCCATTCTCCCAGACACCATAGCTCTGTTGTACCTGGACAGAACCCATATCTTACTTTAGCACTTTTTATTATCCAGCTGTAATGCTATAACATGATGGAAAGCACAGCAAAGATAACAGAATGGCAGAGTTCCAGGCAGCAGCAAGGATTCACACAACCATAACAGCAAAGGGGGCACAGAAAGAACAGAGAAGAAAAAAAACAACAAAAAAAGCTTCTTACCTTCAAAAGGCCTCAGGTAGGCAGGGGTCTCCAGAGAGATGCCCTTGCCTCCACTGCCAACCCTTAAATGAGGACTGGGAAGGGGTGGATCCTGGCTCCACCCCTCCCGGTCACTCAGCTGCACTGCTTACACCTGAGTCTCCCCAGGTTGGCCCTGCCTTCCTACCAGGTGCTCAATCACTACTTCAAGCTGTGACTTAACATTTCTGCTACACCAGCCCTGTGAGCCACTACCACTGTCCAAGACCTTGGTATATTAAACTCTTTGTAGAGGAAGAAAACAAGCTATACTCCCAACACTCACTTTGCAGTAAATGAAGCACTCAATTCTCTACCAATTTATCCTACAGCTTCTGTATTTTCAGTCAGTACCAGATCATATGATCCAAATTTGACCAGACACCAGTATAGTTCTGCAAATTAGTAAGTCTATACATTTAGTTTGATCTCTTGGCTTGACACAGGGTGAGATGGAAATGAGACAACTCTACTCATCTGAAACCACATTCTGGCCTTGCCAGTGCATGGGAAGCAATCTAAGGGCTTAGCGAGGTTCTTACCATACATATGTCCAATAACACCACAAGCTTAATGCTCCTCCACCCCCCCAAAAAAAAAAAGATACAATAGCAAAGCCAAAAAGAACATTAAGATCGTTACAGATTCAGCTGCCTTTTTATCCTTCACTCTCACATGTTGACATTTAAGTTTGTGAAAGCTATGTTCACACTCAATACTTCAAACAAGTGTCTCAAGTAAGACAATGCAGGAAGAGCCTAGAGCACAGGCTGGGCAACAGTGGAAACCCCATTCTGCTCATCCAAATATTCTTAGCTCCTCACCTCATTTTCCAATTCAGCAGTCACTAACTGTGCTTGGACTTTCTCATAGCGTTCCAATTTTCTTTGGAGACCTTCTACTTCTTCTTTAAGCAATCCATTGTTTTCTTTCATCTCCCTGTGGTGAGAAGACAGGCAGCAATTGAGAAGTCATGCAACTCAATCTGTTCTCACAAACTTCCACATACACATGCAATTACAAGGGCGTACCATGACAACATACAGACATCATGACATTCAGCTGACTCACTTCTATAACCTTCACTGCAAAGCTGCTGCCACCAAAAGGAAAAAAAAAAAATGCAATTTTCCCACTACGAGCACCATCCTAATTAGGTCCAAACAACCTGAAGTTTTGTATCAGCTTTGCTGATTCGTAAAACAGCATGAAGGCTTGCAAGGCTCCCAGCTCTGATCTTCAGTCTGGCTGAATGCAGGGTTGGAACACAGCAAGTGGTAGACACTGCAGCTTTTTTGTAATCTACAATGACTGAGCCATTATTGAGACTGCTTGCTTTTACTTTAACAGAGCTGTGCAAGGATGAGATAAACTCTTTAAAAAAAAAAAAGAAAAAGAAAACCACCTCTGTTGATAGCATGGTTCTTTCTGTGCACAAAACAAGTGAAAAAACATTCCAAGATAAACAATTTAAAGCGATAATCAAACAGACTAGGGAGAGCAGGAGTAACAATAACTATGAGTAACAGTTACTTAGAGTAATGTACAGCTTCCTTTACAGTTCTTTCCCAAACCTGTATAGAGTTCATCAGCATCTTTAAGCACTGAATGCTGTTTTAATAAACAGATACTGTTATCCAAAATTATCACTACATATTGTGTGAGGCTTTCAGAGTGTTAAGGAAGATTACCAGGTCTTGTCAAATCCTGCCCACAGTAACCATCACAACACTGCTCAATTCATACGCAGTTTCCCATATGAAAGTACAGTATCATATGCCACACTGTAAACCTGGTAAGTCTGACAGAAGGATTTGAAAGTGTATATAGTGCAATTGTAAGAGCTGCAGAAGAACACAAGGTAACCCTCTCAACAACTGAACCCCTCTTTCACCTGAAGTATGCATTTTCCTCCCTAAGCTGTCGCAGCTCCCGCTCCATTTTTGGGAAACGGGCCAGTTCTGTCTTCATGTTCTTGACGATAACAGCATCATGTTCCTGCTGGGAGAACTTCTGCTCCAGATCCTGGAAGACAAGAGATGACAAGAGGACAGCAAAGATTAACTTGGAACTACATCTTGAAAACTACATTTCCTCTCTACTTCGAAAACTTGAATCAATGAATGACTTGAATGAACAAACTCAGAACATGCCTCAGTAGATCACATGGTCACATCCACTGCTCAAAACAAGGACATCTGTTACATTTGTAACACATGGGCTAGCTTCTTCTCTACACCCTTCTGTTTACCCTAAGTTCCTAAGAAAAAAGTAATCTCAATCAATAAAACAACTTCATACTAAGCCAAAGCTCAGATTTTCTTCTCCTCTAGCCCTTCAATAACTAACTGTAAAGATGGACATTTGGATAGTTCTAGGAATTAGGAATCAAAAGAAATACAAGTGCCCATTTCAGCATTACGGCAAACGTTTTTACGGAGGTAGGGGACGTTTAGAGCTGTAATGTAGCCTGATACCTTGTTTTCCCACCTTCCTTTTTAACAGACTTGACTACAGACGGAAGCCTCTCCTTGCAATCACAGAATGAGCATAACTTTACAACAACTATAGACAAAGTAAGTCCTTAGGAGGAAGTTTTTCACCCAGAGGGTGACGCACTGAACAGGTTGCCCAAGGAGGCTGTGGATACCCCATCCCTGCAGGCATTTAAGGCCAGGCTGGATGTGGCTCTGGGCAGCCTGGGCTGCTGGTTGGTGACCCTGCACATAGCAGGGGGTTGGAACTGGATGAGCATTGTGGTCCTTTTTAACCCCGGCCATTCTATGATTCTGTGATGCTATAAACTCATAATAAGCATCTGCTCAGAGCAAAGCAACCCTACCTCCTCCAGGAAGATAAAAAGCCAGTGGAAAAGACACCAACACACAAGGTAATTTGAAAGGACATAAAATATCTACACTTACATTTTTTGTGATTTTGAAAGCTTTGCAAGTAATTGCAGTTGATAAAAAAAAAAGCTAACCCCAACTCCAGAGAAAGCATTTTCTGGGAAGCAGAAACTACAGCTGCTAGGTTCATTCTCCAGCATTTGAGAGGGGGAAAAAAACCACCCAGGTTGCTCTACAATACTAATGCACTGGGCTCAAGATCAAACAGAGCACTCATCCAGGATACTTCTGTTCTGACACTGAAGTAATTTTTAAAGAAAAAAAAATCAAAACAAGGTTTATACAGACCCCAGTGTCTTACCTTAATCTTCTGTTCATATTCTGCCAGTAGGGACTGGCTTGCTTGCAATGTCTGGATTTGCTGAGTAGCCTCTTGCCATTTCCTATTATACACAGAGAAGAGACATTTAGCACCCAGGAAACGTGTACCAGAAAAAGGCACATGCACAGCATCAGTGACACAAACATTTCCAAATATCACTAACAAAGTATATGGTACTGTTATATAAGATCATCTCACACACTCATCATCTTCCTCTAATTCAGAGACAAGAAATACCAATTTCTTCATTAAAAGATGCACCTTGAGAAATATTCAAAAAAAGTCAAGCCTCTTTTACTCTGAAATCAATAAATATTTACACACAGTAAATAATAAGGAAAACCAAGGAAAGCAAAGAAAAACACACTCATATCTGTCAAGTACCCCTCACCTATGATTTACAGCTTGATATTTTTGTTCTGTTCAGTCTATAAAATTCAGATCAGCCTTTCCCACCCACCTGCCTTCTGTTAACTCTCCAGTATGAACATGAAACATCACTGAGAGAGATTTTAAACTTGAGTATTTTTTTCCTCAAGGTACAAATAAAATTCTCCTAAGAGCTACTTTCAAACAACACTTAAAACCTGCACATCCAGTTCAAAGAACCCCTTTGAAGAGTGGAAATCAAACAGTGTTGAAAGGTTTTTGAGTGACAACAGCTGCATAAGACTGAAGTTGTGTTTGCTTTTTTCTCCTCATAGTTATGCATCTACTGCTTACTTATGTTGAACATCCAGCTGTTCCATCAGCTCTTGCTTCTGTGAGTCTTGGCTTGTCATCTGCATCTCTTGATTCATTATATTCCATTGTAGCTCAGATATCTTCCCTTTTAGTATAGTGATTGTCTGCATTAGTGGGAATAAAGAATAAACTGGAGATTATGGATTGTAATACACAGAAGTCACATCCAACTAATGATTCCAAAGCATGAACTGTACGTAACTTCAGTCTCATCCACACTACAATTCCCCCAGTGTCCCTGAACAATTTCCATCTTACTATCTCCTCCATCATTTCCTGCACTCTTTATTCAAAGTTATGTGATCTGACATCTAGCAATACACTTTTTTTTGGTACATCAAAAAGGCCATTTTCCATTCACAAGAACTGCAAAGTCACCTGAAACTATGAATGGATAAGAAAATTATTCTGTTCTTACTTCATTAGCTTCAGCTAATTTGCTCTCCTTCTCTTGCAGTTTCTTACTCATTGTCTCCATACTCTTCTTATAGGATTTGTTCATCTCCATTTGCTCCTTCAGTTTATTTTCAGCTTCCGTTTCCCTTTCCTGATACTGCTTTATGCGTGTGAGCAGCTCCTGGTTACGGTCAGCCTCTCGCTTGTAAAGAGAAGAAGCATGAAAAGAGACATAGAAAACCAGCACAAAGGTGAAGCCCCTTTTTGCCTCCCTCAACTCTGCTCATAACTGTGGTCACCCCAGCATCAACACGAAGCCATCTTATCAACACCAACAGCTTCTAACCCCTCCATTAGCAAGAACAGGATCAGCAGCTCAATGTCAAGGAACTGCTCACAGCAACAGAGCTAGAAAACAGACTATTCCTCCCTCTGTTAGAAGCACAAATCCTGGAATACAGCCACAGCCTCACAGACTCCACTGCACACTCCACAGCAGATCAAAGATGAAAACATTTGATGCTCTTATTTAAAATGGAGCCACACACAGCAAGTGTACTTTCAGAACCTCCGAGCTCAGAAGTTAGGTTAGTAAGACAAACTTTCCTCTGCAACTTCTGGCAGTTGTATGAGGCTATTTAATAGAAAAGCAACCAGGCTTAAATGCACAGTATTATCAATGAACACAATAAACATTTTTTCACTCTGACAATCTTTCATACACCCTCTCAGTTTTTTCCTACCACAAATTGATTAATGCTTATTTGAAAAATCTGTAGTAAATTGCTTTGCTAATCAAAGCAAATCGAGACATGGATTTACATAGTAAGTAAGGATTATGCAAAGCAATACGAGCTTCCTAAAACCTCCATCCACATGACTCAAAAAACACAGAATCTGAGCAGGGTGATTACCACAGTGCTGGATTAGTGCTGCTCCCTTTTCTACACTAGCATTTCAAGGGTTTCTGTGACTGACTCAGCTAGATTCCAGTTTGAACTCTTCATGGCTTAATGCTAAATCACCTGACTTCAACAGGAATGAAGACTTGAGTCACTGACCCGCTATATCACAACCACACGCTAAATCCATCACCCAACACTCTTAAAACACAACAAAACATGATTAAAAGAAATCATTTTAAATAATCAGCTGCGTGTAAGACTGTTATTATCATACAGAACGCAGAGCTCTACTGCCACTTTCAGTGACAAAGCTAAGCAAACATACATGGGCATAAAATCAGAAACCAGGAAAAGCTATTAGTCCCTGAGTGAGGCTCACATTCTTATCAATGAAAGCTCTCTTGTGTGACAGTGCACGGCTGGCACTGCTGCCATTCCAATTAAATTACAGTCACAGAAACTAAATACTTGCAATTGTGCCAGCAAAAGTTTAAATACATTTGGGAGAAAAAGCGCTTTAATATTTTCAGGAGAAACAAAGAACAAATCCCTTTTTGTTATTGCTACCCATGACAATTCCAACACTATGTTAACAAAATCTAGTGATCAGATCAGACTGCTCATTGAGCAAACAATGTTCTGACATTCACACAGGATTTGCGCACATTAGCGAGAAGCACAACGCATGCACACCATATGCTCTTCAGAAGTCTTTACTTCAGATGAGCTCAAGTCTTGTTCTGAAGACTGAGTGCTCATTAACAGCTGGAGAGCACTATGCTTGCTCCTGGACTGCATCTTTTAGTTTATTTTTATCCAAAAAGAGTGCGGTATACACATCCTGAGACACAGCACTGCAAACCAAAGCAAAGCACGTGAGAACAGCCAGAAGCATTTCCTTGATCCAAACTAAAACACCAATATAGATGCACTGCATATGTTCTAACTCAGACCCATGATATCAGACTACCTACAGGTGTTCTACTTACCTCATAGTTTCTGGCATTAGTGTTAGCTGCCTTCTCCAACTCAATGCGAGCTCGTTTGTGGCTAAGCTCCATCTGCATCTTCTCCCGCTCCATCTGCAGGAGCTGCGATTTGGAATGGATCTGCCCAGCTTGTTCTTCCAACTGCCCGGTTCATACATGAAAAGGGGCAGTACACATCATTAACAGCACTGCAGTAATACTGCTACCCCCTACCCCGTACTATCCAGCTGATAGCTGCATAGCATTTTACAAACCAAAAGGCAATTGTCACATTTGTGGTGCCTGTCCTCTCACACCAGCTGCAGATCAGGAAACCAAGGCCAAGAGCACAACTACGGGCCCAGGCACCTGAATCAAACCAGCGTTAGCTGGAAGGAAGTGAATTTAAATTCTGAATGAAACTCTGAATTGAAATTCAGAATTTCTCATTCCATCTCTAGAGGTACTTTATCTGACAAAATGTACTTCTCTATCTAAAAAAAGATAATCACAAACTCCCCAAGCATTATAAAATTAACAGCAGCTAACCATAAGCGGAGATCAGGCCCCCCATTAAATGTAACTGTGGAACAAGATAATGTTGTTTTTTTTCTATGACCTGCTACAATATGACACTTCAGATTAAATTACTCTCCAACGCAGACAATACTACAAGAATACCTCTCTTCTAAGCAACATACATTTGACACATTGCTAGTGGAGGTGGTGCAATCTGAGATGCACCACAGACAAAAATACACATTTTTTCAGTACTTTCAATACTCCAAATGTAAAGCAGTTTTATATTAAAAAGACGGTAAGATCATACTCTATTTAGAGACCTACATAGAAATTATATCAACATGCAGAAACTTTATTGCAGCATAATAGAGTGCATGATGCATGATGTCAACTTATTACATGCTGTAAGAGCAAAATGCAGCTTGCAGGAAAAATCAAGATGACCTGGGGATACAGAGAGAGGCAGACAAGAAATCCCAGCTGGTTGGCACACTGAAGCCATAGCAAGTCTCTTGCATGTGTCCAGACAAGATAATTAAGTGACTTACTGGAAATACATTAACTAGTATAAAGATTCTAGAACATTCTCAGAAAACAAATCTGTTACTGAGCATGCACGAGTAGCAATTTCATAAAGAATGATCAAATCTTAATGAAATCAACCCTGATGCTTAGAACACAAAGGAGGCTACAGCCATGCAGAAGAGATGCTGCAGGCACCAACACGCTGAGGACGCCTCACCTGCACCCTCTGCTGGTACTGAATCTGCAAGGAGCTCTGAGACGACGCTGGCACAGCCTGCCCGGACACCCCCTCCATACGCTGTGAAATGAAGTTGTTGAAGGATCTCAGGGTGGAGAAGACAGTGGTATTATCTTCCAAGTCCTCCATAGCTCTGGAAATACACAAAAAGTCATCGGCAAAGCATCCAGAGCAATCTGTGCTATACTGATGCTCTACTAAAAAATAAAAAGAATAAAAAAAATACATTGCTGCCCTAACATAACACAAAATGCAACACCTTCCACTTCACAGCGCACAGAATCTGACCTGCCTGCCACTGCTGGGATCACCTCAATCAGAAAACACCACACAGCCGAGGGAGAAGTTGTAGACCTCCGGAATGAGCAATTGAGGCAAGAAAGCCTGTTCTCCCCTTGGCGTTATAACCAAAATGGTTTGCTTTTGTTTAGATACACTCCCCTGAATCTCTGCAAATTAATATACAAACAGAAGTTGTCTTAAGTTACACCAAAATGAGTTCTCCCTTCCCCTGTAATCAAGATAGATTCAGGGATACAACTTAACACCATAGGACAGGAAGCTCTACAGCACATCACGCAAAAAGAACCCGTTACTCTGCCCCCAAACATTTTAAGGGCTGAGGCAAGAAGAGAATTAATCCCACACGAGTAGCAAGCTCTACCTGGTATGCAACATGATTCTGGTTTCCAAAGAGCACTTTGGTATCTAATTTTCAACACGCCTCACCAATCTGACAGACTGACTTCCATGAGCAAACTGCAGCTCCTCGTTCATGTAGAGGTTTTTGCAAAACCTTCCTTCAGATTTGCAATAGTACTCAGCAGTCAAAAAATGCATCAAAGCCGGAGGTCAGAGAGGCTGACAAGGCGTTCCCAGAAGGCCTGGGGAAGGAACTGCTCTGAGACTGCAAGCCCCACAGGTGCCAGAAGCACCAAAGGAGGTTCAGAGCCAGGAAAGGCCCTGGGACACCCACACAGGCTTACAGCAGCGGCCCAGGCTCGGGGCTGACCCTCGGGCCCACAGCAGTAACACAGCACTCTTTGGACTCACATCACCACAAAGAGCCGATCCCACAGAAGCACGCTGGGAAGAGGTCAATCAAAACCCACACGAGAACGTTTATTTGAAATAAGCACCGCATTACCACGCACAATAAGACAACACTGCCAACAGGTGAGAGGCTTCCAGCAAACCTATTTCAAACGAGGCGCAGGGAGAACAGGGGCAGCGCTAACGGTCAGAAGCCAGGAACGCCCCGTCTCCCTGCTGCAGAACACCACTTTTTGTTCTAGTTTTGTTCGGATCAGCTCCACACAGCAACCCCCGCCCCCAGCTCGGCGCGAGCAGCCGGAGGACGGGCACGGGGCGGGCGGCGCGAGGAGTTCTCGCCGCGAGACAGCAAAGCAGAGCAGAGCAGAGCGGGAGCAAAGCCCGGCCGTGCCGTGCCGTGCCGTGCCGTGCCGTGCTTCACGCCCGGCCCCGCGTCCTGCGCCCAGCGGGCGGGGGCGGGGGCACGAGGACGCGGCACTGGCGGCACTGCCCGCCCTCCTCGCTCCCACAGCGCCGCGTTCAGCCTGGAGTGAGGCCGAGCGGCGGAGGTGGGCTGCAGTGGGCACTGCGGTGAGGGATCCCCGGGCACAGCACGGCACAGAACGCAGCGCAGCAGGCCGCCAGCCCGCCGCTCCCCCTCCAGCCCACACTCACCACCACTGCCCCGCTTGGATCTCCCTCCTCGCCCCGCCGCCGAGATCTCACGCGAACTCGCGCCCATCTCTCGCGAGAAAAACTGCCGTAATGACGGCACGACGCGCGCAACTCCCGGCCTTACCGTAATGCTCCGCCTCGCCGCAGCCGCCGCGCGTTTCCTCAGCTCGTGCGGCCGCCCTGAAGCTGCTGCGCCGCCCCCGCCACGGCCGGTGTCCACATACGTGCCTCGGCGTGTGCCCGCTGTGCAGTTAAAGCGCAACAACCCGCCAAAAAAGCAAACCAAGACGGGCAGCGGTCCAGCACGGCCCCCGCCTGGAGGCCCGCACCGCCCGCTGCCCCACTCTGCCTGAGCAAACGCGGCTCGGCGTGAATGGGCGCTGCGCCTCAGAGCCGCGCGGAACCGCCAACGCCCGGATCGCTGCTCGGCTGTGTGGCGGCAGGCCGGGCTGTCAATCGTGTGGAGATTGAGAACGGAAGTTCAAAGTAGTTACCGTCTGATAAATCCGCGAGCCATTCAAAATGGTATATTTATGATGAGGAAGATCTGGAGGCCTAAAGAGATAGTGCTGTCATCCCCTTTTATAACTCACGCCACAGCCAGCCCGATAACAGCGCTATTTAATGCAGGAGTTGTCAGTTCCAGATAAGATGGTGGCCGAATCTATTTTTGCAAACAGAAGGCTGGTAATTCATTCACAGCTCTATCAGTAGCTCTACCTGTCTGGGATCCAGGAAAACCTTGTCATTTTGCCTAATAAACATCACTGGTCAGCCATAAAACATTACTGAGAATGAGGGCAGGAATTATCTCCTCAGCTGTGGTGATGCTGCCCTGCCGTCACTCACTGGATTTATGAGCACAGCGAAGTAGCAATTCCTAAATATAACCCGTATCTTTGGGAAATGCAGCAAAGCCATCAGCTGAATACTCCAGGGACAGAGCCAGACATCTGAAATACCTGCATCAGGGACTGTGTGTGACCGTGCAGATTCTGACGTGCACAAAAATGCTGTTTTTATGCTTGCTAATAAATTATATCGGCTTTTAGGAAAGATGAAGAGGAAATAAATTGGCTCAACCCCCCCCCAGCTGGCCCCTCTCGTTCTGACAAGCGCCTTCATGCTTAGTCTCAAATCTGACAGCATTAGAAATGCAATGATTTTCAAGCACACGTTAAGAACTCGTATAATCACTGCTTTATTTTCATTTCCATTACAACAGCCCCAGAGGTTGCCTTTCAGATTATTCCTCTCCATTCCCAACTGTTTTCTCCACAGGTGTGAAGCTAGATTGGATGTCTCTGCTTGTGCAATTAGTGGATAAACTCAGTGGGGCACCACCCTGGTTTTATTTTCATATTTGAAAAGCATGATGTACTTTGTGAGAATTGCAGCAGATTTCCCGAGGTTGTTCTCAGCAATCTAATAGTTCAAGCTGGGGATCTTCATGCTGGGAGTTTTCTTTAAACACACGCCACATTCAGATTTCCAGTCTGTCTCTGATCACCTGTTTGATAATCTGTATTTCCCAGCTCTCATTTCCCTTTGTACAGTCTTGCCAAGTAGTAAGATTCAGACGAGTCCTTCCGACTGGCCTGAGGCTTTATAGTTCTCACATCTTGGAACTGCTCCTTCAGTTTGTTTTGAAGAACACGGGACTCATGTCCATCCCAGAATTTACACAGCATTGTCCCTTTTGGCTTTAAAATACTTTGTGACAGATTCACAAGGCCTAAACACAAACTGATCAACTTCTGATGATCCAGCTCTTTAATTCCTGTTGCATTGGGCGCCATGTCGCTCAAGATAACATCCACCTTCTCTGCAGGAAGCAGATTCTGAATCGCCCTTTGTGTGCCTGGGTCTGTAATGTCAGCCTGTGACAAGAAGACTGCGCCTTCCAGCGGGGAAATCCGTAGCAGGTCAACTCCAATGACAAAGCCAGTGGGGGCAGCGGGATCTAGGTTGTAAGAGTGAATATCACATTGAATTCTTATGGTTGAAAACAACTTGCATATACATGAACTCCATTATATTCAGTAAACAAAAAGCTATCATCACCTGCCACAGTCTTCCTGTCCTTCCATAACTGGTTTGCTGCATGCAATGACATGGTCAGGTACCAGCCAAAGCATTTACAATGTTAAAACCGAGTTACACTGGAAAAGCAAGAGGTAATTCTATTGTGTTTTCTTCTTTCCTATAGCAGAGCTGGCAGTATAGTCCAACAACAGTATGCATGATCATGCTTTTCCTTATAAACGTGAATGCCTCAAAACACACAAACCATACCCCATCCCAAACACCAAAAATGTGCACTCACCAGTACCCAAGGCATTGACCCTCTCTACAGCAACCTGACTCCAAGCACCAGGTGCTGCTCCGCAGTCAAGAACAGAAAGTCCCGGGCGGAGAATATGAAGCTTGTCATCTATCTCTAGTAACTTGAAGGCACTTCGGCAACGGTAATGCTGCTGTTTCGCTGCCTTGACGAAGGGATCCCTCCACTGCCGCTCCAACCACCAGTTCTCCATGGCAGTTTTCTTCTTCAGGAGCCTCACCATGCTGTGCAGACGGCTGCGCTGCAGAGGAAGGCTCACCAAAAGCTGGCAGCTGCCCAGGACAAAGGTGACAGTTAGATCGTGCACGGCCACTGCTGATGTTTCTGAAGCATGCACGGATTCATTTCTACCCTGAACGCGGCTCCTCCCATCTGTCTCCACGCTCACCAACAACCTCAGAATTTTAGAGATTCGTGGCCTCTTCAGCTCCCTGCTCCATTTACAATGAGAAGAGCCATAAGGTGGGCCAAGACCTCCCTGGTTATCCCTTGAACAAAGGGGAACAAAGAGGATCTCACTGCTAGAGAGCTCTGCAGTTCTCCCCGGGCGTTATCTGCTCACCATGCATGGTCACCTGGTGCTGCCAGCCGCCCCAGGGGCTGCACAGCCTCTGTGCCAGCAGGGAGCTGGGCTGCGTCCTCACCACCAACCTGCGCTCCTCACCGACCCCAAGCAGTGTCAGAGGATTAGGGATGTCTGAACATCACCTTCCTGTGAAAGGCTTTTAAAGCCGAGGTTACATCGTTTTAAGGGGAAGGAGAACTGCAGTGCTCATAGAGGCAATTAGATCATGGAACCACAGACCGTCCCGTGTTGCAAAGGACCCACGCTGTACCGCCCAACCCCTATGGCTGACAGCGGTGTCCCAGCGCTCCCTGAGCTCCGGCAGCTCGGGCCGTGAGCACCGCCCTTCCCCGACCCCCAGCCGCAGCTCCGCGCCGCTCCCCCGGGCGCTGGTGCCGGTCACCAAGGGACGGGCCCCGCAGCTCCCAGGGCGGAGGGACGGCAGCCCCGCTGCAGGCCCGAGCCCGGCTCCCGGCTCCCCACTACGCACCGTGCCCGGCCCCACGCCATGGCGGCCACCGCCTCCCGCCCAGCGCTGGGGCGGAGCTGAGGGCGGTGCTGCGGCGACTGAGGCGCGGGAAGAGCCGGGCGCGAGGGGAAGGGGAGGCTGTGGTGTTTGGGGCAAGGCCGGGACCGAGGGGATACGGAGAGGGTGAAGGGAGAGCGGTGGGAGCGGCAGGCTGGGGGGTCTGTGACGGGGCGGCGGGTGCGTGAGGAGCTCCGGGCTGTGCGGAGGGGCTCCGCTGCGCCCCGCGCCTCCTCGGCCCTCCTGCCGTGCTCCGAGCGCTGCCCTCAGCCGCCCCGCACGGCGCAGCGCCATGGCCGCCTCCAGGCTCTTCACCCTCGTGCTGGTGGTGCAGCCGCCCCGCGTCCTCCTGGGCATGAAGAAGCGCGGGTTCGGGGCCGGGCTGTGGAACGGCTTCGGAGGAAAAGTGCAGCCGGGAGAGAGCATCGAGGATGCTGCGCGCAGGTGAGGCCCGGCCCTGGGAGAGCGGCGGAGGGAGTTGGGCGCGCTTGCAGCTCGGCCGCTCCGTAGCTGCCCCGTAAGCGCTGTGCCGGGATGGTCCGTGACGGCCGGGGCGATGCTGAGCCATCCGCGCAGGAAGGAGCGCTGCACACACGTGTGAAGGAGCAGCACGGCTCCCCAGCGCCCGCTTTCTGCAAACCGCTACGCGTCTTCCAGTCCACGAGTAGCTGCGGTTAGCGAGCATCCTCCCGCCCGACTGACCGACTCCTGCTGCTGGGCAGTGAGCGCCGGCTCTTGCACTGTTCCTATAGGTGCACCGTTCACGTTTGGCCGTATAGCGGCGTTACAACCTATGGCAGCGAGCTGCTGCTGCCTTCACGGTGGTGTATGGGTGCGAAATTCCACTTAGTACTTCGTGAGGAGAACTCAGTGGCAGAATACCGGGAATTGCACCTGGAGGTGCCTTACGAGCAGCGCTGTAGAAACCGATGATTTCACTGCACGCGGGCACTGAATTCAGGAATGGAATTCTGTCACTCATGGAAATGAAATGGCAGATTCTACCTGGTTGGGCTTTGCAGATACAAAGCCATGCTTTGTTACCTCCTCAGTTCTCGATCTATCCCCAGATTTACCTTTGCACCTGCAGGAAGTTTAGTGTTGCTCAACAGATTCCTAACAGCTTTTGCACTGATCGGTTTCCTCAGCTGTGCCTGTGCAACCGCCGGGGCTCTGTGGTGAGTGAGCCCATGGGGGAGAAGAGGCCTCTGTGTGCAGCAGAGCATCAGTTGATGTAGCTGGTGCTTACATCGTGTCTCTACATACAATTTATCATCTCTGAGTGGAAGGTGGGAGATCTGTCTCACTACTTAAATCAGGCCTTCGTTTGCTCATGCGGTCACTGAGTATGGTGTGAAATGACTCGATTAATTCAGAATCTGCTTTCCCACACACTTATTTATCTGTGTCAGCTTGGGGTTAAAAACTGGAGTTGTAATGCCCACGAGATGCTACGTGGTGGAAGTTCCAGCAATCTCAGTGCAACGTGACACAGCAGAAACAACGCCTGCTGGTGCACACTGTGACACAGTCCACTCTGCAGCCTTTTCTTCACAGCTCCTCGGAGTTGACTGCAGAATTATACCCAACTCCTGCTCAGATGAGCTGAGGAGGAAGCAGTCCCCAGAGGCAGAGCCAGCTGGGCACACTGCCCTCCTTTCCTGGCTGGGAGCTGCACCGACACGGGGCTGCCAGCCCTGGGACAAGTGTGTGTTCAGCTCTCCTCCAGGAGGTGTCGCGCAGCCCGAGTAAAACTTCATGTGCTCTGTGGCAGGATTTGAGGTGTTTGTTAGGCAGTGGTTACCTCAGCTGGCGTTGTAGTGGTATAGCCTGAAGTTAATCTTTATAGACTGGACTGTTAGGTATTAAGCTGCAATGTGAACAGAGTTCCCTGAACGATCACCGTACTCCACTGAGTCCATCATATTCCCATGAGCACCTGAGCGCTCACAGCTCTTCAGTGTCACATCCTGTAAGGACAGCTTTCAGCTAGTGCAGTTTCTCCATTTTTCTATCTGCTGTAATGTTTCTACTTACTATATTCAGAGCACAACAGCTCCCAGATAAATTACTGAATAAACCATAGCAGTGTTGTGCTTATTGGTTCTTTACAACAGCCTGTGAAATGAGGCTTTTAGCTCTGTTCGTTGAAAACTGCCTCTGTTTTAGGCATTGTTTTTCAGGAAAACCAACGAGAATTAGCTAAGGCATCAGCTTGCAGTACGGTTTTGAAGGATGGGACCCATGGAACTGATGCCAGACAAAGCTGGAGCCTTAAAAACCATTTCTGTTTTGAAACTGTTGGGTTACTGCCAAATGTACAACTACATTAATCATTAGCCTTATCTGAAGATAGTTCAAAGTATCCCTTACCTTTGTATAGTAGAACAACCAGGACAAGTTTCAAGGCCTGTTAGCAGCACGTTAAAAAAAATCCAACATGAGTGTGTGTGGCACAGACAGAAGAAGTAACTTGAAGTGCTTCAGGTGGCCACGCGTGGTGAGGCCTTGAAAAGAGCTGCTGGGCAAGTCTCACAAACTGCTCTTCAAAGACTCCCAGCCTCTCTCTTACACAGAATGTTGTTCTGAGGAGCAGAAACTGAAGGCTCACACGACTATTTAGCAGCTTTGATATGGCTTTTAACTGGGAGGTCACACTCTGTATAGTATTACTTAAGTGAGCTTCACTTCGCCTCAGAAGTTGCTGACTTTTGTAGCAGCATAGATGAGATGTTCTCATATTCCTTATCTGTGTCGCCACAGTTCTAAAAGCTCTAGCCTGATGTTGGCAAAGCCTTCTGCTTGTCTAAACAAAGCATGTCTCAGAGTTCTTAAGCCACATCCAGCTCCAGCCTTAATACACAGGCGTTAGCCCATCTCTAGGTACCCTCGGGGAAGACCATCCTCTTGCATGGAATGGAAACCCTACCAGGTCATCTTTTTTGGTGAATCCTCCCCCTCTAACAGAGTACTTTTGCCACTGTGGGACACTGAGGTAACTCATAAGGCAGTCTGACACTGCTCCAGTCTGGTGCAAGCAGGCTACATAGTGTGATGTGAGCCAGAACTCTGCTTTGTTGCAGGCACAGCTGTCAGCTGTAATCACTGGAGGAGTTCTGAATGTAGTGTATAGCTGATGGATGCTTTTTGTTCTCTCACTGCTTGCTTTCCTATAAAAACACCTATTTTTTGTATAGGGAGCTCCTGGAAGAGTGTGGGCTGACTGTGGACACCTTGCAGAAGATGGGTCAGATCACTTTTGAATTTGTAGGCAACTCTGAACTCATGGAAGTTCACATTTTCCGAGCGGATCAGTTTCATGGAGAGCCAAAGGAAAGCGATGGTGGGTAACGCGTGGAGCTGATGTGTGCTTTCTTTTGGAATGCACTGCTCATACATAAATGCAGAACTGTTCCTACAGAAATTCCAGGAGGGAGGCAGCTGGGCTGTAACCCAGAGCTGTTTGTTGACACAGTGCAACTCCAGGCAGCAAAAAACCATGACAAAATTTCATACAAAATTGTTTTTTTTCCACCAACAGAAATGCAGCCTCAGTGGTTTCAGCTGGATGAAGTGCCATTCAAGCAAATGTGGGCAGATGATGTCTATTGGTTCCCCTTGGTGCTTCAAAGAAAGTTGTTTCGTGGCTATTTTAAGTTCCAAGGACAAGACACCATTCTGGAACACACCCTGAAAGAAGTGGAGGAACTGTAAGAGGAAGGCAGAGACATTCATTCCTGTGCTGCTTCCCATATTGGGCTGGGACACCATGAGAGCTTACAGGGGGCTCCTTTCTCCACTCCCCAGCAAGAGGCGACTGCCAGGTCATAGGGAAGTAAAGAAAACAAGGGGGTTTCTTAGAGCAGAAATAAACAGGGACTTCACAGCATGGAAATTTTCACTGACTATGATATGCTTTAGTAGTTACTTGATTACAACTCTTGAGAAATAAAGGGCTAACAGGAAGTTCTTCTGTTGTTGATGTATTTGGCCTTTCCATCATGGCTGGAAACAGTCTTACAAAATTAAAATTACTTTTCAGGAAAAACATCTGTTGTCCCCTTGTAAACTGCTGCCAGGATCCGAGATGGTTGACAGGCTTTTCTGAAGAATGTTTCTGGGAAGGGAAGCAGTAAGTGGGCTGTGTCTCTCAGACTAGTAGCAGAAACTATTGAGCATCTTCTGGGTACCAGCTTTTATGCAGTTCCCATATTCAGCATTACTTCCTGGGAGAAAGGGAGGCTTGCTAAGTGCTGTGAGAGCCCTTGGAGAAGCTCAAGTAGAGCTCCCTTCCCGATTCTCCAGCTGAAGTTTGCATCACTTTGTGTGAGTCAAGATAACCACTTCTGAGGCAGATGTGGTGTTTGAGCCCTGCTTTCAGCCTTGGAGTTCCTGCTGTCAACTTGGCTATACAGACAGGTACAAATAGGCTGAACAGAAGTCCCACCTTTCAGCAACTCCATGCTTCAAAGCGCGGTGCACCCATGGTTGCAGGCTTTGCCACGTGCCTGCAGTCTGAGAGCTTATTGCTCTTCGGTCAGCCCAACTCAGCATGGTGGGCAGTGAAATACACGTCACACTCTGCTGGAAATATCACATATGCAACTTTATAGAAGGTCTTTTGTTTTCTTTAAACATTTTTACAAACACACGTAACATAATCTTGGAATGTCATATAGGATCTGTAAACATTTCCAGTCTACCAGCTGTAGTAATAGGTCTTTAATTCCTGCATTAGATAAAGTGCTTCATACATAAGGCTATTTGAGCAAAGCAAAGATACAGGATATTCCAGGCAGGCAAAATTCATACCCTCTGAACAAGATTGTTTCTTCTCATCTCCTCCCTGCAATTCTGAATCACTCACGTCACAAAAAATGTCCTGCTTCATCTGCTCCATAAGCCACAACTCAGACTTAATTATAGGCTTTATCTATCTTATACTCTTCTCCTTTTGTGCTGCACAATGACTTATTTACAAAGCTTTTGATACTCACCTGTGTTTCTGACATAGCAGTATGAATTTCTGGCTGTTCTAGTTCAGAGAATGGCTTGAGGCAAGGAAGGGAAAGTAAGCACAAAGGTTAGGTTGTAAGTAATGGGATGTAAAGCCTTACTGCATGGTAGGAAAGGGAGTGACTGGCAGCTGATACCTCTTACAGTATCCCAATTTCTTTCCTGCTGGAAACTGTAAATCAAGAGTGAACAAATTACTTTCTCTTGCTCTGGGAATGGAGATAAGAAAAGAAGCACAGCTCAGGCCTGCACTTGCATTTGTTATCCCCCATTCTGCAGTCAGTTCAATCCCTTTATGACGGTGCTTTCACCAGCACTGAGTTTTTGCTTCATAACACTGAGTAGTGACTATTGCTTGTGCTGCAGGTGTGGAGACTGCTTACATCCCCAGCTAGTAGTTTGTCTTTTAGGAGCAGCAGAAAGTGGAGACCGTGAATTAGTCTGTTAAAAATGCCAGGAACTGCACTCCTGTGTGATCAGAGTAGAAGAGTAAAAGCCCAGGAATGCAGCAAGGCACTGTTGGAAACATTACAAAGAGCAGCTTTCAAAGAAAAGGGAAAGAGGAAAAGAAACAGAGATCAAGGTTGTATTGTAAATCTAGTCATTTGGAAAGCTTTTCCACATACAGTGTTGGTCAAAAAGCCTGTGTAGTACCAGCCACAGCTTAGAGCAGAGGTGACCTTAGGAGTGACAAAAACATAGCCCTTCTGATAAGACAGTTTTCCAGGTCCCCACTGTTTACTACCCTGATACCTCCATGATATTTGAGACACAGACAGAAAGACTGAAGGCCTTTTCTATCATTGTTATTTTAAACACGAGAGTCACCATAAGCTCCAGCACTACAACAGAAAGCTTCCACTCAAGAAGGCACATTAACTCTTTGGTGCAACATCTTACAGGAGCAGCTGTACTTCAATAGGCAGCACATGCTCTTCAGTTAGTCTTATGGTTTGCCCAGTGCTTATTGCAATCTACCCAGCTACAGCAATGGAACCAACAACTGAAGTCTTGTTCTCACCCTTGTAGGTAGTCTACTGCAGCAAACTGTCACAACAGCACAGAGACAACTAGTTCTGTCCCCCATACATTGTAACTAGGGTAGATAGAGAACTGACAACTCAGTTGATTCCCTGCTGCATTCCTCTAGAGCAAGGACCCTGTAGTGTGCAGGTCTGACACATCTCTCAGCAGGACCAAAACAGTAAAGAAATCCCTCAGCTACTGAAGTAAATATGATACTGCTGTTTGCACACTGGTCACTTTCCCAAACTGAAGGTTTGAAAATGAAGGGTTGTATTAAACTCTGGACAGGAGCTTGACAGTTTGGTATGAAATTAACTCTGCAAGTGCCACTAGCTGTATCAGCTGTGAGGATACCAGCCTTTTGTTTTCAAAATAGGTGAATAAAGTAAAAAAAAAAGCAAAACAAGAAAATCCCACCCCAAAACTGCTGTCCTCAAAAAGACAACAGCTGACAATGTAATAACGAGTGTTTTCTCAAGTAACATAATTCCAGTTTCTTTAGAGGTTGTGTGGTCTGTGCATATGTATAGCAGTCTGTACATCTGCATTAGAGAATTCCTGCTTGGAAGAACAGCAAACTCCATTCTTTTTGTGGGCTTTTTCTTTTGTTTTTAAAATCTGAAATCACACTTTTCTTTCTCCTGCCCCAACTGAAAAGTGCAGTGGTTCATTCCAGAGAACTTGCCAAGTACAAGCTCACAGAGCACACCCCAGTCAGACCAGATCTTCCTCTGGCAGACAGCATTTTCTCAATTTGACTGCTCACCACTTCAACAAACAAAGCTTAATAAAGGAGGATGGGTACCAAGACAAAACAAGTCACTGTCTATAGCCAGCCAACATCTTCTAAAGGTGGCAGGAATTGGAACATTTAAGAATATGGTTAAGTGTTTTTTACACTTACTATGTTCCCAGTCAAGACAAGGTCAACCAAGGGAAGGGGAAAAGAACCCAAACAAACCAACCCTACATGCCCCTTTTGTGCCATTCTTGAGATGCCTTATTTGCTATTTTACTGTAGAAACATTTCCCTTCCCAACCAGTTTTGCTCTGGTTTGCAAACAGAATCTCTTCTACATCACTTTGGAAATCTTCAGGAGAGATCTGTCACAGCCGTTTGCAGTTAATGGATCAGGGTAGTACATAGGAGGAAAGACTCAGAAGAGAGTTAACATTTGAATTGCTATAAAAACCTCTTGATAGTGTATTCTGAACAAGGTTGTTAAACGAGACACCCTACACACTCCTTAAGGCCCAGCACCCCTAAACTGGCACCCACAAAGTGCACTTTCCCTCATACGAGGGGGGGGAGGGGAAATGGGGATATGAAACTGGGCAAATAGCTTATTATCTTGCTCTTGA
Organism: Gallus gallus; assembly: GCF_016699485.2. NCBI lineage: Eukaryota > Metazoa > Chordata > Aves > Galliformes > Phasianidae > Gallus > Gallus gallus. Next base: position 3,090,748 of record NC_052545.1, read on the forward strand.
AGAATCTAACCCATAATTTCCACCTGGTTGAGGAAGATCTCATATTACATTTAATTTTCTAAATAAAAGACACACAAAAAAAAAGCCTTTTGTGATGGGAAGATTTAAATCTATTTCCTGCTACTGAGGAAGTTCCCCAAAGGGAAAATACTGTAACAGTTCCAGTTTAACAGTGAGCATTCACCCTTGATAATGTGCTTCCTTTCTACCAAGAGAAGAAAAAAGTAAGAAGCCAAGTGTCAAGCTCCCCTTTGGCAGCTCACTTGGTCCCACAGAAGACAGGTTCAGGGGAGTCCTGATCACGTTGAGTTTTGTTGTATACATGTACAGTTTCTTCACTTATCGCTTTCTCTAGAGGATAAAACTCCCCCTAAAGTAACGTGACACACAAGTTCTCTCCCTGCCATTCGCCTCTAGAGGGAAAGTCACTGGAGATACAAAGTGAGACATGGAGAATAATTAGTCCCTTTATCACTATCAGATATCATCCTGAAAACCCCATTACTGAGGGCTGTGCTATTTCTAGAGAGAAAGAACTGTCGCTGACATTACCTTCTCTTCACACACTCTGGTGCTATCCAGAGCTAGAAAAGACAACTGCAGTAATACCCGATAAATACTGATTGCTGCTAATCATTTTATCAGCACCGTGTCCCAGCCAGTGTGCCAGGATCCTTCATTTCATACTAGAGCAGAGGAAAGGCCAGCCTTGGGGTCACAGCTCTCCCACAGTCCTGAACAGCAACTCAGCAGATGGATGTCAGAACCTCCAGGAGAAATTAAACATCTCTGCTGCAGCTGTCCAGCTTGGATAACACAAGTGGATTACAGTTAAGGAGTGTCTCATTCAATTACATTCCCATTTATGCCAGGCAAACTCCTCTAGGTTCCCCAACCCAGTCATCTTTGGCTCCAGACTGAGTCAGATGAGGAAGTCCCCAGGCTGCCCTGCCACTATGAACTGAATCAACACTGACAAACACTGTGCTGAGCCTCCACGGGAAAGCCACTGTGCTACAGCAGCACTGTCCTGCACCCAATGAGGTTATAGTGAACCTGGACACTTTGTTCATGTATTTTTGCTTTAAGGTTTAACAGTAAGAAATCAAATCCAGCCAACTACCAATGGGATGGCTTTCAGCTTTCCTTTTCCTCATACGCCTGTAACACAGGTCCCTCCCAAACTTAAAAGGAAATCCATATTTTCTCTACAAGCAAGTGCTTCAGATACCCTGTTTATCTCAGCACTTTAGAAGCTTCTCAGCATGAGTACAGATAAGCCTTCTTGAAGGACAGTTCGTACAAAATGCTGAGGCATCAGCAATAACACTGCAGCACCTACTGCACCATGCCACATCCTGACCCCACAAAGACTGTCTGCAAGATAACCAAAGTCAGCTCTGCCCTAGAGCATTCCAAAATTAAGACTATCTTTTTATCTGTGTGTTCTGCCCCACATCCAGTCTGTCTAAATCAGAGAGCAGCTCAAAGCAGCAGTATTTAAAAAGAAAAAAAAAAGCTGTTTGGAGGATTCATTCTAACATCTGGAGGTAGAGGTCCGACCCCTCCCTTGATTGCACTTCTTGCTCACGGTAGGTGCTCGGAGTATTAATTGGAAAAGAAGTTTCCATCTGGAGGTGACAATGGTGGAGTTGGCATATTGCTAGATCCCACAAAGAGGCAGCTCAACTTCGGCTTCAATTCATTCCAAACTTTACTCATCTGTGAGTAGAAAAAAGAGGACAAGCTGGAGAACGAGGTAATGTAGGAACTCACCACTCTGTATTTTAACAGCAGTTTCAAGATACCCAACAGCACAACAAGTTTGATAGAGCACTTTGGAGAAGTCTGGCATACCCAGACTATCTCTTTTAGATGGTGCTATAATGACTGAGCATAAATCTTTCTTTAGAAGGGTTACAGGCTAGCTTTGATGCTCAGCCCCTTATTGAAAATACCTTAGGTGACTTATTAAAAAACCATGAAAGATCCCATCTGGATTGATGATTAGAGGAGGAAGACCCACAGGAGAAAACAAGTTCAAAATTTTCATTCTTGTTTTGGGAAAAAGAGCATAGGTCAAAGAATTCACCTCTTTGTGACCCTGGATCTGGGAATTGACAAAGGCCCCCAAGATGTGAGATGTGAGAGGCAGATAGATGTGGATGAGCTGTGTCTCCTGATGCAGGCAATACAAAGAGAAGTAATTCCGAAGCTCCATAGTTAGGATGGCGTTTTCTTGCTGAAAGAGAAGGAATTCAGTGAAACATAATGCCAGGAAGAGGGTGCCAAGGAGATCCATTTGCAGCAGGAGAAAACAGTATTCCTCAGCAACTGGCAATTCAAACACACAACAGGAACCTAAGAAGGCAGCACCTGCACTCATGTGATATGACAGCAACTGTGCTCTCCATCACACAGAATATTGCTTTCCTCATCTCCTGCAACTGTCATGTTGCCAGAGAACCAGTTATAAGTACTGAGGAAAACAAATGTGTTATCCTTGTAGCACAACAGGCAGCTCAAATTACTCAAGTACCAGCTACCTTTCCAGGCTAACGGCTCTTTGCAGATATGACTGAGGTGTACCACTCTCTGCTTTCCCCATGCATCTGCACTACCTCCACAATTCGAGATTCCAGTTGCTCCACTGATTCTGGCTCTTTGTTCTGCACTGTGGCACTCATCATCTGTTTCTTCATCATGCTGTACTTATGCAATGCTCGCTGGTGCTTGTGCAGTACCCCCTTCTCATGTCTTTCACACAGGTCCTTTATAGAGGAAAAGAAACAAATAAAAAGCAGGTACTGAGTGGAAGCAGGGCATGGTGCTAAGGGACAGCAAGCAGGCAAGCCAAGTACATCAGGAACACAAAGACACTGTCATGCTTTATATTATTTCTATGCTGCAGATATTTTTTTTCTTCTTAAGAGGGTAAAAATGTTAGCTAAGAACTCAAGCAACAGAAGTGCCACTTAAACTCAGTGGCACAGGTCCAAGCAAACTGTAACATCACTTTGGCCAACGTTTTGGATCTTATCAGACCACTTATCTTCCATGACCTTCTCAATATTAAGTGCTGGCAATTAACTGTAGTAATCGCTTCCCAGCGCCTTTCTATTTCAGTCCCAGCATGGGAACATCAGGAGAGGCTGCCAAGTACAGTTTCATTAGGTGCTTCTAAAAGAAGTGCCTTTGACTGAGAGATTGATATAAAAAAAATTCTTCTGTTTGTAGCCGACCTCATGAATTGTCTCCACTGACAAACAGCAGCCATCTCATTCACTGTTTTGACTCAAAAGCAGTCAAATCTGGAAAAAGGTTGGTTGATCCATGCAACTCAAGCAGTCAGATTTCTGAATTCCTCCCAGATGTGTTTGCCATTTGGCAACGTCTCATCACAAGGATAGCTGATCAGTAAGGCTATGCAGCTAACTAAGGCTAACAGCCACTCCCATCCCTCTGCCACAAGCCCGCTGTGCCTCCAAGCCACCCTCCCAGACACTTTTCCATTTTGTTGGCATCACATCCTCTGAAGAGCACAAGCTTGCTCTAAACAACTTTCTCACTGGCAGAAAAACAGCAAAGCTCACTTTATAGGACTGGAGTAAATCCAGGAAAAGGTTCAGCTTCTCCACCACATCATTCTCTTCCTGTTTACCCTAGAAAACAAGAAAAAAGTACATTTTACGTAAGCCTGGCAAGAATGAACATCACAGTTCTTCAAATCCTTACCCCACGCAGGCCCTCTGCAGTACTCTCTAGGGCATATCAGTGCTTACACAACTGTATCAAAAAAATCTCTCAGACGTAACGGTAGTGCTCAGTATTCAGCTTGCAGAACAAAAACCTGAACTGGAGTGAGAACAGCTATTCCAACTGACTGCTCATTACAACCAGAGCAGTTAGCTTTCCAGCACTGTGTGCCAGGCCCTTCAGCTCTTGCTGCCTCAAAATTTGTTTTTGTAGACTCCTACAATTTTTGGCTTCCCTTCTTACAAGATAACTAATCCATTAAATCTATAAGTACAGAAATCAGAAAGCATAAATGAGATGCCAAGCTAAGTTTGACAGGTTTCTTTTCTTCCTTTTACTAAATACCACCTTTTCTTCCCATATCAGTAGAGCTCTCTGGAACAAACTCTAGAGGAAAAAAGAGCCGGTCTGACTGATCTATAAAAGTATGCTGATATTTTAACACAATGAGATGAGAAGACAAACTATTACTTTTGCTTTCCAGACTGTCACAATCTCGCATCGTTATCACACTGCACATTTACACGGGGCACTTCTGTCTGAATGATTCTCATTTAACGAATAAGTAACATGAATGTCAACATTTGATTCAGAAATTCTGGATTCTCTGCAGCAGGTAAATAACACAGAACACAGGCATTTCAGACAGCTCAGTACAGCAACACAACTGAACATGTCCAATAACCACCCAAAAGGAAACAAGAAAGCAGGCCTTTCCCTCCTTTCCTTTTCCCCGTTATATTTTTTCCCCATTCAAACAATCCAGCTCTTTCATTCACACCTGAACAAGCAAGCTAGTGGCTGAGGATGCAAGCTTGGATTACAACCTCCATTTTAACTTTTTAATGGTCTATGCCTGTAGAGCTCATGATTCAAGATGAAACATAAGACAGCAATGCACGTTCCTCATTATACAAAAAGGAACACACACACACAAAAAATGAACTCACCTGCTGCACAGCCTTATCTGCCAGAAGTGCAAATTCAACAGACAGACCCTTCAAGGCCTGTTTCAAAGTCCCCCACGTGCTGTTATTCAAAGCAGCCCAGGAAGGAAGCGGTGTAGTGTCTGAGCCCAAAGCACTAGGAGAACAGAATTAATGATTAAGTTTAGGAAACAAACTCCACTTGGTAGATGCACTAGTTTGCAGAAAGCAGTTCAGGATTTCAAAGAGCTCACAGTGCAGAGGTACTACTGCAGTCACAGACACACTGCCAAGTATATACTGGAAGAAGAGACAATATAATCAGTACCTGAGCATCAAAGTATTGCTATTTCTGTTGGCCTATGGAATGCAGCACAAGTTTTTCTTATTTCTCATTTAGGAAAATCTGATTATGGCATACAGCATACATTCAAACACCCATTCTTACTAGACCACTTGCAAGTAAACTTCACAACAGTTTTCAGTTCCAAAGCAACAGTGGAAGTGTTCACATGAACAAATCTTCTTTCATCCAACCTACCTTAGTTCCTTTCCAAATATGAGAAGATCTGAGGCATTATCAATGGCTCGAGATGCTATCCTCTCTGCACGGTCCCGGAGCTTGTAGAAGCTGTTATAAATATTCCGGATGAGCTCCCTGCTGGCAGCAAACTGGGCCTGTATGTCAGCTGGGAGGAAGTCCTGAAGAAGCACAAGGGAGGTTACTAATGGATATATCAGAGGCATATTCATGTATCACAACCGTAGGTGCACCATACAGTGAGGAGAGACACAAACTTCTCTGGCGCTCTCTTCTTCCACGCTGTGACAACCCTGGAGAGATCAGTTGTGTAATTTAGATATACGTCAGATGTCACACAAACACCCCCAAATCTCAAAGGCAGAAAGAGGTTCAAATACAGATACAGTCACTAAAACCCACAACTCTTCTATGCAGTCAGATCAGAAACTGGGAGGTTTCCAGTTCACAGGTTCTGATCGGAAACTACTAATAGCTGCCAGCACTCTGAGGTGAGCACGTACTGAGAGTTCAAATAAGTTCTTTCTGACCTGTGCATCACCAGTAAGAGCCTCAATTAAGCTCCAATTGCAAAACCTTCTGCTAGCAGTACAGGAACCTGAACAACCACTTCAAAATTGCTCAACAAACAGTGAATGTACGCTTAAAGTCTGCCACAGCACTAATCACTGGGATAAAGAGATCAGCGCACAACTTCCACCTGAATTTGCTACAGCAATCCAAATTACTCCCCCACAGTGAGTAAGACAGAACGATGATTTGAACACAAGACGACACCAGTCTAGGTATTAGCTCTTAAATCAACTGGCCTGGTCATTTGTTTGTTATGCAAGTACAAGTATTCACTAAGAATCAGGTTCTGAGCAGGGTTTGTTGTCTCATGTTCACAAACGAGCATCTAGGTAGAAATATCAGGTCTTCAGGCTCAAATATTTATTTCTGTTTCCTAAGAAATCAGGAGTTTAAAAGCCTTCCAAATCTGGAAACAGCCCTCTCCTACGAAAGAGCTGCCACAAAACAGACACCAGAACTGATCCACCTGGAGAAAAGACATTTAAATCAGCATTAAATGAGGTAAGAAATACATATACATACCTTGGCCTGGGTGGCCAATCTGCAGGTCAGAAATTCATCTCCCACTCCCTGGACCAACTCTCTTAGTTTATTCTGTACATCCTAAAGACGACACATTTCTTTCATGCTCATTTCATTCCAAGGAAAGCCAGCCTGCACAGGACTCTCATATTGTAATAGCAACGCACAACTTATCAGATTGAGCTTTATTCAGGTTAGGTTTAGTTCAAGGGGAATTGTCATAAGTGTTCTCCTAAGAAGAGTTACCATTTTCAAAATATTGCATTCCTGGCATCAAATGAACTTACATTCTACTTTCCAGCCACAGAAATATCATAGAATTATTACAGAATTATAGAATGGCTTATGCTGGAAGGGACCTCAAGGATCACATTCCACCCCTCCCCCCCCCCCCCCCCCATTATCAGCAGGGCCACCAACATCCAAATCTGGTACTAGACCAAGCAGCCCAGGGCCCCATCCAACCTGGTCTTGAACAACTCTCCAGGGACAGAGGATCCACAGCCTCTCTGGCTGAGAGAAAATGTCCCTCATCACAGGGAGCAAAAATGTGTAGGTCAAAAACAACTCTGAACTCTGCCCGGGAGAGCAGTGACAGGAAGGTGTGCAAACTCAGATTTATCACCAACAAATACTCACTGAGCCACTGAATGACAGAAAGAGCTTCAAGAGCACATCTTCTGAGAAGGGAGGATGTCGAGCCACCAGGTTTATAAAGCGCTTCAGAGCTCTCCTCCTTGATTCTATGAATTCTCGATCAGCTACAGGAAGGAACACCAAATTTCAATTAATAGGGTACAAAATTATAGTTGCTCAGAAAGAGAAAAAGAAAACACTCTGTCCAGTAATTTCCTCATTCTTACAAATCTTGCCAAAGCACTTGGAGAAAACCAAAGAATGGTGACTGATACTGTCAGCTCTCTAAAACACATTTTTGGACTGACAACCAGGACAACTATTCCCTCAAGTGATACTTCATATATTACTGAAATATCCTGCACATATATTCATGTGTTCATTTCCACAGGACAGGTCAAGTAAGCAGGTTAAACAACTGAGTCTAAGACCAGAAACCTCTACTTATAAAGAGTTGGGTTTATTCAGCTGCTTTGCCAATATCTGCACTTATCTTTTCCCCAAGATACTGAAAGTGCCCTGAAAAAAATCTGCATTTCAACCTGCAGTACATCCACCCAAAGGCCTTCCTTGTCCAACTGGAAGAAGTTCAGCTCACCTTCCTTCCCAAAAGAGGAAGGGTTTCAATCTGCTGGTACTGCAGTAAGGCAGCACATCAGAGATCCTAGCGTCTTTGCAGGAAAGATGAAAAAATTCAACTAAAATAAATCTGAAGGAAAAGAAAGTAACAAAGACTGAAATTAAGGGAGTACACAGACAAGTAGGTACCTAAAACTTATACATGACAACATTTTCATATTACAAAAGTTGGGAGTTTGCAGGCTGCAGGGTGTCTCTATAATCATCTTTACTAAGGTGTCACCCATCAGACGATTTTTTCAGTCATTAGGGCTGCACATCTTGATTGTGCTTTCTTCATCCTTTCGCCTACATGAAGTTCCCAGAAGTCACCTACTCCCTATATCACCTGCCTTCATCTGCTGCTATCCTCCAAAACAAGCAAAGCAGACCATCAGACTTTCTTCATCTGACAGATAGACGAAAGCAACCGTCATGGAGGTAAGGGTATAACTTGGTACAGCAGTACACTAATCATACAGCTTTGCTCTTCAGGCTCTGAGACTAAGGAACATGCCAGAGACACACAGCTCTGCTGATCTGTGAAATACAGCATTCAGCAACTCCATTTATCAGCGCACTAACACACTCAGAACCAAGAACTACCCATTCCATTTCCTTTTTCCTGTATATAGTTTATTTAATACTTCTTACACAGCTTTTCTATATTTAAAGTCACTGGACTAAAGGCAATCATCACTTCCTGCCTTAAAGTTTTGGGCTGCATCAGGACTGTTCTACCAGCATTTGTTCCCAAACGGTGCTATCAGATTTCTTTTAGAACACCTCACACGTATGAGAAGAAATGCACCAGTGAACATAGACAAATATCAATGCATCAGAAATGCTAGGAAATAAGAACAGACAAGCTTTATGTATTGGAAACATCCTTCAAGCATCTTCTCTCCACTAAGATAGATCAGAAAGGTCACTTTGCTTATAGGTGTTGCAGGAAGCAGAATTCCTGGAAGTCCCAGCAGAGAACACTGAATCAGGCCAACTTCAAAGATCAGCTTTCACAACCTCAAAAGAATGATCTTCACAGTTTGCACTCCATTGTGAAGTATGACCACTGGAAGTTCCCAATAGTGTTATTTTGCTTTGTTCTGGCTCACTACAAACCCGTTTACCAGCTCCTTTTTACTGTAGCAATACATGGACTCCTGGACTAAAAATCACTTACTTACTGAAACATATTAAACTTACCAGTACAGGCACGAGACAAGGCAGTGAAAAGCTTATTCTTCCACAGATAAAGCAAAAAGATAGGATTTTATAGTAATGCAACATTTCAAATAACAGAAGTTTAAAAATGGTGCCTACAAAAATGTTTGAGAAGCTTTGGTATGCCTTCTGTCTTGGGTTACTTTATTGTAGTAAATAGCTACAGTGTACTTGAGTGAAATGACACCAACTCCAGCATTTGTTTTTAACTTCTAGTTGCCTTAAGCAGATTGACAAGCTCCTTTTTATAAGTGGAGAAAACAATAAAGAGGGAAACAGTCACTTCAAAGCACTTGGTTAATCTGCAAGGACACCTTTTTGTAAGTAAGCTCAGTGTGACTAATGCTGCCATAAGGCTTCTGTGTGAGGGAACACTACAGCACACAGCATCTTGAAGTGAAGCTGTTCACTTAACATCACCACAGTGCCAGTCCTGGACTGAGCTCTTTCAATTATTTATTTTCAGTGATATCATCTTGATCACACTCACACTGTGACTTCCAGACAAAATAAAGACCCAAGGTTACCTCCCAGCATCCTCTTTGGTGGAAGTGCTGGCACCATACGATATGGGAACTTCTGCAGCAGCATCTCATGGAACACCACAAAATCATTATACCGCCTATAGACGGAGCATTTGAATCTCTGCAATAGAGGAAGAGAGAAATAACTTTAAATCAACCCATAGGCTGGACAATCAGCAGCACTTCCACAGCTTCCTAACATAAGCTGCAGAAAGGAAAGGAAAAAAAAAAATCACACCCAGAGAGCACAGAAATGAAATATTCCTCACTCCTAGGGGCTTGTAGGAACTTGGTAGAAAAGAGTTGGTAGGAAGGTGGTAGAAAATACTGCTCACCCACCTGAACAGCTTGTAGGAAAGGCTACACACGACTCTACATTTTCTTACCACTTTTGCTTTGCACATCACCCACCACTTACAATGGCACTGTGCATTTTCAGAAGTAAGGAGGCAGATACCAAAGCACAGCAGGTACAGCCCCTAGGGCCTCCCTCTGTCTGATCTGAAATCTGATGCTGATTTGCGTTGCAGTTCCTTGATGAAGATCAAGGGCAAGTTATTCTACTTCCTGCGGAAGCATCTACAGCTAGAACTGAGAGGGATGACAGCAACTGAGATGAGTTGATAATGTATTCCTAAATTCAAAATCTAGAGAGACCAGCAGGGTCCTTCAGACCCACGTCTTGCAGTCATGGGCAAAAAACACTGAGTCCTCAAGAGCCCACAAAAACATTCACTCTGTTTGTCATTTCCCCCCATACAACAATCTTTGACAATCTTTCAGACATTAGCCTAAGCCATAAACGTCACCACAAATAAGCAATGCCAAATATGTACAACAGTTCAGTTGCTGCTCAGTAACTTTTTTTTGGTGGTCTAGGACATGCAAATTGCTCACAGTCTACTTTGAACAGATTTCTGTGTTGGAAAGAAAGCTCTCCAGTAGGTTGGGTGGCTATTTCACTGTCCACTCCATAAAAAGAAAGATATATCAACTTCATTCAGTCTTTGCCAACCCCAGGAGCAGAACCTACAGGTCAGGATTAGGGCAAGTAAACTGGAAGCAGCCCTGACTCTGCAGAAGGATTTTCAGTAACTTTTCTGTTTATTAAGAATTTCAGTTCAGCACTGCCAATATTATTTCTTTGCAAGTCCTAAATAGTCTGAAACACAGGATAATGGAATCATTGATTGTTCAGTGTTATACATCTGCTTTTGTACAGAGCTCATGTTGCAGGTGTGTCTGGTTAGCCAGTAACCTGAATATTACCCAGTGACTTTGCAAAACTAGCTGACGATGCATCAGACCTCAGCTAAGACGACGTGCCACACTGCAGGAGCACTTGTCAAGAAAGCATAAGCTTAGTGCATTTAAATCCACCCAATACACCTGGCCTACTCAAACCAGCATCATCCTAGAGAGCAACTCAGACAGAACTTTGCCAAAAGCAAGTGCACAGAGATTCCTCAAAGGACACATTCTCACTGAAACCAATGCTTGTTCACGTTACCTTGCTGGAAACTTCATATTCCACATGTTTCAGAAAAAGGCCCTTCTTCTCAGGTATAAGCTCCACCTGCACGCTATCCTTGCTCAATAGCTCTTGCAGGGTATGGGGAAGCAGCAGTGGATTTCCCGGGGGTGCCTGCATTAGGAATTGTTCCGATTCCCGCGGTTCATTTACTGGAGGCTTTGCAAAATCTGAAAGACAAAAAGGGATAAAACAGTCCAACAGATCTTGAGATGATATAGCAAAAGGAGACTTAAAAGTATTCTGTTCCCTCTCTCAGAGCTCCCACAGTGGTGCAACACCACCAGGAGAGCACTCGAGCCACTCCTCCCCCAGGAGGCTATGCTACTTCCCACACGTTCGAGACATCAGTACCTCCCTCTCCACTACACCCAGAAGCACCACTAATTATATCGAGTCAGGAAGCCATCTCTACTGAGCAGAAGAATCACAGGCCAAATTCATGCCGTGATTCAGCTCGGAGGCTTGTGTTTCCTGTCTGTCCAGCTCCCACCACAGCAGGATCTGCCAAAATGAGTGAAGCCCTGGCTCAGCACTTTTGGATCCTGCCTAGAACAAATCGTGGAAGTAAAGAAAATGTGTAATTTTACTGCTCTGCAGAAAGTTATTACATTCATTTCACATGCCATTACAAAGGAAAGAGACACTTTGTTTGACATAGCTATATTAAATTGTATGACAGGGTGCTGGAGCATGCATGATTTGCAGTAATTTATTATGCCAGTACATTTAAGTTCAATAGCAGCAGGAAACAGATCCTAGCAATGTTTATCAACCCTGGAGTTCCTCTATCTCAGCAAGCTCAGGCAGAATCTTACAGATGCACAGACTCTATTGCTTGTAGATAAACCCATCCTGTCCAGTTTTTATTTTGTTGGGTTTTGTTTTGTTTTCCCCACACACTGAATTCAGCTATAGCTGGGCAGCTTTGGTCAGAGAGATCCCTAAGTAATTCACAGAAAGATGCAAAAGGGAAAAAGGATGGCTGTAACAATGTGACCCTGGGAGAGACACTGCACCAAAGAAGGGAAAAGGAAGATGATTCAGAGTGCTCTCTTATTTCTGAATGACCAAACTGAAGTCCACTCTCCAAATTTGACTTCATAACTATACGTTACATGATTGTAAAGCAAGCTCACATTCTTCTACAAAGCAATTCTTTTTTTCCCTACCCATTTTACACATAGGAGAAGACAGAAAATGTGGGTATAACCCTGGAATCTATTCGACCCGTACCTGGTTTCTGCTCTCCAGCGTGGAACAGATGAGCTGCTTCCTCTCTGAATAAGTCTGTCTAAGAGAGATATGGCAAGCAAGCTCTTTTACAAAGCAAGTTGAATCCAGTAATGAAAAATTGCTTAAAGCTGTGGAGTATTAACCATTCTCTTACTGCAAGTACATAGAAGTTGCAACCCTTTTTAAACACAAAGTGTTGACAACACAAGAAGACAGTAACTATAGAAGCAAGAATTTTCCTGGCAAGCTTTGATACTTAGTTGAAAAGGTTGGTATCTGCCTTAGAAGTTCCTTCAGGAAGATACAGATTCATAACCTCAGCTTGAAAGCCCTGACCTTCTCCTAAGGGTTTCCCACCTGTTCCTCCATGTGCTCAAGGCTCTGGAAAACCAAGAATGCAAGCAACCTCCAACTCCTCAGATACGCAGCTTCAGTCTTTGCTCTGTAGAAGGGCCCAAGGAGACCAACCCAAACCCAGGACAAATGACCTTATCCCACACTTCTTGCCAAGCTTCAGGTTCCTGCTACTATGACTCAGAGAAGCAAGTCTTAACACCTCTGCTTTAATTGAATAATCACCTGTTAACCCCACCTACAAAGAGCTTCTAAAAGTTCCAGTTAATTGCTAGAGATTTGCTGTGAAAATACAAGCTAATTCAAGCTGATATGGGACTCTGCTGGATAAAGCAGTAATGTATCTACACTACATTTCAAATAGATGCTGAACTGAGAAGGAAAGGAAGGAAAAAAAGAACTCAGGACACGGAGAGTAAGGTAAATTATTTCCTAGTGTGGTAAAACACACCCACCTAATATCTGATGGTGCTGCAGGGTATCAGCAACCCACGCTATCAAGAGGAAGCATCAAAAATGCACACAGCACTATGAAAAGCACAAGGCAGCCTCGCTCCTGGAGCAGCGGTTCTCCAGCTGTATGCCCTCGTAATTTGTGGTTTGAATTGCTGATTCACATGACTGAAATGCAATGTGACGCAGGAGGTTTGGTAATTTCTGCCATGCAGGCACACATGCTTAAACAGAATTCCACGGCCCCGTGTTGCTCAACCACTGGCTCACATTTCAGGGGAAGTCACAGCAAACCAGTCTCCCAAAGAGGAGCTGGTCCAAATAGAACCCACCTGCTTCTGAGAGCAGCACAGATCTGCACCAAGACAACGCTCCTGCTGCCTACTGAACCACCCTGCCTGCCTTCCACTGCCCTGCCAGCCAGCTGACAGCAGGGATTCTTGTGGCACCAACTGCTCCTAGATCAGAGGCTCAGCACCCACTGATGAGCTACTGCACCCCCAGTAGGAACAGATCTGGACCACAAGAAAGGACTTACAGAGGAAATACTGAAGGCTTCATGGTTATCCCTGGATCTGCTGCAGGACTCAAACCATGCACCACCTGATGCTGAGAAGGACTCCCATGTTCACTGCAGTGACAGCAGCAGAGTGAACCCCACACAGAGATCAAGACATGACATTCCTTCACTTGGAATACTTTGCCAAGTTATTCTCTAAATTTGTGTTCTAAAACTCATCTCCAGGAAATACCTTCTATCAGCAGCTCACACATCCGGCTCTTCCCAAAACACTCTGTAGCTTCTCTACATCCCACCTTGTCTAAATCATACAAATCAGATAACTGTACAGAGTGAATAGTTATGCTTTTAATTAATAACACATCTTTCATATTAACAGGACAGTTAGCCAAATTGAACGTGCACTCTCAAACACTGGTCTAAGAACACAACCAGTACTTTGGAGCTGTTAACTTGTTCCAGAAAACACCACTGCAGCATTAACATTAACCCTGCAGAACAACACACACTGCAACCATTCAGCAGCCCATCCTTCACCCTGCTTACTGAAGAGTCAATTCAGAAACAGTCTGGAGAGCCCTGGCCAGAAACAGTGGATAATATAGGCCAGGAATGGTGGATAATAGTGGGAACTCATTGGTATGAGCTCCTGCGTTCCAGCAATAAAAGGATTTACATGCACTGTAACAAAACACTTAATGCTTCCCATCACGCGCTCTGCTGGAGAACAGCTAATTTTGAAATGTTCCTTTTCATCTCAGATCATCATCTAGCAAAGTTTATATACAGAGCTGTAAACGAATGCAAAAATGAAGTAGGGAATGGTACCCTGGAACATAGCAAAGCAGATAAAATGAAATCAGCTCTTTGTGCAAGCTATCTCTTGGCCACAGCAGAGCTTTTCAATCTGCTGTCGATAAGACACAGGGAAGCAGCCTGGGGTAACTGAAAACAATTTGATATCAAAGTTAGAAGGAATATACATATCCATACATATACAAACAGGCAGAGAGCAAAGAGACAAGAAGTAGAAGCTTAAGCACAGCCTCGTTCTTGTTTGCTTCTGAAAGAAAAGAACTGCAATAACTGCTGCCCTGGAAGCCAGGTAGCCCTTGGGCTGAAAGGGCATAGGGAACAACCAAAATGGAAAGCTGTGCACCTCCATGCTATGCATTTCAGGCTCCAGCCAGCATCCAGAGCTCACCACTTCATCCCAAACCAGCAGTCTCCAATGTGCCCTACATCCCATCTTACACCCCCCCCCCCCCCCCCCCCACTGGAGGGCAGGCAGTCAAAGCTGGAGGGGTTCTCTCTGGATTGCAGTTGACTACCAGACACTGCTCTTCATCACACTGGGTGCTAATCCACTCAATGTATGAGACATACTTAAGTAGAAGGTGCCATGGAATCACTGGTTGCATGTGTAGCGGACTGACTGCAAGGAGAAAGGAATGTGAAAGGGAGGAGAAATGCCTTCAGGAAAAGTAACTGCTTCCCTGCCTTATCACAGCCACCACCTCGGGGGCAGAAGGCACCAGCTCATGGAAACAGAGCCCAAGCAGTGCATACTTCTGTGTGCTGACACCTCACGTTTCTCCCTGGCAAAAACGCAGGCTCCACCATGAGCTCCCGGGCAAGGCACACTTCAACAGGGATCAGCATCAGCACTTCCCTTCTGCCTTCTCACCAGAAGCCTCAGGAGCATGGAAATGCCTTTCCCCCTGCCTGTGCCCAACATATTCCTCCCTGTTCTGAGAATTTCCTTTCAGTGTCCATCCCAGCCCCTTCGAGAGCACACACTGCCACTGCAGCATCAACTCCCTTTTTATTTTTTATGATGCTTACACAATCTGAAATCCCCTGAAGACTAAAAGAGAAAAAACAGAAGTTCTAGGAAAAAAAACCCACACACACAAAAACCACCTTTCTTCTTAAGACTCTGGATACTTTTAAGACTGAGACTGTACAACTGTAATAAAGTTAACAAAACAAACTGCACGCAACTCAGTTGTTTCTGTATTTCAAAGGAACTTTAAACCACATAATTCTTATTTGGAAAGGAACAAGCTTAAAGAATCAGCCTACTTTGTCCAACAGAAGTGATCCACAGATCTGTATGTACAAGTTCCACTCTGATTAACAGATGGTGCAGCTGCAGACCAACAGTTTGGTTGTAAATCCATACTGCCCGGTGCCAAAACAAGGCAAGATAATATGTACACCATCAAAAATGAGATGCAGGAACACAGACTCCAAAGCTCTACTTTCCTCCTTAAATTCTCCAGCTTCCTCACTCTGGATATCAGACACGTGCTCTGTGCTGGCTGCTCTGGGCTGTTTTTTCCTCTGTTTTGAGGGCTTGGGGGCAGCTCTGTTGTTTGCTGGTTGGTTTTCATTTGATTCCCCAACTAAACTTCAAACTGCTGCTCAGGATTTGGTGCAAGAAGAGCAGCAGTGTAACAGCTCAAAGATATTCAAGTGAGGTTATCTAAGCTTCATTTAACAATTTTTAAGTGCTAGCATTTCTGCATTCCCTTACAGCCATAGGTCTCTAACTGCTTATCACAATCACATACTACAGCAGAAGGGGGAAAAAAAAGAAAGAAAAAACAGCAAGTTATCTCCTTCCAATATCATAGAGTAAATCTGTATGCCAGAACAGAGAACAAACTTGGAGCCTTGTGCCATGCTCTTGCAACCATGCTGTTAGATCAAGTGATTAATTAAGTAATTTCCCAGTCTGGGAACACAAGGAACGCATTTCATCTCCAAGTCACACACACAGGCACAGAGTTGAGCTGCAGCAGACACAGAGTGGGATGAAGCTACACATGTTGAAGTAGTAACAGGATTAGTGGGGGAAATCCATTGAGGAATTTTCACAAAGACTACAGAGATAAAAGCCAACCCCTGGCTAGGACAGCCTTCAGCTCCCAGTGGAGGACTGAACTTTCCCCCTCCTTCATGCCCAGCTCTAACAAAGAGGGTGGAAGTGTGAAAATTGAGACCCAACTAACAAGAACATGTGCAACCATTCTGCAGGAGTTAGCTCTCAGGAAGCCATGAGCCATTGCTATGTCCCATACAAATTCACACACAGGTCTTACACAGGGGCAGTTTATCTTAACTATAAAACTGCCAAGTTTGCACAAACACCCCATCCAAGGAAACCGTGTCAAAAGAAGTTACCTTTTGCTTTGCAAAACTTGATCCAAGTATTTAAGCACTGTGGCACTCCAGCCACACCAGCCTCTGGTCGGTCTTTTTACACTTTTTTCTACATGTTGCACAAGCTCATTCATTGTGCTGAAACGCTCCCACCCTTTTGTACCCACTCTCTATCTAACTGCCACATTGCTCTCCATCACTCTGTGCCAACCCACTAAAACTTGGTGGTTCTGAGGGAAAGCAGAGCAGTTACACTCAAACTCCACTGTCTGCAGTGGGTGCAGCCTTTCCCACCAAGCCTTGGTGCAGCTGCACACACAGCTGAAGATCTACAATCAGAAGAGAAGAGGCAGCCCCTCATCCCAGCCAGCACACCTGCATGAGCTCTCTGCAGTCACTGCAAAACAGACTCAAAAGGGAGCAAGAGCCAAAAAAAATTTTTAAAGATCAATACAAGCAACTCAGCAGAAATGACCTCATATATTGGCCATTAACTTTTTTTCTTCTTTTTTATTGCTTTAAGATACTTCTAATCCTGCACACTAAAGAATTCACACGTCCTGGTCCTGCTAGAATACTCACTGACAAATTGCTGCTCCCTGAAGAAGTTCAGCATGGGTGCTGGCTTCCCGAGATCTCTGATCCCAAACCAGAAGGCTACAAATTAAACAGACACCTCCTTTCACAGCATATTCCTCTTCCGCTGCGGTCATCAGACACTCAGCCCATGTTCACACTACAACCTTTTCCCAAATAAAGCCGTGTTTCCTAAGGCTGAGCGGAGCAGTCGAGCAGCAGTGCCGCTGCTGCAGCTGATCGGAGCAGACCCACCGCGCTCAGACGCTGCCCCTCACCCCGCCGAGCTCCGGGAGCAGCCGCAGAACCGCACGGACGTACCTGAGGGAGCTCTCTCTTTGACACAGTAGGACATTTTTTCCACAAAGGCTGCTGCTCAATGTCCCAATATCTTACATCAGCCCTGGACGGAAATATTCCAAAATAACGTATTGATTTACGAACGCGTGATCTACGCCAGGAGCGCCAGAGGCCCATCAGCAGGATCCTCAGAGGAGTCCCCGCTTCGATTCCGACCACACCACCTTCCCCCGCGCACACAGCTCTCACCCGTCAGCCCTCCTTCCAGAGGACAGAAGCGAAAAGCACTCAAAGCACGGCACGTGCCGCTCGGAAACGGCCGCCGCTCCAGCAGCGCTCCGGAGAAGCGCCGTGCCGTGAACACCGCGCCGCGCTCCGGCATCTCCCAGCTCCCCGTCATCGGCCCCGGAGCCTCGGACACAGCGCCCACCCAACGGCCTCAGGCGGGGTACGAGAAGGCGAAATAAAGTCACCGCGGCGCCTGGGGAAGCGCCCGGCCGCGTGGCTCCCGGCGAGGCGGCGCTCCGCGCTGCTCCGTTCCCCGCCCGCCTCCCACCCGCGCCAGAAGGGCTCAATTAAACGCGGCTCTCCGGACCGAGCCGCCTCCCACCGCCCCAACGAGCGCTCCTCAGCCCCGGGCCGGGCGGGACGCGGCACCGCTGCGCCCACTGCGCGTTCCCCACCCGCGGAGCGGAGCCGCCCCTCGCCGAACCAACAGCGGGCACTGCCGAGAGAAACCCGCCGGTGCCGGGTCCGGCCGAGCGGCCGCCGCCCCGGGGAGAGAAGGGGAAAGCGGCCGCATTTTACCTCAGGTTTTAGCGGAGGCAGCAGCCCTGACCGCCCGCCCCAGAGGAGCCCTATCGCCATCTCCGAGCCGGCAGCGCTTAGGAAAAGCCCCACGGCGCTGACCGCAGCCGCCCCATACCCGTACCTGTACCGACACCCGCGCTGCCTGCGGGCGGGTCGCCGTCCATCGCGACTGCAGTCATGTGAGGCCGCGGCCCGGCGGGCGCCCTCCCCTTCCTCCTCAGCGCCCGCCTGTCAGCGCGGGCGGGGCCGGGAGGGGGCGGCGGGGGCGCGTAGCGGCGCAGCCCCGGAGTCCTTCAGGTTGGAGAAGAGCTGTGGGAGCTCCAACCCAGCGCCTCAGCGCCACGCTCTGCTACGCCTCCGTGGCGGTGACCGCGCTCTGTGGGCAGCAGTGCCAGTGCAGAACCGCGCTGTCTGAGAGTAATCTTCTCCTGCTATCCAACCTGACCCACCCCTGGCACGACTTGAGGCCATCACCTCTCGTCCTATCAGAGAGGCTCCTCTTGTGTCAGATATAGGAAGAAGCTTTGGGATTCCACATCCCTACCTATTATCACTCCTGACCTCAACGTAAGTGAACCAACGTTGGCAGCATGGGGGTTCACAGGCATAATGTAGCCTTGATGCTGGAATCAGACTATTTTCTTCTTCTGAAGACTCAAGAAGGTGGTAATGAGACAGCCCTTCCAGTCACACAGGGGCAGAGCAGGCTGTGCTTCTCAGCTCCTGGCAGACAAGATGTACCAACACAGCATTTGGTATTTTCTTCCATGGAATCACCCTTTCCCACAGTGTTTCAGTCCTGCTGCCATTTGGTCACACCCTTCAGATGGCTCCTACACTAAATATTTTATACATTTTGAGGGATTTAGGTATTTACGAAATATCACTGAAGATAAATCACTTTTTTTCCCCCTAAAGGAAAAGACAACAGAGACACAGTGATTGGATGGATGCTGTTTCCTTCTGCAACCCCCATAAGCATGGGTACAGGCTGAATCTGTGTGTAAAACCAAAAAAAGCAGCGCACTATTTAAGTGGAGAGGCCCTTCAAATCATGTTTATACAGCAGCTGAGTGCAGAGTTTTGCATGCTCAGCACTTCTGGAAACTAAGCACTACTTTTTTTTTTGCCTATATAGCATTTTTTTTGAGAAAATGAATGGAGAAATCAACACATTCCTGTGTAACTATGGGTACTTGATTGGTCTGTACTTCAGCTAAAAGCATCACCATTTACTTGGTGTAAATAAGACATTCTAACTGAAGATTGCTTCTGTAACCTGAGAAAGGAGTCTTGAAGAAAAATACTGTGAAAGAAATAATCCAATTGCTGAAATAATTTTTGACAAGGAGAGAAAGACTGCTTAACCAAAGTTATTGAACCTTTCCTTGTGTATTGTAAACACAGCAAAAGCTTCTAAAAACCTGTTGCATAAAGAAACTTTCACCATTGGAAAAAGGAAAAGGCAAATGTCACTAAGTTGCAGACAACAAGTGTCACACAGAAGTACAGAGCTACCTAAGGCCCTGGTCCTGCAACAGATCATTCTATGCATACCCTATCAGCATTAGATACACTTCCACACTATTCATAAAAATAAGAGCTTGAACATGCCATCAGAATTCAGTTTAGGAATCACTGTTTTCCATCCCATCATTCTCAGATGTACAGCAAACAGGTACACAGATTGTAAGGTAAATGGGTATACAGGTATTGGACCAGAGAGATTACCACATTACAAAGGAGAAATGAAATAAAGAACTTACCTGTATCTTAGGCTTGTGGAAGGGCCTCAAGAGGAGCGTTCACCAGATGGAGAACCTTCTCCCTTGGGAGTCAGCCCTTAAATGGGGCCTAGGAGGGGTGCAGCCAGGATCCACCCCTTCCGGTCACTCAGGTGAAATTGCCTTCACCTGTGCCCCTGCGGCTGACTCAGCACTCACCTCAGGTGGTCAATCAGAGGTTCAGGCCGTGATTCAACAGTTCCCATACATCAGATCACTTGCACAGAGTAAAATCCATAAAGCATTTCTGCTTTGACAGCTGTGTCACAAAAAGCCATTACTGATGGACTTCTTAGCCCACGTTTCCCACTGGTCGGGATTTCTGTGTGTGCAGTACTTGCAGGAACCAGCTCCATCTGTCAGCAACAATCTCTACTTCAAAAGTTGTTCCACTCGGCCTTGGATTGCTGAGTAAGCACTGGAAGGCAAAGAGTGACAGTGAGATAGCAGCAAGGGGACCGAAGGGAACTCACAATAGAAGAGAGGAAACGTTAGGAAGGAAGAGAAGATAAATCAAAAATTGCTGTAAAGTAAGGGAAAGTGCAAATAGATGACAGGAAAGAAGGACTCAGCATTTACATTTGTTAATAGCTCATAAACAGGAAGAAAGGTAATATAGCAAATTCACCCATCCCAGCAATGCAGGCAACTGTGAAGAGCTGTGAAAGCTGAGTCACAAATGTGCCTTTGGAGAAGCCATGTAATCTTGAGGATCCAGCTGGTGCTCTGGACTGGAGCACAGCATGTCCTCCTATGTGGAAAATAACGTGTTTGTGAGGGCAGGGCAGGACAGGCAGCAGCTTTTCCTTTACTTTCACGCATCGGTGCTGCTGAAAATCAGGAAGTCAAAGTCTCGCCAGGCGCCGTGACACAGCGGGGAGAAGCGGCCGCAGAGTGCCAGTCATCGTTTCCATTCATAAACACCGCCCGTGGCTCAACGAGGGAGCTGACGCTGACAGCGCCCGGCTGGGTTTGAATGGAGCTCGGCTGACATCTCGTGGCTACCCGATGAATTACAAAACCGGTTTGTCCGAGCTCCTGATCTCCTCACGGCGTTTCTACGCTGACATTCCTCACCGGAGTGCTTCGATGACTTGAAATGCAGTGCTGGGACTCTCACACACACACTCACACAGGACCAGGTGCTCATCTCAGGAGCAAATGGAGATTAATTCTTCCTCAAGGACTGCTCTGATCTTTTCTCCTCTAAAGCCATCGCTCAAACCTGATGGTATCACAGAAAAGCTCCGGGTTCTCTGTGTCAGTTTGGAGACATCAGCGCACACACTGAACATATATGTATTTTTTGCATCAGCCTGAAGCGTCCTTGGCAGAAAGTAATAGTTTAATGGACGCAGAGCTCAGCTCTCTGAGCTGGCCGTGCACGCACAGCCCGTGCCCAGGTTACACCAACCCGCCAGGCCGGCTCAGTTCCCTCAGGACCGGCCCAGCCCCACACGGGCGATGGGTTGGCCGGGCCGGGCTAACGCGGCGGCTGGCGGGGCTCTGGGCGAGCAGCACCGCCCCTCCCTCAGGAGCTTTGGTAGCGCCCGCGCTCGCCCAGCCGCCTTCAGGCGGGCCCACGGCGGGAGCTCCGCGGGGGGGAAGGCGGCAAGTTTCGCTGTGCTGTGCTGCCGCCTCCTGCCCGGTGCTGGACGTGAGGATGATCTGAGGTGCCAGCACCGCACGGGGGGTTCGATCGTCGCCAGCCCAGTTAAGCACCGAGACGCGTTCCGCTTTTGGCCTCCCGCGAAATGGTTCAGCCCAACCCCACCTCAGCGGACGGGCAGGAGCCGCCATGTTGGGCTCAACCACGGAGCGGCAGAGCAGGGGGAGCCGCAGCCGTGAGGGCTGGGAAGGAACTGACGGCGCTGCTGGCTGAGCGAGGGGGGTGAGCGACGAAGGAGGTGGCGATTGCGCCGGGGCAGAGCAAGGAGAAAGCAGCGGCAGACGAAAGCTCCGTCGGGGCAGGGCTGCTATCCCCCCGCCTTCCCTACCCGTTGGTAGCGGCGGCTCGCGAGGCCTGGCGCACATGGTCCGGCGGTAGGAGCCTCCCCGCCCCTCCCCCGCTCCTTTTCCCGTCGCCCTCGAGCTGGGAACGCGCGGCTGGCGGGGCCCCGCACCGACCCCCATGCAGGGCACCGAGGACAGCCCCGCACCGCCCGGCGCCCAGGGCCCGGCCGAGGAGCCCGAGCAGCCCGACGGAGCGCCGACGGAGCCGCCGCCGCCTCAGCAGCAACTGAAGGAGGAGAAGGAGGAGGAGGAGAGAGAAGGGCCGGAGGAAGAGGGCGGCTCTGAGGGGCCCCCTGAGCCGCCGCCCGCCGCCTCGGAGCCTCCCGCCGAGTCCCAGGCGCCTCAGCCATCCTCACCTCAGCCGGGGTCCGGTCGCGAGAGCCCCGAGCAGGCTGAGCCCAAGGCCGAGTCGCTGCCGGAGGAGGCCAAGAGCGAGCCGCCGGCCGAGGCCGAGCCGCCAGCCGAGCCCTGCGCGCCGCGGGAGGACGGAGAGGCCGCGCCCGCCGAGCCCGAGGACGAGCTTTCCTTCAGCGATCCCGAGGGCTTCGTGGACGACATCAGCGACGAAGGTGCGCGTGGGGCGGGCCGGGCTGGGCCGCGGGGAACGCGGGGTGGCCTCGGTGTGTCCGTGAGGTCGGAGCCCTCCGCGCTGCCCTCCTGAAACGTGGCGGCGAGCTGCGGGTGTTCGGGGCCTCTGAGAAAAGCTGGATCTTGACTGTCATAGAATGACCCAGCCGTCGTCTCGCCCCGTAAAGCGTCGTTATGGCAATAGCTGTCTTTGGTGTGAGATCGTTAAAGGTGTTTCAGTATTTCAACTGTTTCAGACAAATCTTCCAAGACTAACCATGTCAATTCTTGAATAGCAAATCCACTTGTCTGCTGTGCCAGTTCTTACTCTGACGTAAATGCTGCTGTAGGGTGTGTAATAGTTACACGTATCAGAACTGGAAAAATGCATCTTAAAGCATGTAGTGCTTCTTAAGTCAGCAGGTGGTTTGAATTGGTGGTGGCATGCAGGTGATAATTGCACTTTCTTGTGTTCCAGTCCTATGTTTAGCTTAATAAATAAGTGGAGAAGTATTCTGAATTAAGAAAGTGTGTTATTCTTAGTAGTCTATATAGCACTTTGAACATGTGCGTATCTTAGAGACACTTTGGCAGAAGTGTCTGCAAGTTTATCACTGGATTCTTGTTGTCTAGTGAAGTGTTTGCTTTGGATGCTTTGTCTCCTTTGGGGATTATCACGTTCATGTCAGTGTGTAGATAGAACCTGGGAACATTTTCTGTCCTCTTCTGTTTTATTCTTTAGGATTAATGTGGTTAACTCTTCATCTGTATGAATAATACAGTGTTAGTGGCTGAATTACAGTGTTTAAGTTTAGTCACTCCTGCTGGTCTGGTTTTCCATCTGCCTGTGCTACTTGGGCTACCTTATTCCTTTTGCTTTACTTTGATAACTCTACAGGAGAATCAATTCCAGACCATCGGTGTCAATGATTCAAGGCTATTTCAGTGTTTATGATGAGAATTACCTGTTCAGGAGCAAATTTGAGCCAGACTGGCTTTAAGATTGGGTCACCTCAGGTGTTACTTTGACTTGTGTTGGTTTTTTTCCAAAGTGGTGTTGGCACAGCAGAACAGCTGTTGCACCTTCCACAGAAGGAATGTGTCAGATCATCGCTCAGGTGCGATGGAGCTTTAGTTCAGATAATGAGAGAGGTCCTTAAAATTCTGCCAGCTGAAGATAGCTGTGTACCCACCACACCCCTCTCATCAGGCCTGTGGGAAAAGAGCTGGCTGAACCAGCCGCTTGCCCTTTGAAGGTTCCTTTGTTCATCATTTTGAATTTAAGGCAGAGGAGTTACACAGTGTTGGTATGTGTTTAACCTGTTACAGTTCTGATTTAGTGTAGAATGTTGTCTACTTCTGTGTTAAGCTAAATAAGCATTCCTTTCTTTTATAGCCTTTTCTGGGAAGTGGCTATGAAGAAGTGACTATTAGAGCCTAAGAATTATCCTTTGTTTTTTCATAAGATTTTGTGGAAATATCCTTGTTCCTTGTGGGACGTGCTTTCATTTTATACGCAAGGAAAAATAAAGATACAAAGAATACTAGAACTAAAAAAATGATGTTATTTTCCTATAATATCAGGCTTTGAAATTCATTCTTTCGGTCCTTAGAGCTTAGAGTTTTTGTAGGCGTAACATGCTTCCCTGCCCATCTCTTAGCTCTCAGGCAAGAGGTTACCTGTCCATGGCTACACTGTATATGCGTTGTTAGCTAGCTGGGTAATGGCAATATAGCTTGATATGCTCTAAGGTATGATACGTACCTACAAGTTAACTTGTTTGCAGCTACTTATCTCACTTCTTCTGAGTCTTTGGCTCAAACTGGGTTAGCTTTCATCTTTGTAGAAAAAAGTTGAGTGGAAAGCAACCCAAATATGTTTAAATTCTACATTACCAAAGGGGTTAAGTTTGTGGATACAAAGTAATTTAATGAAATTGAATTGAGATACAGCTTAAAGTAAGATATGTAGAGAATTCCACAGGTAGACTGTATCTAGAAGCCTACTGCTTGAAGCTAATTGAGCATGGTTTTTGTGGCTCCTAATTTTGTGTGTGACATAGGGTGTACTGTGTGCCTTTCAACTGCTTTAATCTTGGTGTGATAGGAAAACCACAACTGCTGGGTTACGGTCATTCTGAATGTTCTTCCTTCTTTGCCTGTATGATTTCAACTATGTTGAAAGATTTTGGCAATTTTACTCTGGTAAGAAGTTTGAAGCTGACAACACAGGGACTGAACAAACTGTCCCACCAGCAAATACTCAATGAATGCATAAAATGGTGGGCGGGGGGGAGGTTGGTATGGTTGAAGAATATACAGAGTACAAAAGATGTGCTTGTATTCATCAGTTGCTTGCCACATTAATGTGGTTCACAGTGTCTTAAGACGCCTTGATTTTCTTGTTTAATTAAAGGTTTTGAATGAGCTTGAGTTCTCTGCCATAATTATAGTGATGCTAATATATGCAGAGCTTCTGAAATGGAAGATAGTTTTGAATTGTGCTAAAGTTGTTGTAGTGTGGAAGGGGAGGTACGTGTTGGATCTGTCAGAGTCATGTAGTTATGATTTGGGTAAGTCTACCTGTCAAAGCTTAGGTAGTGAATCTTACTGTGTTCTGCTCTGTTGGTTTTGAGGGCTTGAGCCAATTCCAGCTCCTGAAACAAGCTGATAGTAGGACTGTTAATGTCTCCAATGCATTTTTTTTTAAGAAAGATTTAAGAAAGAGTTAATTCCTTGAAGCTTGTCAAGAAACAGAGAAATATCATATCTCAACAAACAAGTGCTGTTGGGGTGGTTTGTATTCACTTTGCTTCTCTGATAAAGGCTTCACTGACCCCAGTTTTCTTAAATGTTATTGAACCAGTTTCCTGATTTTCAGGTCTTCCCCTTCTCTTAGTATCACTGTTATTTTTTATCCTTCAGTTTTCCTCTTTCATGGTGTAGGCTGGTACTTCACTTTCTTCTTTTTGTTTGCAGAATTACTCGGTGATGTACTGAAAGACCAGCCACAGGAAGCAGATGGAATTGATTCCGTGATAGTAGTGGATAACGTTCCCCAGGTTGGACCAGACCGACTTGAGAAACTCAAGAATGTCATCCACAAAATATTTTCCAAGTTTGGTAAAATTATTAATGAATTTTATCCAGAAGCAGACGGAAAGACAAAAGGGTAAGTCATGATAGCACCTGCTGGGAGTTAGGTTTGAAACGCTGCTCTGACTTACTCTTCATTATTAACATCAGTACTTTGTTTGTTTTTAACATACTCTTTTTTTTATGTAGTTGCCAATGAACATACTCTTGTATTCCTGTATTGTAGGTACATCTTTCTGGAGTACATGTCTCCATCTCATGCAGTGGATGCTGTGAAGAATGCAGATGGATACAAACTGGATAAGCAGCACACTTTCAGAGTCAATCTTTTCACAGACTTTGACAAGTGAGTGCAGCTATCGCAAGTTTACAGAGTCTTTTGGATTCTAATCAAGAGTACCTACACTAAGTGTAACTACTCAAACTGTTCTTTCAGGTATATGACAATCAGTGACGAGTGGGAAATCCCTGAGAAACAGCCATTTAAAGATTTGGTAAGGGTTTTTTGAAAAGTGAATACTAACAATTTATTAAGTTAATGACAGAGGCAATACTGATTGCATGCTCCTGTTCCTTTGTTCTCACTTAGTCGTTCTGCTTAGAGTTCCACCTAGAAACTTAGGATAAACAGTGACTTGACGCAAGCTATTTAAAAATAGAATTTTGAAAGCATCTTTAAATGTTTGAGGGCAGCTGCTGTGCTTGTTACCACCAGCTTTGTAAAGTGTGCTCTGGAGGAAGGGGTAGTTAAATAAAATCCCAAATGGCAACAACAAAAAAACCCTAAAACAAACAAAACCTTGTTACTTAAGACAAAATGTGTTAAATGTTATTGAACTACCTTGAAGGTCCACCTTTTTATGATCTGTACTCAGCCTCTGTAGTGGAAATGCTAAATCACAGCCTGGAACAGTGATTGAGCACCTGGTGGGAAGGCAGGGCCCACCCAGGGGAGCTCAGGTGCAAGCAATGCACTTGATTGATTGGAAGGGGTGGAGCCAGGATCCACCCTTTCTCCAACCTCATTTAAGGGTTGGCAGTGGAGGTGAGAGTATCTCTTGCTGGAGATCCTGCCTACCTCAGGTATTGGTTGCTGCTGCATTTGGGCTCGTTCTCACTTGCTGTAGTTCAAGACTTTGCCACTCTGCTATTATCATTCCATTACAGTTTCAAATAACCAGTCTGAATTATATAATTTCACTTCAGTAACTTGCTCGCAATGATAGAATGCCAATGGTGCATGCTATGTGGAGACAAACTTCCATCTGCCATATAGATAGCAATTTGCATGTCTTCCTTGTCTTTGATTCACTGATGATCTTTTGTTTTTCTTAGGGGAATCTTCGTTACTGGTTGGAAGATCCTGATTGTAGGGATCAGTACAGTGTGATCTTTGAGTCAGGAGACCGGACCTCCATTTTTTGGAATGATATCAAGGAGCCTGTTCAAATTGAGGACAGAGCAGTGAGTGTCATGAAAGTGCTGTACGTTGTAGATACACTGTCAGTTGCATTCATTTTGTAACATTCCAGGCTTGTCAATTAAAAGAAAATCTTCCCCTGCTGAAATACTTTTTCTCTTTTCTTCCTTTGGAAAACGAGCAGTGGAAATTATGTCCTTTAGAATTAGGCTTAGCTGCATAGGTAAAACAAGTGTGGAGTTAACTTGTCTTGTCTTCCTTTTATTTGTTAATTTAACCTGTCCGTGATGCTTATTATTACATCATATGCACATCATTTGTATGCTATAGGTGATTCAGGAATGCCTGAGTGAAAATGCAGAGTCAGAGTTTGAGGAGCACTGTTTGTTCATGCTGAATATGTACTTAAGCATGTGGCTTCTGGTTATTTTTTCCCTTTGTGCTGACTGCAGAGGCGCTGAAGAGGAATAGCTGGTTTGGTAATGTCATATAAATGGGAGAGTTAGTGTGCCTGCCTGCTATAGCCAGCTGACTTGCTAAGAACTGCAGGTGCTCAGAAACATTTTCTTTCTCTAGATACCATTATGTGTTACAGTTGAAAGAAACGGTCTCTGAGGTGGAGAGCAGTTTTGCTCATTGCCATAGGTAGTACTGGCCATGATCTGTGTTGCTGGTACCTTTCTGACTGAGCATAGTGTTGTTAAAAGTGTGAGGAGTCTAAACTTCCTGAGAATGGAGATGTTCTTGCCAGAACTGCAATCCAAGAAAGAATCCTAAGCTGCTGGGTCATTGTAATTGTTACTGTCCTTGGATAATACTTTCAGAGATCAGTAAGATTAAACAATCTCAACTGAAGAATGACTACTGTAAACTGTGTATGAAACATAACTCTAAACTGGTTTAACATCACTCATTCTGAGATCTTCACTGAGCAAGTGGATTTGTGAAATATGATATTACTAACCACGTGTGGAGTCCTTCCCCTTTAGTTATTGAGCACCAAGTTCAATTGTTTTATTTACACATTTTTTTATTTTTATTTTTTAATTCCAGCGGTGGACAGAAACCTATGTACGTTGGTCCCCAAAGGGTACCTATCTGGCTACATTCCACCAGAGGGGCATTGCACTTTGGGGTGGAGAGAAGTTCAAGCAGATTCAAAGGTTTAGTCACCAAGGAGTGCAGCTTATTGACTTCTCGCCCTGTGAAAGGTATGGAGTATGACATTGGCTTTGGGTAAGAGATCAAAAGTGTGAAGCACGTGCATTCTGCGTGCTGTGTTTTCAGATCTTATGTGACCAAGGTCTTTAGTTCTCCTCTGCCTTTGGAACTGTTGCTTTTCATATATAGATCCTTTTTAAGTAAGTGAAACTGTCAAACTTTGCTTTGACTTCAGTGAATATACTTAACATAATCTGGAGTTCCTGTTCTAAAAAATTGAACAGGCAGGCTTTATTGAAGTCATTATTATCTGAGGGAATGGTATTTTCTTCTCTCTGGTTAGATGGGATGTCTGTAGTATTAGACTTACGGTTCTCTGGAAGAATTCAGCTGAGAAGCATCTTCCACATCTGTAGTATTCAAATTAATACTTCAAGCTTTCTTTCACGTTTAAGAGTTCTTCAGGGAATCATTCCTAAATCATTCTAGGACTGAGATGCATCTTACTTTGCTAGTTTTCAAGTAAGATACTTGGAAGCAGTAACATTTTGGTTTTTGTACTTGAAAGAGATTATCTTTAAATGAAGATGTCTAGCGTACTTGTAGTTCAGGTTGGCACAGGTTATGGATTTGTATTTGATTTGAAGTCAATGATGTTCTGGTCACAAAATTATATAGTGGGTAACAAGCTATCTGGGGAATTTGCCTGTGGAAGATCAGTACAAGAAAAGTTGAATGTAAATCTAGAGGTTTTTCAGCTGAAGGGATGCTAGGAATTACCATGCCTTGGAAGCTTTTCTCCCACATCTAGAACATCCTGTTAGAGGAAGTGCTGTTTAAAAGTGTATGGTATCTAAATATTATTCAGATTAAAGCCTGCTTGTACACTTGTTTTAAATTTTAATAGTAAAATTGATTATTTCCTTTGTAGATATTTAGTGACCTTCAGCCCTTTGATGGACACACAGGATGACCCTCAGGCTATTATCATCTGGGATATTCTGACTGGGCAAAAGAAACGAGGATTCCACTGTGAAAACTCAGCTCACTGGCCTATTTTTAAGTAGGTTGCAAAGCAGTGTTAGAGAGCGAGCAGCCCTAGACTTCGTTTAACGAACAGGCAACTCTTACCTAATTTTTTTATTTACTTAGATGGAGTCATGATGGTAAATTCTTTGCTCGAATGACTTCAGATACTCTCAGCATCTATGAAACACCTGTAAGTTGTTTTGTTTCTGTGCAATGTTTATTGCTTTACAATGTCTGTATTTCATGTGGTATCTTTTTTTAAAGAATATGTCCTAATAATGCACTCTAGAGCTTAAAATGGAAGAAATCCATTTGCTCTTCTCTCTTTTTTTTTTTTTCCTGGATCAAAAACTAGCTGATCCTTGCAGCAGTGTTCTTGCTGTGCTTCTAGAAAACCTGGAGAGCTCAATATAGTAGTTAACAGAATCAAAGTTATACGATACTGTCCAGGTCTTAGTGGTGGATGTGTGCCAGAATACCCAAAAGTCATTATAAATCACAGCATAATCTAGTCTGTTTTATGTTTTTATTGTAGTATAGGTTGCTACTCATTTAAAAAATCATTACACAGATTTAGTCTTATTGGTTGTTGTGGTATGCGTATGTTAATATAAGGGATAAAGGATCTCTCAACGCTGTCCACAGTTTCTGAGTTTGTGCTCTTACACATATGCCTTCTACTCTTACTGTATGTGCTAGAGTGTTACTTGGAAGTTGACAGCTTTCTCTTCTTTTAGTCTATGGGATTGTTGGACAAAAAAAGCTTGAAAATCAATGGGATAAGGTGAGTATATCCCTTTCTAAAAGTAACTACTCTGTTTTGTCTTCATGTCTGGGACTTCTATATAGCAAAATGAATCTTTATACTGATTAGAGCAAATAGCTGCATAGTGAATTGATCAAATTAGACAAACTGGCAAAAAAAAAAAAAGAGCAGAAAGTTTTCCACTTAAGCTTCCACTGTTAGCTGTGTACATCAGTCTGTTCTTAGAAATCTTCTTCATGGTAATTTGTAATCTAGTATCTAACTTGACATCCTGGTTCCTCATCTACCAAACCAAACTGGAATGCAGTTTACGCAATATCTTTTAAGATTGGTGTGCTGTGCTCTGTATGCTGCCTGTTGGCAAGGAGCTAGTTTGGTTTTGTGCACGTCTGCACAGTAGATGCTAATTCCTGTGAGTTTTTGAGGGACCTTTTGGAAAACAGCTATAACATTCAGTGTACTCAGGTGCAGGAGGATTGTCTTCTATAATTTCATAGAGGGAAGTCACTCATTGGTTTAATCACTTCATAGATTGTCTGGATTTATGCTACTCTTCTCTTTAGTGAATTTTACTGTTTTCATAGCATTGGTGATATAGTAGGTTTAAATGGCAATTAAAAACATGTGTAAGGTTAGAAACTCTTCAGTTTCTCATCTGTATATGCCTTTTTACTTTGAGTTGATATTTGTCTGCAGTACTCAGGTAGAAGACTGAAAATAATTTTTGCTTGTAATATTTCTAACTAAGAATTAAAATGGAATATGTCTAACTTTATTCCTGTAGAGATTTCTCATGGTCTCCGGGCGGTAACATAATTGCTTTCTGGGTGCCTGAGGATAAAGACATCCCAGCAAGAGTGACCTTAATGCAACTGCCTGCCAGACAAGAAATCCGTGTGCGGAATTTGTTCAATGTTGTAGATTGTAAACTACACTGGCAGAAGAATGGTGATTACCTGTGTGTGAAGGTAGACAGGACTCCCAAAGGCACACAGGTACGTAGACTGATTGTGTTCATAAAACTTGGTTCCTTTCATGCTCACATTTCATTTTTTCTCCAATATTGTCTTTCAACATAGCCAGTGTAAATTGCACAATGGAAAAATAAAAATAGCTTTGACTGCTGAGCTTGAAGCATGCGGGTGAGCCAAATGTATGTCATGTTTGCATCCAGGATTTGCTTTGAATTTACTGATGTGGTGGAGTTGATTCATTTTATTTTTTTTAGATGAGTGCAAGGTCTCTTTCCCTGCTCTCTGTAAAATCAGTTGTTGAGGTCATAGGCTATGCTGCAGACTGTACCATATGTTTTATCTACTTAAACTAAATTTAAGTCTGAAAAAAAATACTGTATCCAGTCCTTCTGTTATTCTTTAACAGAACAAAAGGATTTAGAAGGGTGCTCAGTAATGAAACATGCACTGTTTGTCTGTTTATTAAGAAAACAAATCCTGAGCCTTCGACTGTCGTCTTAGGCCAATCTTGTAGCCATCCTTCTATGCCTGCTGATTTAAAAAATATATATATTGCTTCTGTACTGATTAATGAGCTGATGTTGGCCTTTGCAGGGAGTAGTGACCAACTTTGAAATATTCCGAATGAGAGAGAAACAGGTGCCTGTGGATGTGGTGGAAATGAAAGGTAATTCCAACATTCTGATATTTAACTGTTCTAGGTAGCCTTTTCTTTTAATAGATGTGGTGTCTTACATGTTTCCCATCAACACGTAACATTTGTTGATGATAACTAGGGCACTTACTCTTGATGGGAACTATGATATTCATGTTGCAAGGCTTCTCATGTGACATGAGAAGTCAGTGCTTGCACTGCTGTTCATGCTTGTAGTTAACTTGTTAACTTAATGACATAACTGAAAATACTTGAAAAGATGAAGGCCTCATCTGGAAATACTCTGTAGCATGAGAGACTTTTGGAGCTGTTGGGTCTGTCAGAACACTTCCCTGGGGTCCTGCACTTGCCTTATCAACCTTTGTTTTTAAAAGCAGTTTTTATGGTAGAGTTTAACTTCTGGATTCCCTTTTCAGCATCTTGGTTTTCTTTGATAACTGCTTGTAATTGAAGCTCTTGATTTATAGGTTTCTTTGTTTTTTACATGCTTTTGACTCCCCCTTTTTTTCTTACAGAAAGCATCATAGCTTTTGCTTGGGAACCAAATGGAAGCAAGTTTGCTGTGTTGCATGGAGAAACTCCACGAATTTCAGTGTCATTTTACCATGTTAAAAACAATGGGAAAATAGATCTCATCAGTAAGTAACTGGAAAGAAAAGTGAAATGCACATGTTAAGCATTTTGTGTGTAGCAAATTCAAACTGTAACTGGTTGTGATAGTCTATACCTGACGTATTTGAGAAACCTAGGTTTCTGGTGACAGCTTAACTATTCCACTTTAAATCAGTCCAGTATCTGAGAACACAAGGCTTACAAGCTAGAACAATTATGTGGTCTTGGGATGTTTGTGCAAGGCAATAACGCAGGCTTAATTGACTAGGTATAGTTTATCCCAAGATGGGTGTTGGATCATCTGATCTGTTTTTTTTCTGCTGACTTTGGATGGTTTTGTGCTACTGGCTTTTGTCTTCAGAAGCATAGAGCTAAGGACTGTTGTAAAGACTTCCTTGCTGAATTCAGATATGTCTTTTGAGTAATGGGTGTATTTACTGTTTATGATCTAACTGATGGGATTGGACTGTGATTATTTTCTTGAATTCCTTGTTTCTTTCCAGAAACATTTGACAAACAGCAGGCAAACACGATATTCTGGAGTCCTCAAGGTCAATTTGTAGTGTTGGCTGGCCTCAGAAGGTGAGCATTGCACAGGTTACTGAATACCATACTGCTTTTAAAGGAGGCAGAAAAGGGCTAGATCTTGTCAGAAAGTATTTCCTATCTCCACATTTGTTTTAAGACAAAGTTTTTATATTTAAATGGACAAAAAAAATCTTACTGACTTTGATAGTCTCTTTGGTGGGTGGGGGGGAAGAGTTACTTTGAGTTCTGGTGAACTGTCAGTTTGAATCCATTAGGTACTTGACATTGTTAAAGCTCACAAGGGTTTTCATTGCTTTATTGAAACCCTGTCCCAGTTGTATTACTATGTAACTCTGATAGGGCTTTGTAAAAATAGAGGAAAGAGGAAGATACAGAGGACCCAGCTCTGTCATGAAACAGTAACCTTGACTTGATATTTCTGCCACATAAAACAAATGATTTTTTTCAACAACTGAGTGGATATTTAGAAATGCTTCTTTGGCATTTAATTGCTGACTCTGAACTAATCCATGTGGCTCTTGTAATAGGTTGTTGTCATAGCCTTGTGCCTTCTCGTGAGCAGTACTCTTAGAATGCTCTTACAATAAAGCTGTATTGTTTGTATGTGTGTATATATATACACACACATGTATATGCACACTGTTTATATGTATTTATCAGAAAAGCTTCACATTAGAGCAGGTGAAGACTTATTAAGCAGCTGAGCAGTATTTGGCTTTGTGTATTTCAGACAAGTAAGCTGCTCATCTGAGAAACTTTTTATTTTTGAACTTCATTTTTTAAATATCTTGGCATACAGTTGAACTTGAGCTGTAACTTGACTGTAATATGTTTTCATTGTGACTTTAGAAACAAATATAAAACGGGTTAAAGGTCCTTGAACATACTACTAGAAGTTTTGTTCTTATGTTGATTTTTGGTTATTTTTATCACATTTTCTGGCCATAGATGTGTGTTATTGAGACGAGTCTTTCTTAGCTGCTTGCTGAAAAGATGTGAAACCTGTTTAAAAAAATGAACTATGCTAGTGTGTAAAACAGTATCATTTTTGTCTTTGCAGCATGAACGGTGCCTTAGCATTTGTTGATACATCTGACTGCACCATGATGAATATTGCTGAACACTATACAGCTTCAGATGTGGAGTGGGATCCTACAGGCAGATACATTGTGACTTCTGTGTCCTGGTGGAGCCATAAGGTACTAATGCATTCATCTTTTCCTTCCCCTTCTGGAGGTGTTGGCAGGGGCTATTGGTTATGAAGAGAAAATGGACACCTGTCACCTGTCATATGACTTAACATGTAAAACTATGGTGCACATTTTAATTTGTAAATATCAGTGCTTATTTGGGCTGTAAGCTTTGCTGATTGTCAAAAAATAGTTCTGGCTGAGCTATTCACCGTTCTAAAGCAAGTGTACTTTTTCTGAATTTTCATTATATCTCTTAAATGTATCTTTAGCTACTGGAACTTGATCTCCTCTGTGTGGTCCACATAGAGTAACAAGAATAACTGCATCTTTTATTACTTTCACGTGGTTCCAGCCACTGCACTGTAATCCTCTTCTGTACAGATAGAGAACGTGAGACTTTGTGATAAAAGACCTTGCTTAGTTTTAAACTGTGAGCATCCAGAACTTCATGCAAGGCTTCAGTGGAACAACTGAAGTCTGTTTTGCTGATGAATTTGCCTTGCGCAAGGAAGATGCTAACAGAAAGAGCATGTTGTTT
The DNA here is from genome assembly GCF_016699485.2 of Gallus gallus. Taxonomy (NCBI): domain Eukaryota; kingdom Metazoa; phylum Chordata; class Aves; order Galliformes; family Phasianidae; genus Gallus; species Gallus gallus. The sequence continues at coordinate 3,125,373 of NC_052545.1, forward strand.
TCATTGATTAATGATGCTACTTTTATTACGTACAAATGAAAAATCCTTAGATATACAGTGAGAACACGAGTGTTAAGTTATAGCTTGCCTTGATTGAGATGTTACACCACCCTTGCAGGTGGACAATGCATATTGGTTATGGACCTTCCAAGGACGTCTGCTTCAGAAAAACAATAAGGACAGGTTCTGTCAGCTTCTGTGGAGACCACGTCCAGCTACCTTGCTCAGTGAAGATCAGATAAAGGTAGTGTATTCCCCTCAATCCTGTTGGACATGAGTTTGGTGTGTATGTATATGTATATATATATACAAACCAAGGTCTGTCTTCCTTTTCTTGAGAATGAGGCTTGAACTATTAGAACTGTAGAACTGCCTTTCTCCCTGGGCTTTTGAAAAACCATACTGCCATAGTGGACCTCACTTGTGGGAGTGACTGATAAGTATTAACTGTTCTTTACGTTTGGAATAGAAACTGTAACCAAGTGTGCTTACAGTTGCAGTATGGTGAAAGGATGTGAAGAGTAACATAACTGAATTTACCTGTCCATACTTCTGTAATTGAATGCTTACAGAAGAGGAAGAACAAATAAAATAGTGGAGGGGAATTGCCTAGAAAGGCAGTTTTAAAATATGCTAAGCATGCTCAAAACTGTCAGAAATTCTTATTAGAATGTGATGATTGTGATTGCTAGTCTGACTTCGACCTTAGTTGAAGTAAAATTCTGTTTTACAGCAAATTAAGAAGGATCTGAAGAAGTACTCAAAGATATTTGAGCAGAAGGATCGCCTGAGCCAGTCCAAAGCTTCAAAAGTAAGACCTTTTTGAAATATAATAACATGAGTGAAACTCTTTTAGCCTGGATGATGGTGTTGTTGTTGTAATGGTCATTCATGTTAGATTTCTTTTATAATAAACATCTGTGATCATGTTAATCCAGGTGCTTAGACTTGCTTCCCATGGGTAGTACGCACAGATGCTGCTCAAAGTTGAGGTTAAGCGGTAACAAATCTGGAGAGGCACTGGTGATAGCTCAGTAAGCAGAAGTCATGAAAGTTTGGGATTCTTAGTGACTTGCTGTATTAGACTTTCTTTAAACTAATGAAAAAAGCTTTAATAACAGAAAAACAAATCCTTACCAGAACAACTTTTACATTACATAAAAGGTTTTAAGTCAGTAGTAAGGATTGAAGAAAAGCTTTCCTTGCTAACAAGTGCATTTTGCATGCATTGTTTGTTATAAGAGTTAACAGCTGCTTCTTGCCTCTGTAGGAGCTGGTGGAAAGGAGGCGTACGATGATGGAAGAATTCAGGAAGTACCGCAAGATGGCACAAGAGTTGTACATGGAGCAAAGGAACGAGCGCTTAGAGCTTCGAGGAGGTAAGCCACATGCGGTCCTTGCAAAGACTTGATGTTAGATAGCTACCACTTCTTAGCAAGTAACAACTGTTCTGGTAACTCCTTTACTTTTTCTCTATTCTTTTTCTGCCAAACCTTTTCTGAAGGTTTTGTCCTTGATTTTTTATTAAATCACAATGAATTGTTGCCTGGGAGAAAACTGGAACTGCTGGCTGCCAGATTTTGCTGCCTGTTCTTTACACAGCTTCCTTCTGCTTTGAGGCAAGCATTGGTTTGACCTTGGCATAAGAGATTTGGATGTTATGTATAACCAAAAGATCCTCAAAAACTCTGTAGTGGGAGTCAGCAATGCCTTGTCATTTCATGACACTACACAGAATGTCAGGGATTGGAAGGGACCTCAAAAGATCATCTAGTCCAGACCCCTTGTTGGAGCAGGAACACCTGGATTAGCATTATGATTTAAAGCAACTAATACCTCTTATTTCAGTGTTGTTTTGAGAACTGTTCCTAGAAAGAGCATAGAATCGTTCTCTTGTTGCTGTGTTTGAGGCATTGTGTTAATCTTTTCTCCATTCCAGGGGTAGACACGGATGAGCTGGACAGCAATGTTGATGACTGGGAGGAGGAGACTGTTGAATTTTTTATCAATGAAGAAATTATTACCCTTGCAGAACCAGAGTAATCTAATAAACTGTGGTAAGGTAGCTTTCAAAAAAGAGAAACTTTACTGTCAACTGCCACTATAAATTAATTTGTTTCAAAAGGTTGTCTGCTTGTTGCATGAATGCATGTGCTGTTCTGAGTTGGTTTGCTTTATGTGGTTGAAGTGAACAAACAAGAGCTTTCTTAAATACAGTCACAGACTGTCAGATTTATGAGCTGTACTGAGTGGAATACTGTCTATGTCCTATTTTACCAGAGTAATCAGTGCTGTGACAACTAGGGTCAACTTCTAAATGGAGCTCACTGCAAGCTCTTCCATTTCTGCTACTGACAGAACCATAATTTAATATAAGATTTGAAAATTTGCTTTTTGTAAGAGTTTCATGCTAGGTAATATTGGACAGGGCTTAAGTAGTATCTTTAAGATTGTACAGTAAGTTAACTGTGATATAACTCAGCAGGTGTTTAAATATCTACATGAAGTCTATGGTTCTCTAGAAATGGTTAGAAATCTGGCAGCAGCACTTTCTCTTGTCTGACCATCACTGCTTGTTGCTGAAGTCTTTATTTAATCCAATGATTTCCCAGGTTCTGCTTAATGAATTCATATTGTATCTTTTTATGTTGAAAACAGATGTTAGTTTTAGCTTCTCCTGTAGGAAGTGTTCTCTTTGAGGAGCTTGAAATTATTGTATACAGGAGGGAAAAGAAAGTTTACTGGCAAAGGTACTCATATGGGACTTTACACAGGAATGTAATTCAGGTTTTCTGTTGTGTTTAGGACTTCCCTTAAGGAAGGGGAGACTGGAAGCATGCCTTCTGCAGCTGTCACTGTACAGCTTTGTAGCCCCTGGATATCCAAGGAGCCAAAATAAAACATGGAGCAGTTTACCTCTTGTAGAAAAAACAGACTTCATATTTAGGGACTTATTTTAATCTAGCTTATCTATGTGCCATATATGGGAGATTTTTTTTATGGAAGGCGGAGGGAGAAAAGCTGCCTAGTTTCTGGATTTAAATATGAATTTAAGAACAGGTGAAGCACGTACTTTTAGCCTTTCACCAGCTAGCATCTGTGGTAACGTTGTTTGTAAAAAAAAAAAAAAAGCACAGCAACTGACTCATCTCTTCTTTTTTCCTTTTTGCAGCACCACCATAACTTGTGCTGAAAAGAGGTTTGTTCATTTTCAGAAAGTCTACATCAATTTTGGAATTTTTAATCCATATTCTTGCACTCTGGAAGGGTGGATGCACCGGGTTTTCTCCATTCTGCCACATTGTAGTGCCTTTAAGTCTTGCTGCCTGCTGCAGTGAGATACTGGAAAGGCACTGCTTTTAAATTTTTATTCTTTTTTTTTTTAGGGTTCAATTTTCTTTTTAAATCCACTAATACCAGTATTTACTTCCTGACACCTGTGCAGTACTTCCCAACTGGCATTTTTGACTTCCTGCCAGTGAAGTGAGATTCATCAGCGCACATCTCTTACACACAATGTTTCTGTTTCAGGACTCTTTTTATGTCCCAAGTGCATGGACAGATGTTCACTTTGTTTGGGGAAAAGTCAACAGATCCATTTTTCGTATGATGTGTTTTAGTGTGCTGAAGCAGCACTACAGTGGGCTATATCCTCCTCCTTTCAGATTGTGAAAGGATATCTCCCTCAAAGAGCTGAATATGGAAATAAAAGCAGACCGATACTAAAACCAGTCTGGCTATGTGTTGTTCGTAGGGAATATTTCCCTAAATGATCAAAATACCCAGATTAATATGAATGTTAGCTATACTTGCTTTATAGTTGCCTTGGATTGTGTTTTCTCAGTTTCTCATGGCTATTCTGTTTTTGTGTGTTGCTGTGGTTTTGCTTTTTGTTTGTGTTTACAATGATATTACAACTTGTTATAATTAGCAGGATAATTTGTCAAGATTAATGGAGTGACTAGAAAATAAATTGGTTTCTTAAGCCATTTGAAAACTGATATAAGCCTCGGGAGCTCCTGGAATAGTCTTACTTGTTAGTGAATTTGAAAACCGTCTGAGTAGTAGTCTTTATACATATGCCTTAGGCTCCATCTTATGTTACTTCATTTCTAAAGCTCTCCCTGTTTAGTGGGGAAAAGTGCACTTAAAGTTGGTGGAGCAACTTTTCAGTATTAGTATCTATGAGCAGAAATTATTTTCTGTATATTGACAGAGCAGTGAAAGACATTGCTGGCTTGCTGCTTTCCCTTTGAGGGCTGGAGGAGAATGAGAGTATTTACCTGTCCCCTTTCCAGGACTGGCTAGTGAAATTGCTAATGTCAGCCCATGGATGCCTGAGCTCAGTTGACATGGTGCTTCAGATCTGATGGATCTGAAGTGGAAGGCAGTGAGTATTCTACTTGCAAAGGGTATCCCTACTCAGCTGTCTTCAGCTAAGGGACATCAGCATTTTTACCAGTCACTTTTCTTTGTCCTTAGGTGAGCTTGCTGTGATCACAGAAGCTCAAATCTCTTAGCTGACACTCGTGTTCCCTTCATCAGGAAGGCTCTTCAGAGTTATTGTTCAGTAATGATATTGACCTAAAGTGTCCATAGGTCATTCTTATGCTATCAGAATTTTTTCCCTGAAGTCTGTTTTAGTCTCCAGTGACTGAATTTGTTCATTCATAATCAGTATGTACATTGAGATGAAATTAAATCTACAGAGCTTACCAAGCTCATCCTTCAGCTGGACTGGAGAAAGTACTTTCTGCCAAAAACAGTGCAGAACTTGTAGCATTGCCATTAATGACATGATGTTCTCTAACACTGATCATCTTTATTAAATAAACCCTTTAGTTGTGAAAAGCTGTCTTCTCAATCATTTCCTAAGTTGAGAATTGAAGGGTTTTCTCCTACCTCCATGCAGTGGATTTTTAATAAGCTACTGGCCATTTTCAAAGTGAAGTAGCATAATACTAATAAATTAAGTCCTCTTCTGGTATGCTTCTCTGAAGTGTGGATCATCGATGAGGAAATAATAATTAGAAAAACCAAAGCAACAGAACACCTTGACGTGGGAGCTTTGGAAGCTGACAAGAAGCCCTGACCAGCAATTCAGGGCTCTTCTATCTGTAGTTCTGTTATTTTTGACACTGCTCATCTTGATTACCATTTCTTCTATAGTGTTCCTTGATACAGATGTCGATCATAAATCAACAAAGTGTTAGGCCCATGGGAGTTAGTGTCATTCAGATGTTTTCAGGGAGGTAATGAGACAAAGTTAATTGTTGCATTCCTCTGACTATCAGAAGTTATGAAAATGTAGAGAGCCCACCCTGTCCTCTGAGACACGCACTGAAGAAAAGTTATTTTGCTGCTGCTTGAACTGTTTGAAATTGTCTACTCCATTACTTTAGATGTGGAGCTGCTTGCAAAAGCCCTCATTAAATTGACAGGTAGCTTAACTTGTTATTGTGGAAATAAATTTGGTTGCTATAGAAACTCATTGCTTGTGAGTGGTGGGGCTGTGTAACGAGTGTTGCAGTAATTGTATGCTCTCCTGATAAGACATCACTTATGTGCATTGTGCGGTGTTTTTGAGAGCTGTTAAGGAGGTGCTGCTGTATTTTATGAAGGAGAAAGCATACATGGAAAGGTGAAAAGAGTTTTTCAACTCTTATCAGCTGAGACTCCAAGAACAGCTTTTAGGTGGGATTTTTGCATTGGTGGTCTTGTGACCCTTCTTCAGGCACGCGGGTTTGGAATCAGGTCTGTGCAGCTCATCCATTCCTCCAAAGTGATTTGGGGCCAAGGCAGTGCTTTGATTCTGCCTGATTGAGCTGGCAGTTAATTGCTGCTCTGTAATTGCTCCAGCCCTGCAATGAATTCCAGGCAAGCAGCTTTTGCTAAACCCCTGGGACCTGCACAGTTCAGGGCCAACTTGCTCTGATCTGCTCCAACAGGCACATAACGATCGCTACCTGGGATTAAATGAAATGGGTACTTAGTGAAATGCAATTTTCTTCTTTGTCACAGGTAACTTTGATCAGCCTTTTGGGAACACTGGGTGAACCCGGAGGCATGCTCAGCTCTGCAGCTGCTGGTAGTGCAGTCCCAGACCTCTGGAGGCTCCTGCTGACAGCAGCAACTGGCACTGCTGAGCTCATTGCCTTTGTTGGTCAGTGTGAGTCTGACTGTGTGAGAGGCAGAAGTGGGGGAGAATTAACTGGATTAAACTTGATAAACTGCTATAAACTCTCCAGGCTCCGAGCTTAAGGCCCTAAGATCAATGAGTGGGTCAGGCCTAGAGTGAAGCAGTTGGTATCACTGGTGCATGTTGTGGGTAAGGTTGAGTACACATAAGCCCTGAGGCTCTGCTGCGTGCGTGCTTCAGCTCTGCTGGTTCCCATATGAATGTTTGCTTTCAGATCCTGTAAAACTGCTGGCCTTGCTGTGACATGTGCAGCTCTGTGCAAATCATGCTTCCTTTCACTGGTTCTGCATCCTTCACCTCTTGCCATTCTAGGAGACAAGGATTATGGAACTTTTTGGCCTGCCTTTTGTGCGTTACTGCATCTGTTCGCATACCTTTATTGTGCCCTTTTTATTTGCCTTCTCTTCCACTGTAAATCTCATTATTTTCTATCTTGTTTCAGCTGATCTTTCTCTGAACCTTTTCTGAATATCTGCTAATTTTGCAATATTTCATTTAAATCAGTATTTGAATGAGAACATCTCTCAGAGGCAGAGAGCAGGACTCTTTCCTCCTTATGGCTTATCTTACAAATGTATTTTTTTGTTCAGCACCTTACAGGGGAATTGTCTTTTTGCTTTTTTTTTGTCATTAACCACAGCTTTATTTTTATACAGATTATTCAGACTTGCACCATCTTCCCTGAGATCGGTTTTCTCTAATAGATGTCTGGGAAGGAAACAATCATTTTTAGTGTCAATAAATTTCATCCATGAGAATGAGTCTTTCTTAATGATACAACTAATATTATGAAAGGAATTTAATTGACTGGGCAGAAGTACTTAGATTTCTTGGTATGTTTGGGGTTGCATCTTGTTCTTTGCTATTTTTACTCCCAGTGTAACTTATTTAGAGCTGCTCCTATCTGCTTATTGATCCTAAATCAAAACTGGCTCTGATTCCTTGTCGTGTTTTAAGGCTTCTGTGCAGTAGCAGTAGATTGATGTCTTACCAGCTGTGTTCTAAAAGCAAGGTGCTAGCCCCAGATTGCTGTTTAATCCACATCAAAGCAGCCCTTCAAGCAGCTGGTAGAGAAGTATTTTGGCACCTGTGAGCAAAATTTGGCTATTGCAAGGACTGAATCAAAGAGATCTGAAAGAGCCACGGACAAAACTTTGGAAGAAACCAGGCTGAGCTCCTTGCCAGGCGCTGCTCCCGGCTGTCATGCCTCTGTGCGCGTGGGGCTGTGCTCACCCTTGGGCAGATACCCTTTGCTGCTGAGCACAAACTTGGGCTTCCTTTCTGCTGCTCTGGGGTTGCTTCAGTTTTTATACATGAGTAAAAACCCAAGAAGAATAAATGTTGTAGTAGTTGAAAACTTGCATATCCTAACAAGTACCTCTAGTTTTGATCTGCAAGTAAATCAAGAGAGGGATCAAAGTATTGGTGTTTCTTATGGGTGTGTGTCCCAGACACTTAGCTCTTTGGTATGCCAAGCATGGCAGCGCAGTAATTGTGTAGGTCTGAATGATGGTTGATCTGTGCTCTAATTGTTTATCTAATGACCTGTTTACCTCAGAGACAGTGAGAGGTGCTCTGGATACAAGGTTCAGGGTTCTTGATCCCTTCCCTCAAGGTTTGAATGCCTCCTGAGCCATGTCAGTGGAGGAGGAGGAATACCCTTCTACACTGTAATTATATACTGTGATAATTATATATCAAAATAGATCCTAAGGGACTGAGAAGGAACAGAACCAGTCTATAACTTGGTGCAATTCCCTTTTTTTTTTCCTGTCCTTTGTCTTTTTGTTCCCCTGGTAAGAGCTGCAAATGGAATGACACATCAGTCCTTGAGCAATGCAGAAATTTCTATCAGTCCTTCTGCAGAAGAGGCTTTGAGAGCTGACCTTGGGCACTTCTGTTCCCAAAGAACTTATTTTCTGTCAGTTCCTCTGTCTGAATCTTGGCTGAAAACAGAGCTCAGAGGTCCTGTGCCCCTCCTGCCTGCATGGGGATGAGTTGGGTGCAATGTTGCCATGGCCCCTGCACTGAACCAATAACATTTCCCATGCATCTTGCATCAGCTGCTAGTTTTCAAGCCAGTATTTGTGATTTCACTCACAATATTTTGTGTCTGCAGCCTTGCTTCTCAAAAGCAATTCAGATATATCCATTTTCTTTCATGGGAAATTCTGGTGTAGCACCCTCATAAGACATGGTTTTGGAGCCCTGCTGGCACTTTCAATGGAAAGGATAAGGTCAGGGAGGGAATTCACTCCTTTCTTCAGCAGGTAGAAGGAATAAACAAAGCAGTTCACGTTCGGAATCCAAGGAAATAATCAAAAGTAAAGAGAATATCTCTGTATGTCATTTTTATCCCACTTGGAACACTCCTCTGGGGTTCTGTGTGGGCTTTGCAATGCAGTCAGTGCACCAGTCCTTTCTATAAACTCATTGCCTGGGAGCGTTTCATCTCTTCTGTAAGGTTTGGCTGAAATTGGCCAATAAATTTGGGTGTTATTGGGGCAGGAGGAATTGTAACTGAGAGTGATGGTGCTGTCATAAGTCGTCTCTCCCCTAGGAAATCAAAAAGATCCCAGGCACACTTTTTTTTGGTTATTTTGTGGATTCTTTACAGCTCTGTTTATGAACCTTACCTCAGGCCTTGGTGCTGAGTTACTGCTGTTGCTGCCTGACAGATGTGTTTTCTGGAGGATGACGAGGAGGAGAAGGGCTGGAGAGAAATGGAAGGTTTCTGTTGTAGGCAGAATCGAGAAGCTGCCAGTATTTTGTGGGAATTGTGATTTCTTGCAAAAAATTTTCTATTGTAGAAAGCTAATTACTTACTGATCTTGCTGTTGATGGAAAGAGGGCCTAATGAATGGTCTTTAACCAGCACGTTCCTCACTCCTAATGGAATCTTCACTAGAATCTCAATGATAGACTTGCGGGGATCCGGCCCTGAGCAGTCCCCATCACCTCCTCTAACCACAGCAAAGCTGCATCCATCCCTCCAGGAATCATTAGGGGTAACAGTAGGACTGTTATGATTGCAAATATCAGCCTGGCCAGCACTTCCTTTGAAGAATCTTGAACACCCCCGAGCTATGCTTATCGAGCAAAATGCATCAAGACAAGTAAGCGAGGAAACGAGTCACAAGGGAGGAGTGGTTAGTGTTTAAAAGCAATGTGGAAAGGTAGGATGTAGTGTATGAAAGGAGAGGAAACTTCAGGAGTAGAGACGTAGAATGGAGACTGTGTGTGTGATACAAAGTGGTAAAAGAAGAGCAAATGAAGAGGAGTTGAAAGCAGTGTGAGGGTGGTGGGTGAGAAGAGGAATATGAGGGACAAGACGAGGGCAGATTAATGGAAAGGCAGAGGGTGAGGTGCCTGGTATGGACTGGGGTGCAGAACATAAGGAATGGTGGATGGAAGGCAGTGATTTCGAGGACACTGTATGGGGAATGTACTGGGAACCCCCAGTAGGGGTTCCTTGTCCTGAAGAGAATTAGGGTTGTGCCGGAAGGAGGAATAAAAGGAGAAGGCTCCTGAGGTGAAGGAAGATGAGCAATGATCTATGATAGCGTTTTCAATCTTTGTGGATCCCTCAGTGGACACAAGGTCCGCCTGGCCTCTCTGTGTTGCCTGGTGGGAGTTTCCCAGAGTTTGATCAGGAACAACACAATCTTTTCGCCGTCTTCCCCAACATTAAGATGTGATGATTTTCACAAATGTGCCTCTAAAAAGAGCTTTGATATTGAGGAGTGGTGTTGGCTGTGTGAAATCCTGACTCTCGAGGGTTGATGAAGTCCGGAGCTTGGGTCATCATAGGCTCTGATGCTGTATTTGGACACAGAGCTCTGCTCTATGGCTCATTATACTTCATTAAGGAGAGCGGCAGGGCGAAACTTTTAAAACACTGATTGTTCTGCCCTGAGGATTGTTTCAATTGTCAGTGAATCTGGCAAGGAATGAAACAGAAATAGTCAAGTTCTCTAACAAATGAGGCATGAGGCCCCTGCTACCACTACCCACAGTCATTTCCAGGCAAGGTCAGAAAACATCCCCTTTCTACCCACCACAAAGAAAAAGCAATGAGATGGCCCTGCAACATAGCATGCTCTCAAAAAAGCAGCTCTGCTGCAAGTCAATGCTCCTGTGAGCAGCACACGTGCAAGGATGGGTCCTACAGAAACAAATAGAGGGTGAGTACGTGACATGCTGCATGGCCACCCCAAGAGCCACCACTGTGGCTTCTTCAGCACTTGCTCTGTTTCGGTCTGAACCTGAAGAGCTGTAAATGCAACACTAACTGTCCACTTAGGAAAGCAGTCACATAGGTGTGTTTTTCAGCCAAATTTAAACCTTCTAATTTTTATTTTTTTTGCAACAGTTATGCACCCTCTTAGGCAGAGAAGATAACGTGTACAGAGGTGTGGAGTAGATTAGGATTGCGAACACTTGAAGTACTTGAAGTACAACATTCAATCTGAGCAGCCGTGTGCCAATGTGCTGCTTCCACTGACTGTGTTGCCTTGGGCTTTTCTCAAGGTGTCAATGTGCAAACCATGTGCCTTTGCAAATCTCACCTCTCCACAGCCTCTTCCCCATTCTGACCAGCAGTGAGACTTAAACTGAAATGTGAGGAATGTGACTGTGTTCTTCATCTTCCCTCCTGTGCAGGGCCTGCAGATGGTGCCGGCAGCTGGAAAAAGCAGCATCAGTTCCTGCTTGGGGAAGGAGTGACAGAATACAAGTCCAGGAGGAGCAGGGCTGTGTCTGGCACCAACATATTGCAACATGGGGATTGCTGAGAGCAGGGGAAGCAGGTTCAGGGAGAGCATGCCTTAGTGTGTATTTTAGCTTCTGTGTTGCTGAAAAGCAGCAGGGAATGGGAACTTACATTTTCTATATGACTTTTTCTACCTTATTTCTGTGTGCGTTAGATATTGGTGTCACTTTAAGACAAACAAGGTGTTAACAGTGCGAGAGAAGAGAAAAACCTCATTTTCCCACCAGTGCTCTCCTCCTGCAAGATGGAGCCCGCACCACTTTTTTTCTCAGGGCAAACGTGTGGAATGCCACCCGTATCCAGCAGGCTCCCTGACCATTAGATCCAAACAGAAAAGTCCAAGAAATTCCCTCGCCTTTCTTCCCTGCCATTCCTGTGTGTTGCTGTGGAGGTGGGAGGTGTGATGCGCTCCTGGAATGCTCTTTGGGTGAGCAGATGTTTGGCTGTGGGAGCAGCCAGAGACTGCTGCAAGCTCTTTTCCGGCTGACAACCTTTTCAGGTCTGACTGCAGCCAGGAGTGTGGCGATACGTGAAGACCTTGATAAGAGCTAGCCTGGATGTTAACAGCGGGAATGAGGCTTTTGTTTTTGGAACATGCAACTCCTGCCAGCAGACTTCAATTCTTCTTTTTTCAGCTTCTTAAATATGTTTCGAATAAAGTCGTTCTGGTCATTCCATTGAACAATGACTCCGTGCCAAAGCAGAACTGGCTGCTCTCCTGGGTCTGCCAAGAAGCAGCTGAAGATAACATTCTCAGGTAGGTTCATGCATTCCTCACACGGGTCAAGACCATTTTTACAGCTGCAGCACTTGCAAAAACTCCTACGTGCTCTGTCTGACTTGCTGTGATGCTGGGATCACCCCCATCCCTCTGTGCCTCCTGCTGTGCAACCTGGCAGGAAGATGAGTAGTTCACTCCAGGGACAAGGAAGCTTAAATTATGTTGATTTGTGAAATGCCTCAAACTCCTGCGGTGGGATGCAACACAAGCATGTGAACGGGCATAAGAATGCAAGCAGTTTTACTTATTCAGTAGGAAGAGGTGCAACTGCAAAGCAGAGAGGTCAGGAAAGGTTGTTCCTTGGGCGGGCTTTGTCACATAAAGATGCAAAAAAAGACATGAAATAAGCACAGCGTGTCTGTAAAACAAACCTGGGCCTGCAAGGCTTGAGCCAAGCCTCTATTTACGAACCCTCACGTGCCCTGCAAGCACTGAAGGACCAAAAGTGAGGGAAAACTCGAGTTTTCTGAGTGCATACATCTCTACTGCATACCTTTGGGCTGAATCACCATGAAAAGTTGCAGTGTTCAGAGCTATTTAAAGCAAGGAGTGGGACACGAGTCTGCTGCACTGCTTTGAGGCTGCATCTCTGCAGGGAGGCTGTGTCGCGGGTTGGACCGTTGGCCACAGCTGCTGTGAAGGGCACAGGGCCGTGTGATGTGCCCATTTCCCTGACTGTAGAACCAACGCTTTAAGCTGATGTTAAGAAATGTAAAACTTGAGGACCGAGAGCTCGGAAGCGGGACGTGGAAGTACTGCTTGCAGCGTTGAGAACTGCTGGAACGGAGGCTGCAGCCCATGGCCCAGAGCCACCTCCTGCACCAGGCAGCGCCTCGCTCCTCTTCTGAGGGCGGTTCTTCATCTCTACGAGTAGGAAAGTGAATTTAAACCGTTCTGTGCTTTTCGAGCAGCAGCCTTTGGCTGTGCCGTGTCACCGGTTACGTCCTGCTCCTAGCAAGGTCTGCTGGGACAGACCCCCAGAGGCTGTGCTGTTTCCCCCCAGAACCAGCAGGAAAGCCCGCAGGGGCTGAGGGCCGTCCCGGCGCGGCAGGCCGCGGCTCCGAAGAAGCGACGCCCGGCTGCCATCGCGCCCCGCTGCCCCGGGCCGGGCCTCCCGCCGACGGGCGGAGCAGCGCCTGCGCCGCGGCCCCTCCGAGCTGCCCGTGCCGGCGTCTCGCGAGAGGCGGCCGCAGCGGGGGGCGGCGGGACGGGACGGGACGGGACGGGCGGCGGGGGGGGGAGGTGGAGGAAAGCGCTGCCGGCGGCCCCGCTGCCCGCGCGGGAGGTGAGCGCGGGGCCGCCCACGGCGGGGCGGGCAGGGCGGGGCGGGGCAGGGCCGGCGGCCGCGGGTATCAGCGTCGCGGCCCTTCGCGGAGGAGAGCCGGCGGGAGCGGCCGCTGCTTCGCTCCGTTGCCGCACAGCCGGGCCGGGGGCCGAGGAAGGCGGCGGTCCCGAGGGCGGCCGGGACCTCCCGGTGGCAGCAGGTAACGGCAGCGCTCGGCCCCGCCGTGCCCGCATCCGCCCTTCCACCCCGGGGGGGGCTGCGTGAGGGCTTCAGCCCCGTCCCGTGCCGTCCCTCTCGGCGGGGCGGTGGGTGAGCGCGGCGCTGCGCAGACGTTGGCTTTCCCCCTCGGCTGGGGGTGCCGGGCCTTTAACCAGACCCTGGGGGGGGGGGGGGGCTGCGGAGTTCTGCGTGTGCTCTCCGCGCTGCTCTGGGGCTCAAAGCCGGGAAGCGGTGCCCGGGGAGAGAGGTTTCCGTCCCCGCGAGGTGCGGAGCTTTTAGCGGCTGAGCCATCGCTGCAGAGCGGGGACAGCCCGCACCGTGATGGATGGCTTTAAAACTTTGAAGACAGAACTTCAGACGGAGCTTGAGCTACGAGGCTGCACTTAAGCAAAGCGTTTCCGAGGCAAACGCAGCCGGTGTGAGCCGCAGGGCGCCGATTTGGAGCCTTTTGGAGCTGATGTTGACGTGCACCAAAAGTTCCAGGTTTGTGTTGGCTGTGGGCACCGGGACACGCTGCGCTCTGCCGTGCTCTGCTGTGCTCTGCAGTGCTCGTGCAGCCCGGAGCGCTCGGAGCACGGCATGGAGGTCAGGAACGAGCAGAGCACACCGCCCTTGGGCCGCTTCCTCCTGGAAGCATTGGAGATAGGGTCATCCAGGAGACCTCTCAGGATGGGTGTTAAGAGAGAGGAGTCACGGCTGTACAAACCCTCCTTTGCGATAGCATAGCTGTGCCAATTAGGATGTTCTTCTATTCTTTACATTTACGCCATGCGTTTATGTGACTCAGTAAATGCTGAACGTTGTTACCTAGGTTAAAACTTCCCTGCTCTACAAAGCACGCTGGATTTCAGTAGAGCTCAGGAGAAGCAATCTGTTGAGTGATGGCCAAACGTGAAGTTACTTCTGGCTATTGGTGCGTTGTCCGTTAGCTGTGGGTGAGGGGAGTTTGTTCCCCTACACTTGCAGAGGTTCATTTGGTTTGACTGCCCTGCAGCATGCTGACCCCCTGCGCCTCACCTGCAGCACGCGTGCTCCTCTGCACGTGGGTGAAGAAAGTTGCATGGGTTGCGTGGTGGCTGCTGGTGAACTGAGTTGCCACAAGGGCAGGCGTTGGTTTGAATTTATTTTCTGCACATTTTAGAAAGTTCTTATTCCACTGCTTTCCTCCTTGAGAAGTGAAGGCTGAACAAGCTGCGTGATGTTCATGTCCTGCAGCTCCCCAAGTGTGGGCAAACAGGCTGTGCAGCAGGTGAGTGCTCAGTGCCTGGGCTGCCTCTGTACATCCCCAGAGGGAGCCAGGAGCAAACCTGGGAGGATGCAAAGCAAAGAGGAATGCAAACAGCACCGAAACCTTTGGAGGCACAGTGCTGTTAACAGTGGGGTTATGTCCGTTGTCTCCAGCATGGATCTGTATGTAAGCTCTTATTTTCTGTAGACCTTATTGCTCCAGCAAAGGAACAAGCAGAGCTGGAGTTACTTTCTGCAATGAGAGAACGTTGCTGCACAGATATGTTGTAGGGAGGACAGGAAGAAAGAGACAGAAGTTGCTTAAGCTGATGTTTGCCCTCAGAACAAACGGTTATGAACTGGCTGCGAAGTGCAAGTAAGGTTTCCAGCTCCCCGAGGAGCCAGATCTGCAATGGCTTTTGCAATAAGTGCTGGGGAGGCCTCCCCTTCATTTCTGGTTTAAGTGGATGTTGAGCCATCTGGAGAGATGGTTATTTGACATGGCACCTTGTGACAGGAGGGGATGGGAGCGGTGACTTTGCACCTTGGTGTCTTTCATGACTGAGGCTGGGAGAAAAGCCATCGGTTTGCACCCAGGCCAGGTTCAGGTTGGAGATAATCCCGTGACGGCTGTTCAGGAGGCTGTGTGGGATGATTATAGCACTTGGTCCGTTTCCCAGTTTGCCGGCATCGTGTCACAGAAGCAGCTTTGTATGGATCCCGGTGCACATTCTTGTTGGCCGGTGACTTTGGGTTAAACTTGAATGTAAATTCTTGGCTTCTCCTGGAGGTTTTCCTCTTGATTCTGGCAAGGGGAGAATGAAGGCACATTCCCTCTGATGTGCTCGGAGACCTCTAATTTGTGCTTTCAGCCTGGCATCCTTTATGAAGTGCTCAGAAAGAGGATGTATCATAGTCAATAGAGTAACTCTGTGTTCTGCAGCAGCTTTCTCAGGAGAAGAAATTAAGTTGCACTACTGTTCTTTTCCAGGGTTCCTCTCAGCCGCTGACAGAGTCAATGAAAGCGGAGTCATTTCAATTCTGTGCTGCTCTCTGCTGTGTGCCTCGGGAAAGCCAAATGCTGTGGCTGTGTGCTGTGTCCTGGAAAGCAGGCACGAACCCTTGGGCTTCTGGAGGGAGCGATGTGATTGGGGTGGCCCTAACGAAGAGCATCCTTCCATTTACCCAGAGGAATGCGTGTGCTCGCCGTGCCACACACAGTGCTGGGCTGCTTCTGCTGGTGCTGAGAGCATAATCTGTCTGAGCTGGGTGGGACAGCTCTGTAGAAATGCTGGCAGGCTGCTGTGCAGCCTGGAGCTGTGGGAGCTGCTGGGCATGGGGAGATGGCAAGAAAGGATGGATGCTCTTTGCAGCTTTGCAGACTTACTGCATTCCAGCCACCCTGAAACCCAGCAGGCACCGTATTCATCCAGAATAGGAAGCGTTCCCTGTGCTGAGCAGCTAACTGTCTCAAAAGCAAGAACAGATTCAGGCAAAATGCACAACCAGAGATGTGCCAAGCAGTAGGCTTGGCAGCGTCGCTCCATTATCTTCTGTTGTTGGGCTGAGATGTTGGCCTGGAGTGCTGACGCACGTATGTAATTTTCCCCTTCCTTAACTCCTTGCTCATCTCTGGGTGCCTCTTCTTAGATTTGATCCGTCGTTATCCTAAATGAGCTGAACATGGAGAATTACTGCTGAGCAGTACCTGCTCCTTGCTCTGCAGAGCGCTGTGTGCTGTGTCTGCATGGTTCTTCCATGCTCCTTTTGAGATGCAGGATAAGAGCCTGACTCCAAGGAGCACAGCCATTGGTGTTGCAATGTGAGGCCACATGGTAGGCTACAGCCACGCTGAATTTCAGGCTCTCCCTACGTCCAAAATGCAAATAAATATATTGGTGGAAAAATCCCGAACCCACAGGTCTGCATTTTATGCCTTCTGGGACAAACTGGGCTAATACATTGATATTGTTCCTGCTCGTTAGTAAATTCTGGTCTAATGCTTTTGCTCTAGTGTTTGAAATCAGGACTTTGCTTGTTAAAATCTGGTGTCCCTGAGGCGTAAACACAGCCATGCAGGTGGCCCTTTAGACAAGTGACTCAATTTAAGGCTTCTGTAGCTTTCAAAGGTGCTGAGCACGTTGCCCAAAGGAGTGGGGCTCAGTACTTCTGCATATCTGGACCCTGGGCTTCTTTGCATCTGTGTACAGCATAGGGTTGGTGCTGCCCAAGAACTGTGTGTGAACTGAACTGGCTGGGGAATGATCTTTCCAAGACTGTGGGGTGCCCACTTTTGTGCTTGGCTTTGGATTCTAACCCTCACAGATAGTCTGTGTGAAACAGCAGACCTTGGATTCTCTCTCAATGTCATAGAGCTGCTCCTCGCTTTACTGCATTATTCCTCCACAGCTGTCAGTCTTTGCTCCTCAATTCTGCAGTGTTTTAGGACTGCTGGGACTGTTGAACCTCACACCTGGTGGTGAAGAGTGAACATCTTTGTGTTCATCCAGCAGGCATGGCAAGAAATCTCTGCACCCTCCAGGAAGGATCACGTAGCAGTGATTTCTCACCTGCCTTTGGAGATCGGGAGCTGTTAGGGGTGGCGGTGACAGAAACATTATGTTCAGCTGGGAAAGAGTTACTGACTTGCATGCAGTCCAGAAGTGGACAGAGATCTACCAGAGCATCCTTCATCTCAGGAACAATTTGGTTAAAAGGGATCATTCTCTCAGGTTTCTGTTGACGCTCGGCTGTTACCAGGGTTGTGTCCCTGTGGGTTTTCACTGGAAAACTGTCGGTGTAATTGCTGCCCTTGACAAAGTGAAGTAGTTACCAAGAAAGGTGGTGGAGGTGACATCCTCTGGGTGCTTTCACACAGATTAGATGAAACGGTGCGTTCAGTCAGTGATGTTCTGTCAGCATGAGCTTTCTTTAGCCACTGAGGCAGTGTGCCTACGTGTTTATAACTCTGATAAAGCTTTTGTTTTTAGCACGGTGGCTCAGAGCGTCGTTATGGGGGAGATGAGACCACAGTGTGATCCCAAAAGCTGAAGTGATGGATTGAGCCCTCTTGCTTGGTGTGATACATATGCTTAAAAATCAAAATCTGTGAGGTAGTTGGTTCTGTGTACTTTCTGTGTATGGTTTTAGGTTTTTAATGCTCCTACTCTTCCCTCTGATAACTTGAGGCCTGACGTGTTAATATTTTTGTTTATTTATTTTTAAATGGAAACAGAACTTCTGATGAAATCGTGTGATTCAAGAAGTTGGAGGTTGATGAACAAACGTTCGTTGCTATGGAAATGAGTGAACTTGTAACATGTTATGTCTCCTTTTGGACAGAAAATCAGAGCTTTCAAGTGGATTCCAGGCTGGCCTTTGGGAGCCCAAATGCCCACTCCTGACAGTGTCCCCTGATTCGTAGGATGAGTGCAGCTTTTCCTCCTCGAGGAGAGGAGCTAGTGAGAGCTGGGGCAGAAGCTGAAGGCTGTGGTTTGTCCCTGGGCTAGTTTGAGATCTGATGACCCCATCTGTTCAGTTGCAGAACCAGAGGCTATTAAAACTGCCAAGGGAGGACCAACGGGAGGGAAGGTCGGGCTTTGCCTACGAGAGAGTTGGTGCTTCTGAGTGGTCATTGTAGGTACTTGGGGAGCACACAGCCCTTCCTGTGCGAGACCGTAGGATGGTCAGCCCTGTGCAGAGCCTTGATCATGCAAGGTCATTCTCTCTAAACCAGAGTAGTTAAGAGCTCGACTGACTTTATTTCTGGTTCCTTTCCAGGCTCATGGTCTGCAGCGCCATGCAGGATCCCAGCCCTCACTCTGCGAGCCGGAGGTGAATCCATGGGAAGACCAGCTATTGTGGTAGCTGTCAGGATGACCAAAGCACGGCTCCTCCGTCTCTCTGTGGTGCTGGTCTCCATCTTCATGATCCTCCTGATCATCGTCTACTGGGACAACGTGGGAACAGCTCACTTCTACCTGCACACGTCCTTTTCCAGGCCTCATTCCCCAGAGGCCATCCCCGGTATCGCTGCAGGTGGGGACTGGGAAGCCTTGCCGGAGGTGGATGAGTTTTTGGCCAAGCTGCTTAGTTCAAGCCTGAAACAGAACAGCTCTACTTCCCGAAAGACAGAGCAGCTGCTCGTCCAGGGCTCCAACAAACCTGTGGTGAGCAATTTGGAGGAGAACATACGGGGCTACGACTGGTCGACGCACAATGCCAGAAACAGCTTGGACCAAGAGAAGCTGCAGATAGAGAGGCAGAGAACGTTGCGGGAGTTTTGTGCCAATTCCAGCTTTGCCTTCCCCACCAAAGAGCGCTCCTTTGATGACATCCCAAACTACGAGCTCAACCACCTGATTGTGGATGACCGCCACGGCATCATCTACTGCTACGTCCCCAAGGTAGCCTGCACCAACTGGAAACGGGTGATGATTGTGCTGAGTGAGAGCCTGCTGGACCAAGGGGTCCCATACCGGAACCCCCTGGACATCCCACGGGAGCACGTCCACAACACCAGCACCCACTTGACTTTCAACAAATTCTGGCGTCGATACGGGAAATTCTCCCGGCATCTCATGAAGATCAAACTGAAGAAGTACACGAAGTTCCTCTTTGTGAGGGACCCTTTTGTCCGCCTCATCTCTGCCTTTCGCAGCAAATTTGAGCTGGAGAACGAGGAGTTCTACCGGCGCTTTGCCGTCCCCATGCTAAAGCTGTACTCCAACCACACCAACCTTCCCACCTCTGTTAGCGAGGCCTTCGGGGCGGGTCTCAAAGTCTCCTTTTCTGACTTCATCCAGTACTTACTGGATCCCAGGACAGAGAAGATGGCCCCTTTCAATGAGCACTGGCGGCAGGTGTACCGGCTGTGCCACCCGTGCCAGATAGACTATGATTTCATTGGGAAGCTGGAGACGCTGGATGAGGATGCTGCTTATCTCTTGCAGCTTCTCAAAGTGGACAGGCTGCTCCGCTTCCCCCCCAGCTACCGGAACAGGACTGCCAGCAGCTGGGAGGATGACTGGTTTGCTAAAATCCCCCTGGCTTGGAGGCAGCAGCTCTACAAGCTTTATGAGGCAGACTTTGTACTCTTTGGCTACCCCAAGCCAGAAAACTTGCTTAAAGACTAAAAGCAATTGGGCTGCGGGTGGGGGAGGGAACGTCTGAAATACCAAAAATGTTTAAAGCCTCCTCGTTTTTTTTGCTCTTACCTCCCTTCTCCATACAGGTTGGTACAATGGAATATATTTTTTCTACCGCTTCCCCTTCCGTTTTTGCAGTAATGCCAAGTTCAGGATATTTCCATCCAGCTGCGCATATGGATAAAATGCCAGTATTTTTATCATTGTTTTCTGGGTTTCCTTTGTTTTTTTTTAATGCCCCCATGATTTGCAGTGGGTCGCTGCCCATGGTCACTCTGCCAGCTGTGTCCTTCAGTAGCTTTTTATTAATACTTTTTTTAAAATTAATATATTTAAGATATTTAATACGAAGTGTGTGTTGTGGCAAAGGAAAGGAAGGAATAAAAAGAAAAGAAGTGAAAGAAAAACGTAAGAAGCGCCGATGCGTTTGCCTCTGTGTGTCGTCTCAGGGCTGTTTGTGATGTTGCAGAGCACTCGAATCTCTTCAGGGCTGGGAGCCCAGCAGAGGGGTCGCTCAGTGCCTGAGCACCCGTGCTGCAGTGAGGCGTGCAGCTCACAGCCAGGATCACAGGAGGGCCCACGGGGTGATTCAGGACGTGCAGAGGGCCAGCCCAGTGCTTCTGCACTGCTTCCACGTCCAGCAGTGTGGTGGAGGAGCTCTGCTGTACAGAATGCTGCATTTGCTCAGCCTCTGCATTGCCAGCGTGGAGAATCTTCTGTGATGTGGTGTCTGCTGTGCTCAGTGCAGGTCACTTGCAGCAGGATATAACACAACTCCCACTGCTTTAGGGGAACGTGGCAGGGTGTATTTACCCCTGGGTGAAGAAAAGCTGAAAGATTCTTGCAGTTGGCGTGCATCGAGGCCATCTCTAAATTCATTTGTTTTCAGAGTGCCACTACTGCTCGTGCTGCTGTGCCCTTATCTGCTGCGTTTCCGTTTGTACCAACTGACTGATGCAGATTTAATCACCTGCCTTGCTGGGCTGTGCTGCAGCAGTGATGGTGGCCCACTGTGCTCGGCGCCTGCGGGCTGCTTCCCAAAGGATGCAGCTTTTGGAGACGGGCTTTGTGTCTCATCAGCTGAATCTGCTTCTCTCTGAATTGCTCTGTGATCAGGCAGAGAGCTGAAATGCTTGATTACTTTCCTGGGCTGTGAAAACGATGAAGGTCCAGGCCTCGGGAAGCAGCCTTGTGTTCTGGGCAGCTGCCTTGGAGCCTGCCTCCTTGCTCTGCTCAGAGACCAGCAGGAGGTGTGACGTTCCCCCTCCGTCTCCTCTCTTCTCCAACCTCTGTACACGTGTGTTGTCTCAGCGCTGTGTGCTCCTCCCGGTGAATGTGCTGCACCAAGCTTTTCAATCTTTAAGTGAAAGGTAATAGCTAGTAGTTATGTGAGGAGCAGAGGATCTGCCTCTGATTGTATTCACAGCACCCTCCCGTAATTTCTGCAGAGATATTTGCAGTTTAAATGAGCCTGAAGCCATGATCTGATTTTTAGTGCTTAGATCTTCGCAGCGTGGGGAAAAAGGAAGTGCTTGTTTATGAGTCATTATTTAAAACTAATAATAGAAAAGTGTTGATCTCTTCAGTGTTGTTTTTTTTTTTTCAATTACAACCTAATTGCTGCAAAACAGAAAGATGTTGAGACTCCCGTCTGCTGTAATGAGTAATCCCGGGAGTCTGTTGGTTCCTGCACTATTTACATTTCTTCAGGGCGGGTTCATCCCGCTCTTCAAAGTTACAGCGTGGATGTTTTCGGCTGTTGTCTTTACGATGTGTTCGGTTGTTTTTTGTTTTTTTTTTCCTCTTCTAATTTCCATCTAATTGATGTTTAGTATTTGGAGACGTGGGCAGCTGGGAACGCAGCGCAGATGTGCTGATGAGCACCGCATCGCCCGAGCTGTGCAAACTTCCTCCCAGCTGCTTCCCCTCTGCCTCTTGACCAAATCCAACCCCCCCCCCCCCAAACCGTGCTCAGTTGCAGAGCCCCCGTGATGCTTATCCTGCAAACCGGCTGCAGCTGCATCCTCACCTGCACCACCCCATGAGCCACGGCTGCAGCTCGTCCCAGGCAGAGCATATTTCATGGCTTCACCCACAGGAGAGCTTGAGTGGTAAGGGTGCTGCTGGTGGTGGTGGGAGAGGGCTGTCACCCTGTCAAGCCCAGCCTGCATTTGCTTTAAGCCATTTCAGTGCCCGCAAACCCATACCCAGCCAAAGCCATTCTCCTAAGTGCCTGCAGAGAAGAGCAGTGAGGCTCACGTGGAGAGGACTCGCTGTGCTGCTGCTTCCTCCTTTTGAAGCCTTCCTCCCCACCCTCCCGCTGCTGTGAATGTATTGTGGAGGAGCCAAAGGCGACCCGGGCTGTGCTGAGCTTTGTGGGGAGGCCGCTGGGGGGACTGGGACAGAGCCTCCAGCTTTAGGAATGTGCATTTTTTTTCTTTCTGTGGGTTTCTAGCTCCGTTCTGATGATGTAAAAGAGCACGTAGGGGGGGAGAGAAGGACAAAGAGTTTAAACCAGCCGTGCTTCTTCCCCCCCGTTTTCTGAAGGAGCTGGAATTCAGTATTTGTCAATGGCAGAATGACTGGTGAGGGCAGGCAGTGTGTGTGCTGGCCTGAAGTCAGAAGAGAGCTAAAAATTGTGAGTTTAGATGGTTGTGATGCTAGTGCTGATTTTATACGAGGTAGAAAAATGCTTTGAAACGGCCTGTTTGTGTCTAAATAAACCTGGCTCTGTTGTTTCATGCTCAGCCTGCAAAATTATGTCCTGTTCTCCCTCTGGCTTGCTTTTGACCACTTGGCCAAAGCCAGCCTGGTGCTCAATGAGGCAGAACTGATGTGTGGATGCAAAAATATCCAGGGGTTTGACTGAGATGTTTCCAGGTAGAACTGAGACCAGCTTTAGTGCTTGCTCGGCATCGCAGCCAAGGTCTTTTTGCAGCCGTGTGACAGATGGGGTCCCTCATTCACTGCTATGGCACGAGGAATGCAACCCAGCCCCGCGGCCCCTTCGTGCTCCAGGGAAGGGCTGTCAGGCTCCAGGCCTCTGCTTTTCGAGCAGTGGCACAGCTTTGCCAGGGCATGGGGTGTCCTTTACCACGTGGGTTCCTTTAAATCTCAGTCATTTTCGCTTTAACCCTTTCACTCATTGACAAAATTATAGAGCCACCAAGCATGGACAAATCAACATGGAGTAAAAAGTTGCCCCGAGATCATGCTTGGAGGCTTTTAGCTGTGTGCTTTGAATCCCTCAAGGTGGCACTGGGAGGGTGGAGGGCAGGGGATGAATGGCGGCATTGAAGGGGTGGCGAAGAAAAGCCAGCTTGTTCCTCCTTATGTAAGCCAGAGCACGGGGAAGGCCGGTGACTTGGCAGGGCTGCGTGTGGCCGTGGTGCTGAGCAGTGCCAGGAAGGGTGCGGGGTGTGACGGCAGGACAGGCAGGCAAGGTGGCTCCAAGGTAAAGGCTTGCCCAGACTAGGAAACCTCATCGGGGTAGGGGAAAAAGAAAGATGGGATTTAATGAAGACAGCGATGCCTGTCTGCGGAAGAAACGGAAGTGGGCAGTGCACGGTCTGAAGCAGAGCTAAGGTAGTTCTTCTGTTTGCTTTAATCAAGGATACAGCTTGGGCTGTGGAGGTTGATGCTCGTCCCTGCAGGGGCTGGCTGGCATTTGGCTGCAGAAGAGCTGAGCAGTGGTGTTGGGCAGTGGGTCTGGATCCGTCTGTGATGTTGGGGCTGTGGCAGTGCTGCAGAGGCTGAGCTGGAACCCATTTGCTGCTCCTGGGTTTTGCTGCTGCTGGGTGGGCTGCTGCTCCCAGCCTGGCTCCCACAACAGCAGGGCCCCTCCAGCTGCTGCATGCCGTGCTGCCTCCCTGCAGTGCTGGTGTCACAGCCCTGTGTCTTCCCAGCCCTGCTGTGGTTTGGCTTTTGTGTGCCTTTCAGAAAAGGCTTAAAATAAAGTAATTAAAAATAAAAAAAAAAGAAGGAAGTGAAGGAGCTGTGGCAGCTCAGCTTGGTTCCTGTTGGGAGCAGCATAACTTTTGGGGGGGGGAGAGAGGAAGTTTCCAGTCACATTTCTGTTGGCTTTTTGATGATCCTTTTCACGGCCTTGAGAAATTAATTGCTGCTACAAAATACCAGAGGCTCTGAGAGCCGCATGGAAGGAGTTCGTTTACAACTTAACCTATAGGTGCACGTGGAGCAATGCCAGCAGAACAGCGTGGTGATGCTAACAGCTGTCCTGGGGGCAGCCACCCGGTGCGTGGCTGTGCTGCTCTTTGCTCACTGGTTTACACCTGAAGGCTGCTGCTTATTGCTTCAGCTTTCCACCTGTGAAGTCTGGGGAGATGGTGATCCCAAGGAACGTGGAGCAGCAGGAGTTTCCCTTGACGTGAGTACATGCCAAACCCTGGGGCTCCCACCGTGGCCTACGTCCTCTTCACGCCGTGACGTCGAGGTGATGGCAAGTTTTCTGTGTGCAGCTCTAAACTGGGCAAAGCCCAGATGGGGGATGGCTCAGAGGTCACAGCTCTGTCCTGGCCGGCCTCCAGGCACAGTGCGTGCCTCAGGGCTGCCTGCGATGCGTGCTGTCCTTGGGTGTCCCCAGGGCTGGGCAGGGCGGAGGGGCTCGGCCGGCTGCGGTGTCCCTGAGCACTGAGGCATTGCTTTTCCCCCAGTGCAAAGTTTCATGATTATGTCTCAGGTTCTTATCCTCAGTCTGTGCTGAATCTGAGTGCCAGACTGACGCCATTGTACCTCCAGCCCCATCTGACCCACGTGTTAACCGGGCGAGGAGATGTCCACAGGGCAGTGCCTTTGCTGTGTTTGGTGCCTGGGGTGGATGGATGCCACCCAGCCATGGCAGAGCTGCGTTTTGAGGCAGGGAGGCTGCAGCTGCAGTGTTTTTCTCTGTCACTGCAAGAATTCAAAATGGGTGGGAGAGAATGTGCCCAGGATGGCCTCTTGTTTTGGTTGGATCCTGGTCAGTTCTCTGTGGAAAAATGGGAGGAGCGGGGATAGGGATGAGCCAGCGTGGTGTGTGTCAGAGAGGCAGCGTGGCCAAAAGTGTGGTCAGCGGGGAGAGGAGGAGCTGGGATGTGCTGCTGGGGGGTGGAAGGGCTGTGGGGGCTGAGGTGAGCAGGGAGAGCACGAGGAATTCTGACACGAGGTGCAGGGTCAGAGCCCTGGGCTCTGTGGGAAGGCGATGCCCGCATCAAGCCATCCCCAGGTCACCAACCAGAGCGGGGACAGGCTGGCTCTCTTGTTTAAAGCAGCAGCTCTAAGAGGGATGAAATGCTATGAGGAATTATTTTGCACAAGCAGCATGTCCCGGAGGGGATGGGTGGGCAGGACGAGTGGTGCCACTGACCCTTTGGGCACCTCTATCCATCTCTATTCCCCTTCTCTCAACCTTTGCATGCCTTATTGATTTCAGACTATATATATTTTGGCTCTTGGGTAAATCAAAAGTATTTTTGTCATCTAGAATAATTGTGCTGAGAGTGTAAAGCTTTTTTTACAAAGGCTTCAGTGACCTT
Source organism: Gallus gallus (assembly GCF_016699485.2). Taxonomy (NCBI): domain Eukaryota; kingdom Metazoa; phylum Chordata; class Aves; order Galliformes; family Phasianidae; genus Gallus; species Gallus gallus. The sequence continues at coordinate 3,150,536 of NC_052545.1, forward strand.
TAGCTAATGGGGTATCGATGAATGAGGTGCAGGCAGCGTTTCCCAAGCGCTGGGTAATGCTGTGCGTGGTGGGGACCCAACATAGCATCACTCAGGTATCCAATACCAGTTCACCCCCAGACCGGCTGCTGCCCCCGTAACGCAGCTCCATTCTCTGCTGTTGTCCCAGGGATGCTCATGTTGTGCAACCTCCATGTGGTTGTTGCAGTGGGTGTGGGACAGCCGGACTCCATCAGCAGCTGTGGGTGTCCCTCCAGCTCCATGTCCCCAGGCCAGCAGCTTGCTGTATTCCTGTTCCAGCTGCTGTCAGCAGCCGAGGACTGAGCTGAGGGCACAGCAGACACAGCTGCTGTGTGCTTTGGTCCTTATGGCGTGGGTCTGGGCTCTGTAGCAGGTACGCAGTTAGTGGGGCTGGGAGCTGCCACTAATCCCTGTTTCAACATCATGGAATCGGAACAGTATTGGTTTTCCCTTTTCCTTTTCGGTCCTTAAATCTGAACTTCCTGGCCCTTTCCTGGGATGTAATCATCTGCTTCTTCCAAGACTGCAGCAGTGAGAGGGATGCTCAAAGTGATCCCGCAGGTGCTGCATTTCTGGAGTTAATTTTGCACTGTGTGCTCAGGTCTTCCTGGGGACAGTCGAGGTGCCAGGAGCCACTCTGTAACCAAAAGCCCTTTGTAAGACCAGGACGAGCTGTGCTTCTGTTCCACCCCATGGCAGTAAGATGAAGCTGCTGCATTATGGTCCCCTTCACATCCCCACGTTGGGTCCTCCAGCGCAGCCATTGCTCTACGCAGTGCTTTCTGGGAGCAAATCTGTTACAGTAAAAAAGTAAGAAAAATGCAAAGCGTTTGTCATCAGCAAATGAGAATGTGAATTCAAGATGTTGGGGCAGGCTCCAGATGCTGTTGCAGTTTGCATTTATTACATTTTTTAGAGCTTAGGAAAAGGTCAGCCTGCTTGGATGCAGTTCCTCGCTTTTTGGAAAGTCTGCAGGTTTGAAAGTAATGCTTTTATTTGTAATAGGGAAACAGCCTGCTTGCACAGTTTGCCCTTGGAATTGAGACACCAGCGAAAATCTGGCTCTTGGGTTTGTCAGCTTAATCTGAAAAGACAACTGGAGACAACAAGGTGGTGTGTTTTGTTGGTTTATTTCCCCTCAACGTATAAGAAAGAGGTTTCAGTATAGGTTAGGTTGCTGTTTTCAGTGTCAGCTTCTTTCTGGCAGTGCCTATTGGAAGGAAATTTCCAATACAGCCCAGCTGCCAGAGACAAATCCTGTATTGGAACATCTTGGTTCAATATCCCAACTCGCTCCTCACAGTGCTGCCGTTTAACGAGAGAACACACGGAAAGTGGCTGCTTTGTTTTCGGCTCTGAGCTCGGTGTTTTTGTGATGTATTTTTCTTGCTGGTGTTTGCTTTGGACAAAGCTGTTACCGCTGTGCAGCAGTGATCCCTGCTGTGTGTCTGCAGGCAAAGTGCTCTCCCAGCCCTCCCGTGGCTCCACGTAGACCTGTGTGGTGCTGGGAGCGGGGGCAGGAAGGGTGCCATTGGGATGGGGCCCACGTGTTGGAGGACCAACGAGTGGCCACGCAACCTGCTTCTCTCCTATTGTCCGAGCTTCTGCCTCCTGGCAGGGCGGCTGTCTGTACTGACCTCCAGGATGTCACGTTGTGTCTCACGATGTGGTTCGGTGGCCATGGTTGGTGATTTGGTGGTCTTTTCCAGCCTTAACAATTCTATGATCCTGCACCTTCACACAGCACTGAGCCTGGAGGCCAAGTCAGTATTTTCCCTATAAAATGGGGAAGATGCACATGTTTGCCTGACCTGGTGAGGCACTGCTGGTGTTGTGCTGCAGCTCGCTGATGCCCAGCTGTGGGGCTGGAGGACGTGGTACAGACACTGCTCTTCCCAACCCTTCTCAGACAGCTTCCCAGAGACAGAGAGAGCTGGGGCTGTGTTTGTTTTTCTTGTTTGGCCTAAAGCAACAGGGGATGTCTCCCCCCTGAAAGAGCAGCATGTTTGCTTTGAGAGAGGATGAGGTCAGGAAGGGGCAGGAAGAGGCTGTTCCGCAGTGTTTTTGGTTGTTCACTGCGGTGCTGCACCTGCACCAGGCTCCCACTGCTGAGAACTGGGGCCGTGCCACGCTCCCAGGGCAGCTCCAGAGGGGAAGGCAAGCATCCTCAGCACGCTGTGCCCTGGGGTTTGTCATCACCTCCAGAGCCGGACCCAGGGCCGCCTGCATCCCTGTGAGCTCTCTGCAGCAGTTCCCAGTGGGAGATAACACCGCATTGCCACCGCAGCTCCATCGTGGTGTGCTGGAGCTGTGAGATTTGAGCAGGATTTTTCTAGCTTGGAGCTGCATGCCCACAGCTTGCATCATTTCCTTTTCTGCAGGCAGCATGGGGGTGGTTTTGCTCATGCTACAAAAGCAGCTCTTAGGGCCAGGGCACTGGGGCTGAATTGAGAGATAGCAAAGCAGTGCCTCCTTCAGCAGCTTTTAGGGCTCCCTTCCCATTAGTGACAAATCCCACTCTTGTCCCCATCAAAGCTCTCTGCAAATAAAGAGAGGCTTCTCAAAGTGAGAGGTTTTAGAACAGAAGAAAAGGAATAGGAAACCCTTTGTTGACTGTGGACCTGGGCTGTCTCAGCAGCAGTCTGATGCAAGTAAGCTCTATGCGTGGCAGTGTGTTGGGCTGCCTCTGTGTTGCCTTTGCTGAGCATTTGCAGTTCTCTCTATTCTCAGAAATCAACACAAAGGGTTTTCCATTCCCCTGTCACACCCCGATGCTCAGTGAGTCACTGCTCTCTGTGGCCCTGATTGTCCTGGGCTGACAATGCTCCTTCCTGAGCACTGGGAATGTTTTTGGGCCAGACAGGTGCCAGCAACTACAGGAAGCGTATTGTAGGTTATCAGCTGCAGTATTTCAACCACTCGGGCTGTGGTTACGTGGCAGGTTAAATGAACTGTGAAGCAAGGAGGTACTGAGCCATTGAGCACCTGCATTCGCTGCACACCTCATACAGAGATGTTGGATCCCTGTGCTGTTTCCCTGCTTCCCACATAGGCACCTCGTGGAGGCAACCACAGCAGGGCACCTATGCCTCAGGGCTGCAGCCTGTGTCAGATAACCCGGCCTCTCACTCCAGCTATTCGACCTGTGTTTAGTCTAGCAGCAGTTGGGTTTTTTGCCCTGGTGGAGCAGGGAGAGGGCTTGAGGTGCTGGAGGAGAAAAGTCATTCCAAGAAGCTGACGTTCTCTCAGGAGCTCCAAGGGCAGCAAGGGAGAGAATAGAAATAGGTTATCTAAAGCCCAGGCGCACAAAATATTCTGGTTATAACTCAGTGGGCACTCTGCCAGCTCTCTGTAAGCAATACTTCCCTTTGCATTTTGCTTTACCAGTTAAGTGGCTGTCTATTATTTCATGATTTCAGCAGGAAACGGGGCCTGAGGTGACTTTGGTACCCAGCCCAGAGCTTCCATACGCAGCTCCTCCCATCACTCTGCTGGGGACCCAGTTCTATTTGGACACCGGGGCAGCTGGAGGACCCCTTATTTGACCTAATGAATGGTAATTGGAAATACATCTCTCAAACAGAGCCATGCACCAGGTGTGTGGGAGTCCAGAGCTGCCCAGCTCTCCCTGTCGGGCTATTTCAGCCACAGTTACGTTAGAAGCACGGAATTTTAAGGTTCTCTCTTTTTTTTCTTATGATCAGGACTTTGTAAACAGGTTTATTTGCCCTTCCTGCCTGACTCAGGGCTTATCCACACACAGCTATGGAGCACAGAGAGAGGGCTGAGCACAGCCGTAGCCACCCGGATGTCCTCAGGAATTGTTTGCAGGAGAGCTTCAGCTCTGCAATTACGCTCTGAAGTTATTCAGCAAATAGTTTTAAATAATGGATCCCTTTGAGAAATGTGAGTTGCTCTGCGGGCAGATTCCAGACGGAGAACATGCACGGAAGTCTCATTTTTTTAACACATTTTCCCCTCTGTTTGCCAAGCAGTGCGGTTGGCACTGGGATCGCTTTGCAACGCCTTCATGCAGGACTAAACCTCTCCACCAGGCACAGAACCTGGTGAGCAAAGGACAGCAATGCTGGGGGGGGGAGAGGAGAGCTCACAGCATCCCAGGTGAGGTCCAGGTGTGCACAGGTGGGACCACTGCACCTGAAGTACGTGGCTGGAGGGCTTCAGAGGTCTGGAATCACCCTGTGATGCTGTCCATAGGTAGAGTGGTGACACCACTCCTTTTGGCTTGCTGTCATAAGGATGGTGGCAACGAGCACCTCTGGGAAATGCCATCATGCTCAGCATGCTGCCGTCACGCTACATCAGCCCCTGTCCCAGCAGAAGCAGCTGCTCTGCGTAGCACCGAAGGCACTGCAAAGCCATGCAGTGGTGTGCTGAGGTGGGATTTGGTACAAGAACCCCATGGGTGAATAATGGGGATCTGTCACTCACTTGGCCCTAAATCCGCTGTATTCCCCCATATGCAATGGGGAGCAGTGGGAATCTCCCTCCGTGTGACAGGTGCTGTGGGTTGGGCTGCATGGATGGGACAGCAGCATTCCAGGGTGAAAGACAGAGATTTGGGGAGGCCACCCAGGGCTGAGTTCCACATCTCTGTGCCCTGTATAGCAACTGCAGTGGTACAATGCTTCCTACTTAATTCTGGAGGCACCAGGGCTCACGTGCTGCACATTCACTTGTTCCGTGCCCATTGCAGGGAGCAGCACGCCTTCCTTAGCAGCAAGGCTCTCCTGAAGCAGTGCAGGGTTTGCATATTTGAAGCGCTATGGCCACAATCTGTCAGTGGGAGAGCAGCCACGATGGAAACAGCTTCAGACGTTTGTATGCAAACTCCTCAGCCTGGAGATAGGACGGGAATACAGATTCACTCGAATCCCTCTTGGGCTCCGTGCATTTACATTTGCAAATTCCTTATTCGGAACGGAGTTCGAAAAACGCCCCAAACCTCCCACAGCCCCTTCTAAAAGGGACAAGGGAGACGTGAAATCCCCGTTCTCAGGATGCTTTGCCATCTAGTGTCCGGCCGGGGAATCCCAGCCGCAGCCCGCTGCAGCCTGCGGGGGGACTGCTTGGGAAGAGCCTCAGTATTCTCGGAGGGCAGGGTGATACGGGAGTCTAGATTTGGGGTCTGCTGGGTGTGAGGCTAACTGGGAGCTGGGGAGCCATCAGCAGTGAGCACCATCATGGCATCACATGCAACAAGGACAGGCAGTTGTGTACATGTCCTCTTGCCGCTGTGTATTCGCACTGCCCGACGTTCTGACGCTCCACGCATCCCATACAACCAAATGCTTTTTGCTCACAAGGATCGGGTTTTCAAAGCCATTAGCTCCCTATATATGCCAGTGGGTGACTAATGGCTTCTAAGTGCCCCAACAGACCTGAGATGTACAAAGGGGCTGAGAAGGCTCAGGGCTTTGTGCCATTTTAAGAGCTGCAACCCTCGAGTGTTCTGAAAGTGTGTGTCTAATATTCATGTCTGATGAAAAGGAAAACCTGAAAGGAGTACCTGAAATATTCCAATTACTTTATCGATTGGCATGATGAAGTATATATCACTGAACCTCACTGTGTAGTGGCCCTGCATCCTTGGCAAAGCGTTGTTACAAGCCTTTCATTTATATTCCTCTAGTTTGCAAAATGCAGTGCCATGCAGTTTGGCTTGTACCGCTCTATTTATCTTAAAAGCAAAGTACCAAAACACCACTGTAACAGATACACAGATAATGTCCAGTGGTACCTTTCTGATGCTCTTGAAAACTGAAATAAAAAAGCTGCAAAGCACGGTCCTCAGTGGTGGCTGCAGCCAAAACAGAGCCATTGCTGCACTCAATCTTAGCATTATCCTGCAGTTTATGAGGTCGTGCAATGTGCAGTTCTGCTGTTTGCTTTATAAGTTCTGATATCAGAGAGTGCAGTTCAGAGCAGAGATGCGGTCTTTCTCCCCATAAATGGAAGCTGACAGAAGGGATGGAATCCACATCTCTGACCTGCAGGAGACACCGGGTTTGTGTGTGGGGAGGAGCTGCTGTTCAAAATCACCACGAAGTCATGGGAACGTCTCCAAATTGCCTTTATCTCTGGCTGGGAAATGGGGTGGGATCCAGAATTTCCTTGCAGAATTAGTGGCCGAAGTGACCCATCAATAAATAATTTAAGTTCTATTCAGACGGAATGGAGATTCTGTCATTACGTTGATGAAAGCAATCCACTTTTGTTCCATCAAAACCCCTGTGAAAATCCCCTTCCTCCTCCTCAAGACTCACTGCTGTGGTCTCCAGCAGTCGGGGACGTGGGGCACTGATTCTGCTGAGACATCAGCAGGATTTCAGAGCTGAGTTCTAAATAAAGCCCTCTCCATTTGTCTATGTGATACATGCTGCAGAAGAATGGGAATTAAACATAATGGCCTTTCTTGAGAGAGTCCAGAGGCTGATTTGAATGCTGGATTCTTTTCAAGAAGAGTTTTAATTTGCCATTGCTGTTTAAATGGAGATGCTTACAGAATGGCTGTGCCACACCATTCGGGGGTGGGATGGAACCCTGAGCTGCTGCTGGAAGACACGGGACTTCCTATAAATTTCACATCATCTTAGGGATCTTTGCATTGACAGCATCACGGAGAAGATAATTACTTCTCCAAGAGCCACAGCGACACACGGCCCTGGGGGTTATCAAATGTGCAAGGCATGGAGCTGAAAGCAGCCTTGCAAAAAACTTAGGCCAGGGTCAAGCAATTTATCAGCCCCAATCCGGCCCTCCTTGTCACGGCTGCATATAACTTCGTGTCATTCAGAGACCGACGCTCTGGATTTCCCGACGCCGTTCACCTGTGCCTCTGGGAAGCAACAGCCCCCTCTTCTCGGCTGTTCCTGCTCTCTCCCAGCAGATGGTGCCACGAAGCAACGTGTTTGTGTGTGCGGTTTCTTATCCGGAGGTTTTTTATGTTCCCTTCGAGAGCCGCACGCACCTCTCTGTCCATCAGGATTCCCATCCTTCCCCCGCTTCAAAGAGTTGTTGCTTTTCCTCCGAGTCTTGAATATTACCCCAGGCAGTGATCTATCCCGTGATTTCCCCCCGTTTTCCTATGTTTCCCCACGTGCCTTCAAACTGGTATGACTTCTACAGTACAAACATTTAGGAAAAAAGCCTGAAATTCATATCCTTCAGTTCTGAATCCACGTGATCACCCTGAATTTACTTATTTTTTTCACTTCTGGAGCAAAATGCAGAGCCTCGATTTTGTCCTGTCCACACAATACGTCTTGGGAAGACCGTGCAGAGCAAATGGTTTTGGAGAAGGAGAGTTGTGAGCATTCAGCATCGTTGCTCACACCCGGGGGTCACATCCTGGATCTCACAGTGTCTGTGAGCACCGGGGTCTGCCCTGGTGTTCCCTCTGGCCTGGCTGGCTGTCAGGGCAGCTGCTTTCTTGCCGTTGGAGATGACAGCAGAAGAACAAATGGTGACCTTCATTTCTGGTTTAGATGTCTTCTGTTGTATTGGCTTCGAAATTAAGATACCTTCTGTGTAGCATAAACGCAATGGCAATTCAGGCTGTCAACCTGCCTGCCAAAGCCAGAAAACAAAAGGTGAAAGGAGGCCTCCTGTCCTAAAGCACAATACTTCATTCCTGATCCTTTGTTTGTTTGTTTTGTTGGAAGTTTCACCTGCGGAGCATTTGGCTCTCCGGCTCTCAGAGCACAGTTTTCCTTTAGCAGGCTGTTTAAATATTGACCTCCTCCGCGCTTCCCATCCCACCATCCTTCAAAGTGGAGAAGGGGACGTCTGTCCGGAGGCAGAATGGAAGGTGCTTTGTCTGAGCAGTAACAAATATTTGCGGTTTAATGGAGACCGGAGCTCTCCATCTTTGGGAACGTGTGCTTCAGCATCAATTTGGAATAGGTGATGAGGTGATTACTGAACCCCGGTTGCCATGGGGAAGGGAGGAGGGTGATTGCTTTTTGATTGAAGGAACTGAGAGGCACCTCCAGTAACTTATTACTAATACACACTCAAGGTGTGCTTGGCATCGATGCGTCTTGGGGAAGCAGCAGTTGGTCTCACTAATGCCGGAGGAGTCAGCTTTCACAGTGCTAAGGTATTGAGGATGAAGGTCGGGTTTTCACAACTGGCCACTCCAATAACATCCCTCACACTCTGTGTGGCTGTGGGAGTGATTCCTGCGAGGGCGGTTGATTGAATTTGCCAGCGAGGCTGAGTGCTGTGGGGGTGCCCACAAATCAAGCTGGTCGCGCACAGCCCTCAGTGCAGAGCATCAGCATGAAGTGGGAGGTAGAGGCTGAGCTCTTTTTAATAAGCCAGGTCATTGAGCCAGCGTAACGGAGAGCATCCCCTGCCTGACAGTTCAGAAATACTTGGAGGAAAGCTGTCCCCAGCGCCGCTGGGGAGCCCTGCTCTGCACACAGCCTGTGTGCCCACTTCCCACCTCGCCCTTTCTCTGCTCTTAGTGGTTCTCATGCTGGAAACAAGCACCAAGCAGCAGAGGCTTTGGAGTGATGTTTAATTCCCTTATCTCCGTCCCTAACCATCAGACAGTGGTGGAGACACATCGCAGTAATTGTGTTTGTCTCCTTCTCTGCTTCCCTTCGAAAATGCGCCCCTTGCATTTGTTTCTGGGTGGCAGATGTGTTAATGGATGGGTAGTTTCAATGTGTTTATCTTTCTTGTGCTGTATATTTTGGGTATATAAGCGGTGAGAAGAGGTAAGCACATAGGAGCCACTTCTGCATTAATGCCAGTAATTCGGAGATTATAAATATATATGAGAGAATTTCCGTGATTATGAGTATATTTTAATGCTTTGTTTAATGCATTGACTCTCTGGGGATAAGGCAAGAGAAAAAAAACGCCATCTCATTTGTATAATTTAAGCAGCAAAGAAAGGACAAATTAAATCTCTACGCTTACAGATGTATGCAGATAGCTTTCCTCTGAGGGCCCAGTCCTTGCAGGGGAGTCCTACAGCTCCAGCCCATCCCTTTCCAGACCAAAGCCCTGCGGTGCTGTGGGATGTAGCACCTCCTCAGGGGTGGAAGGAATGGGGCAAGTCAGCTCAAGCTCATGTTGGTGTATAAGAGGGGCATGGGGAGAGCCACTCGATGTTTTCCCTTTGCAAGAGCTGTGGAAAGGACAGCGGGGAATGTCAAAACCTCCCCTCCACTGGGTGGACATCAGACCTCATGCACTGAGGATGATGAAGGGTAAGATAGGTTGATGGTTGGACTACATGATCTTAGCGGTCTTTTCCAACTTCAACGGTTCTATGATTTTAAGACATAAAGGGTGAGGTAAATTCATGTAGTTCCCAGGTTGGCTACCTGGATCTCGGAGCTACTCCTAGCACACGTACACCCAGGTATGGATACTTCTTGCACATTCTTTCTCGCTGCTTCAGCATACAAGCTGTTCTCGACTCCGTATGCGTCCAATTTATGGTCACGCTCCACGGTCTCTCCCCTTTATTTGCAGATTTCTTTTATTCCAGCACAGCTTGCCAAGGGATAATAAAAATATAATGCTTAACTTTTCTCACAGTTGAGAAAGGACTTGGGGGAAAAAAACATGAACAGCAATAATCTATCAAAACATTTCCCATGGGCAAAAGCTTCTTGACCGAGCACGCTCAGGCTTACCAGCAGAAATGAGACACTGCTTTTCTCACTCCTCCGGAGCCCTTCTCACCAACAGAGCACATCTCTGCTCCCACTGAGCATGGTAGAGACCTTCCCCATGAAGTGCTATGCCCTGGAGCTTTCCTCCAGCCACTTCCATATGCAGAAAGCAGTGTAAGGGTTATTGGCCATATTTCTGTGCTACAAGATCAGGCAGCAAACGATGCCTCTGGCCGCCTCTATGGTTTCATGCTTTGTTTTACAGTTTCAAATCTGCAGGTAAGAAATTCAAGATCTGGCTGCTGGGTTGCGTTGCACGCTCACAGCCAACCAAAGTGGGAGTGAGAACTTTCCCCACGTCACAGCGGGATGTCTCCTGGCAGAGGGCAGGGAGGAAGTCAAGGAGATGGAGCTGCTCCATTGCCAACGCCTGGACCCCTGCACCCCCACCACTCCTGCTTTCCCAGGTTTCATTGGTTGCTCGATGGAGTGAAAGGTTCAGCAATGAGTTGTTTGCTGTTGCTAGGAGTTCTGGCTTCCAGTTCTGGCATCGTGCTGTGCACAAAAAGTTTTGCTGTTTCCATGACAATTATGTCAGCTTTCTGGCTTCTGGGCCATCCTGCCTAGAAAGGGAATTTGGGAGATGAGATCAAGAGGAGAATTTTGTTATTTCACTTGAGAGCAGAGGCTTTCCCACCCTACATAGCCTTGCTGCACTGTGCTCACGGATGCAGGCACAAGGCTGCTTGCTGTGGATGGTTTCTCTTTGGGGATGCAGGCCAGTATGGATCCATCCCACTATCCTGCAGTCTGGAAGTGCCCATCCTTGCGGTGTGATATTGGTTAAGCCATGAATTTCTGTTCAAAACCTGTGACCACACAGGTCTGAGCTCTCCTGATCTATGCCCCATTATTGGCAGGGAGGTATATTACACACCTCTGATTATTCCTGGAGTATACAAGAAAAGCCTGTAAGGAGGGAAATGCATTATTTCTTAATTTTCACTGCACCTCATCAGGATGCTGGGCTGGGCCCAGGAACCTCCCTCCATAGGAAGGGCCCCCAGCCCCCACAGCCCATGGCTGTAGGACACAGTTGCCTATTAGGGACCCTGAAAAGCCTCCAGCATTGAGACATGAAGGCAACCTCTAAACATGAAAGAGAATTTCACCCTTCTGCAGAGAGAACTAGGAACACACTGCAGTTCAGACCTGTTGGAAAGATCTAATATGGTGTTTATTTCAGGTATAAATTTGAATATATAAAAATGGCAGCGCTGTACTCAGCCGCTGGTGTTGGATCCGGCTCTGACTTGTAAATTAGGAGTAGATTCATTAAGTCGATGGAATTATGGCAGCTGATGTGACAGGAACCTCACCTTGACAGCACTTCGCTCGCAGTGGGCTTCGCTCTGAGCTTCTGCTGGTATAAATCAGAAGAAATGCAGCTGAAGTCAACACTGGTGGAGAGGCAATGAAAAGGAAGGCGGTCTGTGTGCTTTCAGGCAGCAGATAACGTCTCCTGCCACAAAGGAGGCTCAGACACACTGCGGGGGAGGCAGCCTCCCATCGCCTTGTCAGGCACTCACATCTGTGCCCGGCTGACAGCCTCAACCTGTCCTGGCATGGGCTCCAGGCTGCACACAGACTCGTGATGCTCGTCCCACTCCGGCTCTCCAAAGAGCAGGCTGAAGCTATGAACCTGCAGGGGTCAGGAGAATTTTTGCTCCTTTTCTCTTCCTGTTGCATATTCTCGACGTATTTCTGCCGGGGGCCTCGCCAGGTTGTTGGCTTTGGAAGGAGAACATGGCAGCTTTTGTGGAGGCTTTGTGAGTCAGCTCTAAATACCGATCCCTGATCCGCGCTGTGAAGCCACGTAGGAAGTTCTTGTTTACCCCTAAGCTACACAGATCCTGAAAGAACAATGTTAGAAGTCAGAAGTGCTGGATGGAGCCTTAGGAAATGCGGGTGATGTGCTGCCATCCCGGGGGTGGGCAGCACGTCCCTGCCGTGGGCTGTGCACATCCCTGCTGGAAATGGCCTTCCTGGGGCACGCGGCTGCTGAGCCCTTGGGCTGCCTCTGGCACCGATTACTGCAGATTTAATGGTGTTCTTAGCTGAGCTGGTCAGACCTTTATCAGAACAGATTAGCAGGTGCATGAGAGCTCTAATATCCTTGGCAGCTCTATTTCTTCCCCAGTAATTGCCTAAAGATAGTTTCATCTCGCTGTCTGGATTTGCTTCTCTTACATTCCCTTTTTTATTCTTTTGGTTCTTTCCTGAATGTTTTCCCACTTTTTCCTACCTCACACTGCGAAATAACAGCTCGTGCCTCGCAAACACCAGCTGAGGGATACATCTGCCTAAACATCCCTCTGCACAGATCTTTAATTCGTCAGCCCCAGTCTCGTTAATGAGTGGCTGAGGAGAGGAAAGTGGTGATTGGCTGTGGTACCTCAAGTGGAAAGTGGAAAAAGGCGAAGAGTGGGCAGCACGTGGGGCAGGGACAAGCTGTGAAGCCACCCAGATGTGCTGGGGCATCTCCAGCTTGTGGTTACCCTGCCCTGCTCATGCTCAGCCCCGCTGAGGATCCGAAATGGCTGCTTCAGTCCTTCCATCCTCCTTGGTGCTGGAGGTGTGGAGCTGGGGGTGCTGCTCAGAAAGGCACCAACACCCCGGGGTGCTCCTGCAGCGGCCCTGCTGTGTAGTACAGCCAGAGCAGCAGCAGTGCTGCCTGCTCACTTCTCTGCAGACCGGACGCAGAGAGCCTGGCACAGGGCTGCAATTGGGAAAGGCAGGTCTGATTAAGGAATGATTGAGGTCTGGCTATTCTATCCTGCCCTGCACACGGCGTTCTGTGCTCCGCAGCGTCTGCTGCCTGTTGTCGTAAAAACTCAGGGAGACAGAGTGAGGCACATGAGGACACATTGATCCTTCCTGGCTTTTTTCAAAGCTCAGGTGCAGAAATTTCATACGTATTTTTTAAGATACGTTCTCCTTGGGTTACGTTTCCCCTAGCTGGCTATGTGGGGCCAGTGGCTCCATTCAGGGTATAAGGGTGCAAGAGGAAAACACCAGGCATAGGAAATAGCTGAAATCAAGAGTCACACTGCATCCCCATGGGGTGTCCCCTTCCCAGGGAGTGACAACAAGCTCCTGCTCTGCCAGCGCCTCTACAGCCACACTGTGGGCTCTGGCTGCTTCAGGGGGTTTGCTGCCATCAGCCAGAGACAGCGAGCAGGAAGGCTTTGCTCTGAATTCCTCCCTTCAAAAAATGCTCTTTGCAAGTGCTAAACCCACGCTTATTTGCTGAAATCATTTTTTTTTAATTATTACATTAATAAAGTATTAATGCAATAAAAGTTACGATACAGCCTTTAGCCAGCGGTACCCCTGTAAGGCAGAAAGCACCATCCTTTCCTCTCCAGATATAAGGTTTGCTTCCCCTGCTGCCCCAGATCAGTTTTTTCCATCTGACTGAATCTAAGAGTGCAGTCCCTAAACGAGGACACGTGGAGCCTCTGCTGTGACTGTAAGGGATGACTGGGAGCAGCAGCAGTGCTGTGTTGGCCTCGCGTGGCCTCATGTCGGCTGTGAGTGCTGGGGCTTTGCCTGAAGACCTTCAGCAGGTGGAAGAAGCTCCCACTGCAGCCCCAGTGCCCAGGGCTGACCTCACCATTCACTTCTAGAGAGTTTGGAAAGCCTTCCACGAGCCCTGCATCTGCCAGGCAAGCAGTGCTGCTGTGTGTGCTGCCTCTTCCCTGCAGGGTTGTGGTGGTCTCCTTAGCTGTGCCTGCTCATAGTGACCTGGGTGTCCCCAGGGATGGGGCACCATCCCCTCTCTGGGCACCCTGTGCCACTGCCTCACCGCCCTTATTAACAAGGGTATATGCAAGGCACCAACAGGCAGGAGTTGCCCTTCAGAGGAGATTCTTCTCTCTGGGATGCTGAGGATTGTTGCAACAAAGTGCTGACCCACCGAGAGGGCTGATGAAAGCTAAAATCGGGCTGGAGCTGCTGTTGCTGGTTTGTTGCAGTGCAGGAGGCACCGTGTGCGTCCGCTGGGACTCCTCGGGTGCTGCTCTGCAAGCGGCTGCGTGAGCATTTCTCAGTGTTGTGTCAGCAAGAATGCGTCCTACCTGCGGGTGGCTGTGTCCTGTGAAGTTTTACTCTTGATCGATTTATGTCAGATCTGAAATCAGCCTCTGCCCTCCTTCTGCTCTTTAAAACAGGACTCACATTAATGTAGGTTTTTTTTTTTTATTATTATTATTTATTTTTTTTGCATAGGGATGTAGGAGTAACTGCATGGAATAGCCCAGCCCTGGGCATGGTGGTGATGGGTTGGTGGCTGGATTAGATGATCTCAGAGGTCTTTTCCAACCTTTCTGATTCTACGATCCTAACTTGCAGGGAGCCCAGCATCCTGCTTCCCGTGCTAAGTCAGGAGCAGAGCTGGGAAGGACTTAGAGTGGAAGTTATAGGCTATAGACCCATCATCCTCACTGCCACATATTGCATCACTGCTTCTCATAGCCCCTGGTGGCCCTTTTTGCTGGGAACTCTCCTGTCTCCTCTTGAGCCCCTCACATTGCTCCCAACTCAGCACATGCTCTGCTGGCAGTGGGTCATGAGGGGCTGCCTTGGCTTTCTGCATGTACCTCATCATTCCATCAGCTTCCCGGGGTGTTATAAGGAGTGATTCATCACTCTCCATAAGAGTGCTACATACCAGTCATGATTCTACATGCCTCTGTGATGCCTCATATTAAAGGCTCTATTTATTTATTTCTCTCTCCAATGGTTCACAGGTGGAGAATAAATCCATAGCATTATTGAGACAATGCTGACAGTAAAAGAGGAGACCACGGGATATTCCCAGCGAGAGCTAGCAAACAGCAGCTATCTGTAAGTCCGTACAGCAGCAAAAGGATTCAAGTGAAGCTGTTTTAAATATGCTATTTTGGTGGAGTGGTAAAATGCCTGTATTGACTCAGATGGCAAAGAGAAAAAGGAGGACCCATGGGGGTAAGAGTGGGACTGAGATGCATTAGCAGCATTGCTGCGGGAAAACACTGTCCTCGAGACATCTCAAATTCCTATTTCCAGTCTGTCTGGGTGCATTTAGAGAGAAACACATTTCCTCAACTGCACACCAAGTGTGAGGCTTTTGCCTTGGGCTCCTTTGAGGAAACCATCCTCATTCACCACCCAGAGCTGCTCCCATTCCCCAGAGGGCCACGAGACCTTGAATGCCTATGAGTACGTCTGGAGTGAGATGTTTGCATGGCCTGGAGGACCCTCCATGTCTTTTTGGGCATAAACATAAGGTGTTTTATCAGATGGGGGATGGGGGGAAGTTGATTCCCAAGAAGCAGAGATTTCAGCCTGCATGAGACACACAGACACTGCTGTGCTGCACAGCTTGGCTCAAGTTAATGGAATCACCACCAGAGCTGCTCACGGGATGCAGTGCCTTTTGCATTGACGTCACCACTCCTCATTTACCCAAGGTGATGGCGGCCAAAATCCATCACTACCTGGCAGCCACTGGGTAAAAGGAGCCAGGGCTCCCTGAGCAATGGGTGGTTCTGCAGACAGGGGCAGATTGCACCCGGATTGGATTCAGAGAAGAGAATAGGAAACAGACTGGAAGAAACTGACCTTTGGGCAGGGACAGCAGAGGGGCATGGGGACATTTCTCTGCAGAACAAACAGGGGAGAAGCAGCTGGAGAAGGGGTGACAGAAGGAGACCATGAGGAGTTCAACCGAGCAGTTTGTCTTTATTATAGGAAAATGAACACTGAATGAGACCAAAAAACAGTACATTGAAGAGTATGAAGAGATAACTCCGTGCAGCAGGAGGGGTATTTATCATGGTGTGTCTTGGAGGTCTGTGTGGTTGGAAAAGGGCCTGGGCATTTGCTGTCAGGAGGGAAAGGCACAGGAACCTTCAGGAGAACCTACGGCCCCACTGGGTCTCCGTGGAGGGCAGAGAGACGTCCAGGGTGGGACTGAGGGAGCAATAAAATTCCAATGGTAAGTTTTGTCAGTGTGGGTTTCTTGCATCTTTGATGGCATCATCTGATCCAGCCATCCTCAGAGCTGCCTGCCGAGTGGGGTGCTGCTGGGCTGGTGTTTCCATGTCCCTTTCACTGCAATTTATTCAGGACAGGATTAAACACGTTGGTCAGGGCAAGGTGGGGAGGTCTCAGCGCCGTCACATCTGGTCTGTGGGCGGCAGACATCCATCCCCAGGACCTGCAGCAAGCTGACAGTGCTCCTCAGCCCAGCACACTGTGCCAGTCCTAAAAATGTGCCTTGAAAGAGGAAATAAAATCTTCACAGCTTTTCCTCCACAGCTGCTAAAACACCGAGCAGGGGGTATGCTCCTATATCACCTGCAAAAATGCAGATGATCTCATCTGCCAGAACACATAAAAGATATTCCTCACGCAAAGTAAAGCTGGCTGTTGTAATTTCTTTCTCCTTCACACAAAGAGGGAATACAAATTGCAGATGGTGCTGCATTAAAAAGGAATCTCTTGTTTTCTGAGCAGATAATTAGCAACGAAAAATGTTTGTTAACAAGCATTAAAAAGGTGGAAATCCTGCTGGCTAGAATGGCTATTTTTGACCTCTATTATTGTATTCTTTTGTGTGAGCAAAAGGTTCCCTAAAGGACAGGAGGATATGATCTGTGACTTGTATTTCCACAGACATCATTCCATTGTTCAGCAGTAAGAAAGCCTGTGGTCTTCCGAAGTCCCATGAGATGCAGACCCAATCCTGGGCTGCCCAATGCCTTCTCCCTGCAGCTCCCACCCAGAGCTCAGCACTGTGGCACCAACGTTTCCACAGCCCCTTATGCACAGCCCCGTGCAGACACAGAGCAGAGGCTGATCTGATCCTTCCATCCCTGTGGGTCACAGCTCACTGCTTTTCCCTCTCACCTGTTGCCTGGTCTGGTGTGTTTTCATTCTGAGATCTTTGGGAGAAAGGTTTCCTTACAAATACAGATGCTCGTTGCAATAGAGTTCCTAAGCTTTAGTGAGGTCTTTCAATGCTAACATAATAAAAATATAGCGTTTATTTATGGAGACCTCTTTCAAAGACATGATGGAAGAAATAGGTTTTAACTTACTTCTGATCCTCAGGAAGAAAAAGCACTTTGATTCTGTCCTTCCCAAACAAATAGCATTGCATTATTTGCTTCTGATTTTATTAGCTATAAAACATTTTCTATTTGTATTTTCACATGCCGATGACTTTGTTTGGTACGGACACAGCAGAGAAAGAGCTGGTTTTTCAAGTGCAAATCATGTTAATAGAAGCCCAGTTCTTTCCACTCCGTGCACAGGAACACAGCTGTAAGAAAAAGAGAGCCAATCCCAACAAATATTTTCCTGCTGCATTTTCTACATCACCTCCAAGGCCACACTCTCCCTTCTGAATTTCCAAACGTGGAGTGGCAATGGTTGCTTCAGCACTTCTGGCACCGTCTCTTCATATCAGGAGAATTTATTTGCATGGTGTAGTGAAACAATATGGTCAGGCAATGAAATCTCAAGTGATAAAGAGTGTGAAATCCCCCACTAATTTTTTATGACACTGTTCCTAGCATTTCTTCGCTATTTGTGATGACAACTGACATCTTTGCAGCAGAGTGCCTGTCCTGGCTGCTTGCTATCAGCACAGGATGAGCAGCAGCAAGCAGTCAAATTACTGCTGTATCCCAATGGCTCTGCTGTTATGTTCGGAGATGGAGCTGCAGAGGAGAGCCCCCCCATATTGAGGAGCTGCTCTGCCTGTTGGGGAACAGGTTGTGCAGCTGGTTGTCCCTGGTGAAAATCATTTGTCTTAAAACTTGATCTGAGTTAAAATATGTTATATTTTCCACGTGTTCTTCTCTTCTTTCCCTGTCCGAATTTTTGAGCTGGTGGTGGGAGTGCTTAGAAGAAAGTTTTTTTTCCATCATTACATTATCTGGTTCATAAAGACCTTTTAAGAGTCCTTAAATGCAGAGGAGGAAATAAAGTGCACTTCCTGAGCAGAATCATAAGGAAGTGTTCTCACTGGAGACAGTGTTCAGAGGCGGGTGCTGACAAGACTTCAAGTATCCACGCTTGCTCTTAGTGCCAGAGTCTCCCCGGGCCCTCCTGCCCGTGTTAGGTGTGGCAGAGCGTCCTTTCCTTGCAGGTTCCATTGGGCTCTGGTAAGAGAACAGCTCTGGGACAGAGGAATGGGTTGTCCCTTCAGACAGAGAGAAGTTAAAGAGAGAGATCATTCTTTGGTGGTATTTGCTCTTCATTTCCTTGGCTGACCTGTAGAGGTTCCCAACAAAACAATAGCATATAGGGTTGAGGCTGGAATTGTTGAGGCCAAGCCACTGGGCGAAAGGTCTGAGCTGCAGGATCCAAGGAGAAGGAGTCACATCCTGCAAAGACTTGGGGATGTTGAAATCGATCCAGATGTCCATCAGGTAGACGGGCAGCCAGGAGATGGCGAACAGCAGGACCAGGGCCACCACCATCTGGGCTACCTTCTTGCGAATCTTCAGCCTGGAGGCCGGCAGCGAGCGGTTCAGGGCACTGCTCTCCTTCAGCTGGCTGCTGCGGCTCCACAGCCGGCGTACGGTCAGGAAGCAGATGACCATGTTGAACAGGACAGGCAGGCAGTAAAGGGCACAGAAAAGCAGAAAGTTATAGGCTTGCTTGAGCCTCTCTTGAGGCCAAATCTCCCTGCAGATGGAGAACACCAGGGGCAAGCCCTCCACTACCCCAATCTCATCCCGTCTGTTCATGAAGATGAGGGGCATGCATATTCCCGAGGATAGCAACCACACCACCAGGATGGCGCTGAGGATCCTCTTCTGGGTGAAGAAGGAGCGGGCATTGAGTGGGTTGTGCACACTGTAGTACCGGTTCACGCTGATGACAGTCAGGCTGAGGACGCTGGCAGAGACAGAAACAGCCTGGATGAAGGGCACAGCCCGGCAGAGGAAGTCCCCGTACACCCAGGCTTTGTAGATGAGGTTGCCCACGGTGATGGGCATGCAGACGCACACCACCATGAGGTCGCACACCGCCAGGTTGATGAGGAGGCTGCGGGTGGCACTCAGGCTGGACACCCGGCTCCGGCGCTTCCGCGTCAGCACCCTGATGGACATGATGTTTCCCACAAAGCCCACCACGAAGGACACGAGGTACATTGCAGTCAGGCTGATGGTGATGGGCTCCTTGGCAAAGAGGAACAGCATCTCCTCCAGCTCTTCCCAGCCCAGCTCCTGGCTCCCATTCCAGAGCCCGCCCTGGGTCTGGTTCTCCTCCTGCCACAGTTGGAGCAGGCTAGGGGGAACACCGGGGGTGGCGGCAGAGGAATTCATGGCTGAGCCCCCCCCGGGGGCTAACAGGGCAGAGCCTGCCACGCTGCTCTGAGCACTCCGGGCATGTCTACCTGGGACCACACCTGCAAGAGAGGGTGCATAGAAAAGGGGTGAGAGCGAGCTGCTGCCCCGATATTTTCCTTTTCAGGGGAAATTGCCTGTCGGAAATGGCTTCTCGGTAACTTAGTTGAGCTGCGGCTGTGAGCGGGCGGCCCGGGAAGCGCAGCGCGGCTCTGCGGGCACCGGCTCCGTGCTTGGCCGCAGGGGGACGAGAAGAGGACGGCGGGCACCGCATCCCCCCGGGGAGCAGCCCCAGCCACACCGGTACCCTCTCGTCCTCCCGGCAAAGTTGCATGCCACGCGCTACCAGCCCCGAGCACGGGCTGTCCCCCCAGCCCCGCTGCCCCGCGGTTCTCCCGGTTCCCCCCTCCCGGTTTTGCCCCGGTCCCACGTCGCGGCGCGGCGGCACTCACCGGGCGTAGGGCGGGCAGCGGCGGGCCGGGATCCTCCCGCTCTGCCGGCCGTTCCGCCTTGTGCTGGCAGCGCAGGACCCGCGGGCTCACACACACACTCACACTCGCTCGCATACACACGCACCCGGACACACGCACCAGCGGCACCGCGCTGCCGGCGCCCACCCCGCGCACGGCGGCACCCGCGTCCCTCTGCACTGACACGCACACACGGAGCCCTGCACACGCACGGAGCACACGCAGCCCTCCTTCAGCCCGTCCTGCAAGCCGCAACACCCCCACCTCCCTCCCGCACACTTCTGCGTTGTTGCACACCAGCCTGCATGCAGACCCTTCTGCAGACTCCTCATCCATCACATGCGCTCCCAGCACACACGCAGGTTTATAGATCCCCTGCACTTATACAAACACTCTACAAGCATACTGTGCACCCTAACCTTGCCATACTTCCTCGCACGCTCCTTTCTACAGGTGCCTCACAACCCTCTTCGCACATACAACCTCTGCACACACGTATTACCCTGCACACCCCTCCCTGCACACCTCCTCCCTTTGCACTCCCCAGTCACGCTCCCCCTGCTCATGCAAGCACTGCTCACCCTTTGCACTCCCTCTTTGCTCCCACACACGCGCATCCTGTGCACCCCCTCCTGCACGGACACCCCCTTGTCCTCTGCTGGGATTGCTGGCTGGGTCCGAGCTGTGCCAGGCCGTGCTGTCCCAGGTCATGCCGAGCCAAGCAGCGTCATGCCGTGCTAACTTATGCCGAGCCGAGCAATGCCAGCCGCCCCTCCCGCCGGGGCCCCCGTGCCCGGGCCGTGGTGCTGAAGGGACAGCTCCGCCAGAGGGGACAGCTCCGCCAGAGGGGGCAGGGAGCGGGCGCGGCCCGTCCCCCCCGGGACCTTCTCCTCCGCCTCGTGTTCCCTGGCCTTCAGAACAGGGCAGCGATGCATCCAGGCGCTTTTGTAGCTACCTCTGGCCTAAGACCAATTCCGCGCTCCTTTTGCACCCTCCCACAGAAGCCAGCAGCCTGTGGTTAACACCATGTCGTGTGTTGGTGGGAACACACTTGAGCAATGAGCACTCAGGACGAAATGCAGCTTTGTGTCTTTTCTCTTACACTGGAGGAATGGGACAAATGTTCCATAGATAATGTCACTTGAAAAAGTTGAAGGGCAAGGTTGGGGAACCAAGTTAGTTTGTTAAATGAAGCTTTAGACTTGGAGGTAATCGGATGATGCCAGTGAATCACTGAAGAAAATGTTTGACAAGATGAACCAATACTTCTGCCTGAGGAGTTTATTTTGTGTTTTCTTTCATTGCTTTCTCTGAGAGAGAGCAAGGTAACAAACGCAGGCTGAGTGGAGGCTGTTTGTCACTGAGTGGTGGATGCCCTTGATTTCAGTGGGAAATTCTCCATCCATTTTATTCTATTTATATGAGTGAAGAAAGTAAATATTTTTGGTCAGCCTGACGTGAAGTGAAAGAAAGATCAGCAGTGGAACAACATTGGGTGGGGGAATGTGATCAGCATATAAAGCTCTTCTGCATTAGAATGCATTTGCTTTAGGCATGTGACTATTTATTCCCTTATAGTTTTATGTATGTGTATTTATAGATCTTCAGAGACAAACAACTTCTATAAACTAATTACAGCGTGTTGCCCAGAGCACAAGGTACACATTATTCTATGCAGCGAATTGTCCAGATACTCACATGGATACCTAAAATCTGCTGCAATTTCACAGCTGCTCCACAACCAAATTGATCTATTGCAAACAGGCAACAATAGAGGCCAGGTTGAAGCTAGCAATTGAAAACCTCCATGCACCCAATCCCTTGCCAGCCGCTGCCCAACCTTTGTAAAGTAGATTTGTCATTACAGGCAGAAAACAACAGAATGGAGGTGTTTAAGTCAACAGTTTTAGAAGGGTATTAACAGACTGCAAGAGAAGAGAGCAAAGAAAGGTACTGGGACTCTTTAAACATCTTTTGTTAAGGTTATTGCTTTGCAATTGTTCAATCTAATAAATGCAGGTAACGTTATTTTTTTTCCCCATGCACTTTATTTGTAACCTGCATGATTTACTGCTAAGGAACTTCCAGGCTAGATTACTGAGTTGATCAGTTGTTTAATATAATTAGGATAAATCTGCTTTTGCATCCATTGGCACAGCTTAGAAGTGCAAAGTCATCTCTAACAACAAATCACAAATCTATATGCTGTATACAGCAGTTAGAGAGGACAAGGTCATTCCTTATAACAAGTTCATTGACTACAAGAAGTTCAAAGTCACCAAATAGCTCAAGATGGGGAAACTCCAGCAAAAAGAAAATTCCATACTCTTTTCACACTGGTTCCCCTCTTAAAGAATGGCTTTGAAGTAAAAGCTGAAACAGGAGCCATCCTTCACCAGTAAGGGCAACGGACTGGACTCTGATTGTACAGCAGCGTGCATCAGAAATAACCCACTGGTCTCACCAGAGTTACAGCTGTGAAGATCTGACCTGAGAGGAGGTGTGAGTCAGCCACTTTGGGGCTTTGCCAGAATCTCAGAAGAACTCACAGCAGCTCCCAGGCCTGGCACGTCTGCCCAAACCTGCTCTGCTCACTCCACGTCACAGTCCCAGAGTGGGGTAAATTTAGCATAGCTGTCTCAGCACAAACCTCCCCGCTCCCACTGCAGCACAAGCAGGAGCTGTGCTGATATGTTCTGACTGTGCCAGGCCCAAGAACTGGTATACATTAGAGAAATCCTGAGGCTTTTCTGGCTTGTACTGGTGACCAGATGGACTGGCTCCTCGTGAACGTGAAAATGGAGAAATTCCACTACAGCTTGTGTACCTTCCTCATGTAAACCTTTCTCCCTGTGGAGTACAGGGAGGGTGATTGGGCAGCTGGGCCACTGACTTTGAGAAAAGACAGTGAGCTGGGAAATGCTGGCACCAGTGAAATCGATTCCCTTTGGTTTTAATGGAAGGAGCTGGTCAGATTGCTCATGAAAAGCACTGGATAAAACCCAGAGTGGTTCATCACTGCCACTTAATCCTCCCATCTCTCACTCTTTGGCACAGAGTTGGAAGGACTATGGGGAAAGGAAGCTCAGGAGCCCTTACACCTGCTCATGCTGCCAACACTCCTTGCTGCCTCTCGTGGGCCACTGCCACCCAGGAATCCTGCACATTTCTAATGCGTGATATGCATGACAGTAATGCTGAAACCTACCTCTCTGCCTCTTTTACCATTAGGACAAAGCAGCAGTGTCACTGTTTGCTACCGTTTATTGAACAAAAGTGTCCATCCTCCTCTGGGACACTCGCTTCCAACAAGAAAACTCCCCAGATCCCCAGCACTGTCAGTTTTCACAGAATCACAGAATTCTGGGGACATCTGAGCTGAGATTGCCGCTCCCTCTGCTGGTGGCTGCTTCTGAACCCGCGGCAGAGCTGCTCCAGCATCGCAGTTTTGGTGGGCACACAAAGACTTTCCAGGCACCGCGGCCCAGGTCCTCAGCATCACTCTGACATGGAGTTCACTGATGCCGGCACGTTGACGTGGGTGTAGAGACAGGAAGAGATAAGAAGCCGATGCAGTGCACCAAGACAAGGCACAAAAGATGTCAAGTGCACTTCAGAATATTTGGAACCACAATTGCAAAACAAATAAGAACAACTGGGAATTAATGTTTATTGTTTGTAATCACTCTAAGGAGAGAGAAAACCTTTCTTCTCTCATTGTTCTTCCCCTCTCAATCAAAGAATGAAATGTTTAAACTATTTCTAGGGTCCTTTTGAGGATTTTAAATGAGGAATGTGTGCATTTTTCTGCCTGGGAATATTCACTGCTGTCTGTTTTCATGAACAGATACGTGCCAACTTCTTTATCTTCTGTCCTTGTTATTGGAAGCCTCTTAGATTGAGTGCTTCAGAAATGTAGTGGCTGAAATGAAAAGATAATTTTGTACAGAAGAATTTGTCTGATATGATGGGCGCTCACTCAAGAACAATGGGACACCATTTTGGTGTAAGTGTGATTGAAAATCCGTCTTTCTGATATACTTGCTTTTGATTTGTACAGAAGGACAGGCAAAAAGCAGACTGGGGAGTACAGGGCTGAATGTACCCCTGATGGGACCTTGTTTAAAATAAAGCCTTGTCTCGTTAAAGGGAGAGTCAATGAACGGAGATAAGAGATGCGAGGCACTGCACAGGGTGCCCAGAGCAGTGGTGGTGCCCCGTCCCTGCAGACACCCAAGGTCAGGGGATGGGATCTGAGCACTGATGGAGCTGTGGGTGTCTCTGTACATTGCAGGGAGTAGGACCAGATGGTCTTTAGGGGTCCCTTCCAGCTCAAATGATTCTGATGCTACACACTGCACAGCAAAGTGGTTTTTAGGAGAGATCAGTGCTGTGGATCCCTACATCATAGCCCAGGGAATTTTCTCCCTGTTCACATTTGGTGTGGAGGTCTCTTTCTTTTGCTCAGAAGAGGCCACATCAATCCTTAGGAAAAATTAGGATCAGCCTGAAAGCAAGGCCCACGTTAAGCAGATTTGGCTAATTGTGGAAACCTGCTGGTCTGATCAGGTTTGTGAGTCTCCATTTCAGTCTCTTTCGGTCAACGTAGTTTGCCAGTGCAGCTGCTGAGAGGATAGGCAGATAAAACCATATCAGAGCAGGGGCTGCTGAGGCAGTCTGTCCTCACACCTGAGCGCTGCTAGAGCTGCACAAAAACATCGCTTTCCCAGTGCTCAGTAGCTGGGTACAACAAGATAAGAAAGAGCTCTTTACATGACAGAGCTTTCTTGGCTCCATCAGCTGATTGCCAGCTGGGGGAAGACTGACAAAGGCCTTAAATTTGCCACAGTTTGCCTTTCCCAGCTGCAGCTGCTTGCAGAAGCAGAGGAGAAGCGTGTGGGGGCTGGAAGGAGAGGTGCTGAGAAAAGCACTCGGGGCCCAGAGCTGCCAGCAGAGCAGGTAAAGGTTTTAAAGAACACAATAGCAGGGAGCTTGTGTGTCTGAGCTCGGAGATTCACTCTTGGCTGATGTGGCTGGGATCAGGTTACAGGGAGATTTAGAGTTTGAGCACTTCTGCAACAGGGGCTTGGCCATCAGGTGGTGTGCGTAAAAATAAGCTTTCCTCTGCTTTGTGTTGGTGGCTAGGAAGCTCCTAGGATTCCTGCTGTGTGGATTCAGAGGGAGATCAGCTGGGAAGCGGGGAGAGGTGACATCGTGGCTCTGAACCCTCTTCAGCATTCTGCTCTAATGTTCTGACAAGGTAAGAAAAATAATCTGTGAGCTTCTATTTATCTTGGGCAGCCTTTTTAGAGGAATATCACAACTGGAGTCAGACAGAATCAGTCAGAGTCTCTGAGCGTTGGTTAAGCTCTGTCAGGATCAGCTGCATTCCTTTTTCTCTCTAGCAATAATGCATAACCTTTCATTGTGCAGTGACTCATCTGGAACGACTCGGGCAATTGACTGGAGGTACAATCACTGCTCCCTCACCACCACTGACCACGTTTGTCTCTCTGGTTCCAGTGTGTGCTCACAGCACAAAGCGACTTCAGGAAATGAAATATGACAGTAGATGGAGTTTAGTGCAGAGGCTGAGGTCAGGAGGTGAAGTAGCTGCATCTCAGTCTTACTCCCATTCTACAAAACCAGCAAGCTCATATGCAATAAATCACACAGCAATGGCTAAACCTTGCTTAGGAGAGGTGGCTTATTGAGGAGGAGGAAGAATGAAGGGATGCTTGTGACTTTTTTGGCCGTTGTTTAGGATGGAGCAGGAAGTAAAAAAGTTAGAGAAACACTGATTAGCAGCTGAGACCATAGCAACGACACCTATGTACAGGTGAATGGAAGACTCGTTAAGCTCAGCTCATTAAGACGAGGGGTTGGCTTATCTGCAACCTGGGTTGTGTTGCAGATCATAGAAGGGTTCAGCATGGAGTTTGTTACCATAGTAAGGCAAATTCTCATATGTCACAGAAAGTCCCAGCCGAGATAAGACATAAGCTATATGGCTAGGCCATGAGCTGCAGAGTGAGAATGCTTGGCTGCAGGCAAAAGCACCTGGTCGCTCCCTTTTCCTCCCTGCTCTTTTCCCACCGCATGCCTTGGTTTCCTCACCTCTATAGGGGTGTTATGACACTTTCTTCTCCTTCTAGTTTGAATCCCTACAGCTGCAAAGTGCTCTGTGAGACCCAGCCAGGCAACACAGGTTGAGATGGGGCAGGGAAAGCGACCTGGTCTCCATTGGCTCTTGTGCTCTGGGGAAGTCAGAGCTTTGGCTGGCTGTATTCTTGCAGCTTGAAGGCATAACATGATAGATTGCATTGAGCTCTAGCAAGAGGGTCTTGAACAGACTGCAGAACAGGAAGGTCAGCAAATTCATAAGTAGGGTTAATTTCTGTCACCCTTTTCTTATGCAGCAGAGGTATACAATAATGCATCTGTCAAGTAAAGCAATACCATCATCTTCCAATACTTCAACCTCTATAGCAGATCCTTTCTTTCAGAAAATAATCCCTCTGCAGCCTGCATTTAATGTCTGCAACTTGATATCTGCGGCTATGCATGCAAGATCAGAGCTGAGATGTGCTGCTGTCTGAGCTGGCTCTGGATGGAGATGGTGTGAGTTAGTGACTTTATGAAGCTTCCTTTATATGCAGTAAAAGAAGCGTTTCTCTGCTTTCCTATAGAGACTCCTTTTCAGCTGCAGTCTGGGCCTGCACAGTGCCTTAGAGTTCTCTCTCCCAGTTAGAACAGACCTGCTATTCCTGCTTTCTTCTTGTTCTGTTTATTTGTTTATTATGGTCTCTTCAGGAAAGCTGAATGCTTGCTCTTTGTGTTCCTCAGCCCTTCTGGCAGACATCTGTGACTCCTGAGCATTCAAGGAGTTTGACAGCCCACGTGTTGAATAAGCACTCTCTTAGGTAAGGGCTCAGAGGCGTGAAGAGGAAAGTTGTGGCTCATAAGTTCTGCCCTTGCTAGCAGCTGTATGTGTGGCAATATGCTGGGAGAAGTGATGCCTTGGGGAGGTGAGAAGTGAAGGGCTGTAGATGTAGGTTGGTCATGGAGCTGCACCACAGCATGACTGCATTGAATCAGTGGCAAAGAGTAATGCCTCACACAGCTCTGCCCTCCTTCAGGGGATGGTCATGGGAGCACTGAAATGGCAGAAAACTCATCTGTCAGCTAAACAGTTCCCAATGGCCCTTCTGCCTCTCTTCACCAGAGCCGTCCTCCAGCCATGGCTGCATAGCTAAATCACCAGCACCAAAGTCTTTTGGTTGTTTTTTGTAGGAAAATGGGCATACAGTCAGAAAGCAAATGGGAAGCAGATGCAACTTGCACGGCTTTCTCCCTTTTAATTCTTTCCTAGACATCTTTCTCACTGCACTGGCACTCTGCCTCATCTTGGGGCAGGACCCTGTGTCTGATATTCGCGTGTCCCTTGCTAAGGTTGGCAGAGACAGCATCACTCAGCCTGATGTGTCCAGGCTGCTGCCCTGCTGATTGGATGTGACTGTCACTGACGTGAGAGCCTTTTGCTCATCTGCCCATGAGGAAATCACTGGTGCTGCCGCCAGGGTATGCGATGATTGCCAGCAATGTCAGCAGCACAGAGGAGTGCTTGCTAATTGTGCACCATCATATGCTCCACAGGAGATCTGCAGCCCTGAGATGCTGCCAGAGGAGACCTTGGCCCTGAGAGTTCTGGCAGAGCTCAAGCACAAGGGATTATGAGCCTATTTTCCTTCTTATTGATCTGGGGATAAGCCAGAGCAGTTCACTGAGCTCTGCAAATCCAGCCCAAATGAGGAACACAAGTGGGAATGGGAGAGCTCATCTGCGGGGCCACCACCTCTCCTGGCTTTGCTTCCTGGGGGGCATCTCTCCCTGGTGGCCCTGCCTGGTTGGTGTAAGCAGTAAGGGCAGCAGCTTCTGCTTTATAAGCAGAGCCAATAAGACAGTCCCCATCCCCTCCTGCAGTAACTTCTCTCACTGGAAGCATTGCAACCTGGTTCCTGTGCTGCTTGGCCCCAACAAAAGTACTGAGCTTGGGCTTTACATTGGGCAGTTAAATGTTCATCTCCCTCCTCTTCAAAAGAACCTTTCCAAGCTGGGCAAGAGTGCCTCTCCATCAGTTCCCTCTACAGTCCCAGGCTCCAGGTTGTGAATAGGAAAGCTGATTGAGACACGGGAAGAGGACAGGCTGGTTCTCTCTGATCAGCTCAATACCAGCACACAGTGCCTCCGTGTGGTGCTGATGTGTCAACCCCCTCCTGAGAGTTTAACTGATCATCCTAACAGTGTGGCTTCATTTTTTCCCTGGAGTTTCTCCTTAAGGGGCAGATGAGGGAGAGGGAGTTAGAGAATGTTTCCCCTAACCAGCCAGCCCTGCAGCTTTCCTTGCAGAGATGCTCTGTTGCTCCCTAGGACCACGTTGCTCCAAAGACCCCTTTGCCCTTGGGACTGTTTTGGCTGGAGGAGGCAGCAGATAAAAGCCTGAGTAAAAAGCCCTGCAGTAGTGCTGTGGATGTGTCAGGAGAGATTGGGCTTGCTCAGTGTGGATGGTAACACAGTGAGAGGGGCTGCGGGTACCAGCTGTGGGGAAGGTGCTCGCAGATGTGGCACAATCCCTGCTGCTGCCTGATTTGGTGTGGCATCTCTTGATTTGTTTGTACTTGAAATACTTTTGTTCTATTTGTCCGAGGTCCCCTGTGCTTCTAGGGAGAAAAATGAAATGGTGGTGTATTACTGCAGCGGTGGCTGTAAATGGAGTTTGCAGCTGTGTAGGTACAAAGCATTAGCCTCATAAATTGTTTCATCACTTTTCCTCTGTGAAAAACGATCTGTCTATCAACCCCCAAACAGGCATGAATAAAAAGAACAATTTCTTTCAAATGCAGTTCAGCATTATCAGAAGTATGACACAGAGATCCCAACAGGACTATTTTTGCCTGCATTTGTGTCTGTCTTACTGAAGGGATGGCTGTAGGAGTGAAGTGCGTAGAGCCCTTGAGCAGCATCACAACTACAATTTAAGCCAGATCCTGGCAACCGTTTTGCCTCAGTGGTGATGGATTTATTCCAAAGGAAGCCTTACCATCTCCAAGCTCTTCCAACTTGCCACCAAGACTGTTGTCATTTCCAAATGGTAATTTCTGTTCTCTTTGGGGAGGAAGAGGTACTGGTTGGGACTATTTTGAGTTCCGATTGCACTCTCCACCATGAGAACAGGCGTAGTTCCATTGGTGTTTTTTATGGTCTGGAAGAAAATTATAAACTTTTCAGCAGACTCATAGATGTCAGCTTTGTGGCATCCTGTGTTGTGGTTGGCTACGCAGTCACCTCTTCTTTGTAAGTCCTTCAGACTATAAATAGAGGATAGAGTTGGGAATAGCCAATTTAAGCACTGAGAAATCTGGAGTGCAACTATGGCCTTTGGTGATCCCATCCAAAGACAAGGATGGGCCAGGGCTGCTTTATTACGAAGTGTCATTGTTCTGAAGGAAGGGACTGGCAAGGCAGGACTGTCTGTGTTATTGCTTGCCATCAGGAATGTGGTCTGTCTTACATCTGAGAAACAAAGGAGTGATTTGGGGGCAGCTGTAATTGCATTTTTGGAGTGAGGTCCTGTTCGGATTTAACACTGTGACATTATGCTTTTAATGTGTGCAATTAAAAGAGTAAAAATAGCATCTTTGCTTGTAGTGGCTTGGTCAAGAAATCAGAGATACTTCCCTCTTCAAGGAAGAGGGAACAGTAAAAAGAAGAGGGTGTAAGGCAGAAGTGGACTATACTGAAAGGCAACTGAAAAAGAGGAGAAAATGAAAGTAGGCAGGGCAAAGAGAAAAGTCAGAACAGCTACAGGAAAAGTGGCAGTTTGTTCATTCTGGGCTCACAGGTTTCCAGACCCTGGCTTCTGAAGATGTTCTTTTGTTTTTGGAGTCCAGCTGCATCTCTGTTGCGTGCTGAGGGGCCCATGTTCCTCTATGTGTCCTGATAAGCTTCACCCTTTTCTGACCCACCGCACCACTCCCAGGGTCTGCCTAAGAGGGCTGGAGTTGGCAGGACACAGACTGAGCAGACATCTCTGTGGAACGTATCTTCTGGAAATATCTTGCAAGTTGCATCTTATCACTTTGGCCTACATAGACAGGACTTCCTTAGCCCTCAGAGCAAAAGGGCAGTGTTTTCCCAGTGCAGAGTAAAGCAACCCCCAACCTGTGTCCTCCTGCCCCAGGTACCGTCTGTTGCTCATACTGCACACCTATAGGTTTGCAGGGAATAAAGAACTCAATTGATCTGCCCGGTGAGGGATGTTTCAGTGGGGATTTCCTTGTTGGATTTTATTGGCAAACACAGTGGCATTTTAACCCAGCTCCTGCAGTCCCTTTGCATTGGTAACATCCATACACATTGCAGCCATTGCCATGTGGCCAGCTGAGGACTAGCACTAATTTGCATCCTAATCTTGGGCAAATGCAATTTCTAGAGCAGCATTAAAATATCCAGGCTATTCAAGGCAGATGTGCAGCAGTGATCTCTAACAGCAAAGATAAGAGCGTTTTGCACTTTAGGGCACAGAGGCAGAAGGTCTTCAGTGATCTGGGCTACAGCTAACAGCGTGGCTGGGTGCTGCTCTAATGCTGTGGCATGCAAAGGCTGTGACCGTTGTTTCCACTGCAGGGATGTACTGCAGCTATCTGGCTGGCTGGTGATGGCATAGGATGGGTGGGGATGTGGAGGATGTGGCCCCCAGCCGATCAGGAACTTAAGGGGGAATGGCTGGTGACTTACTAGCAACTCCCTTTGCTAGTAAAGGCCTCGTTTGGTGATTTCCACTGAAGAAATTTCAATATCATTGAGAATCTGCAGCTTGGTGATGGATGAAAGCTGTTTTTGCCGATGCTTGTACTGCAGGATTTTGTTTTCATCAATGAAAATGTGGAAATAATCCTGGTCGGAATAGATTTCAACCTGAAAGAGAGACTCTGTTACATTCACCAGGTGGACACATCCTCCCCAGACCTCAGTGCTGTCACATCGGTGAGCACTCAGATCTGGGAATGTGCACCCAAATCCTCCCAAAGCTGATACATGCACAGATCATCTCTTCTTTGGGCAAAAGAAAAGAATAATAGAGTTTGTTTTTGCTTTGTGATAGCAGAAACTGGTGACAGTGCAAAGCTTAAACTGATGACAAAAGCTCCAGGGATTATTGCTGGAGCTGTGTGTGTCTGCGCCAGAGCTGGCTATGAATCAGTAGCAAAATAGCGGGGACAAAAGAAATACTGACAGGAGGCAGATTCAGAAAGGGGACCTCACTGGGTACAGTGCTGGCTGGAAAGGTGAAGGCAGATCCTTGAGGGCCACCCCAGTATTGGCTGGAACGCTCCTGCCCCACCCGAGGAAGTCCACGGTGTGACCCAGAGCTACCTGGAAGGGTTCCTTGGCTTCGAAGGGGAAGGTTTTGTTCACCTCCTCCTTCCCCCAGTGGTTGGCCAGGAAGGAGTTGCAGACAATTCTGGAGCTGGCAAAGCGGGGGTTAAAGTGGAAGGCGATCTGATCTCCGGGATGACTGAGGAAATTAATTTCAAACCTATAACAGTGAGAGAAAGGGATGCAGAGGGCTATGCAGCAGTAGTGCTGGCCTAAGGGAGCTGTGAGCGTGGCTGTACTCACATGCTGGTGCTGGAGCTGGTTTCGCCCTTGACCACGACGCTCCAGCCGGGACACATCCCCTCTGGGTACAGAGCCTCGAACTGCCGCCCGGAGGTGATGGCAAAGCAGGGCACGGTGGGGAACAGCACATCACAGCCCATCCCCAGCCACTGCTCCGTATCTCTGACCCTCTTCCCCTCCATCCCCATTCCCACACACTCTCTGCCTTTTTCTCGCTCCTAAGTAAGCTCTGAGCCTTAGGATGTTCCCTTCCTCTCAGGATTTTCTTTTGTATTTGCCACCCAGCTCTTTACAGAAGACTTCGGGGCAGAAATTCTCCCTGGCACAAAGGCACCTGCTCCTTCTTCCTGCCTGGACAATGCAACATCAGTGGAAACCTCAGCAGAAAACTTTGTGATGCTTTGAAGCAGCATGTGAAAGGCAGGGGCTGGCAAAGGAGCAGGGTAATGTGGCATCCAGCCCATCCCCATCAGTTTTATAGGGATGACTTCCCAAGATCTCCTGCCTGATCCCATCCCACCAGCTCCCCCCCATCTTCAATGTTAAATGTGCATAGAACAAGCTAGAAAATGTTCCTTGTTGAATAATTCATAGTTTTATTAAATAACTCATTTTAATAAGAAGGGCTTGCCATTTCAACCCGCTTTTCTTAGCACTCTTTATGATCTTGCATTTCTGAGCATTGCCCTCCCCCAAACGCATTGGGAAAAATCTCTCCAGCTTTGGCAGCTCCTTTCCTGGCTCTCCCTTCCCATGGCTCAGTTCTTTCACACCCCTCCCCTTTCTCTGTCAGCATTTCCCATTTCCAGTGCGTTTTTGGGATGTGCAGGTGGAGCGCATCCCCAGCACTTACCCGCAGTGCCATCCTGCTCTCCTGCTCTGTGCTGTAGATGTGAGTATGCAGCTGGGTGGGGGGGTTCTATATAGGGCTGTCAGCCAGGGATTAGCGGAGGCGGCAGCCTGAGGTCACTTTTTAGTGATGGGTGATGGGGAGCAGCAAATCCCGCTCCCCAGGCAGGGTCAGCCCACTCAGGCATGCAAAGCTCATCCAGCCCCACTCATCCACTGAACATCCTGAGCTGTGATGTGATGGAGGCAGGGTGGGAGCAACAGGGCACAAAGCAAGAATGGGGGCTCCCAACGCTGGAGGAGATAACAGCAGCCCTGTCTGCTGCAAAGTCTGTACAGTCTTTTTCTTTGGGTTTTGTTTTGTTTTGTTTTGGCTCACCCCAGAGCTCCAGGCTGAAAGGAGCTGATGGCAGCTCTGTCACAGCCTGTACGGGGCCAGCAGGTTTGGGATGCCACCGTGCTGAGCTCAGAGCGGTTCCCTTCCCTGCTGGAAACAAAGTAGGGATCTGGGAGTGGGATGAGAGCTTTTGTCAGATGTTTCCTGATGTGGAAAGGCACCAAGAAACAGGTTGTGATGAAATGAAAGGTTGATATATACTAGAGATGGGAGTTTGCATCAGCATGTGTTAGTGTATGGTTTGGCAAAGCTGTGCCAGGGAAAGGAAGGGTTACTGTGCACCCATTTACATAGGGTCAGTGCACCAGAAGCACGTCCTGGCCACCCCTTTGTGCCTGGGAGGCTGTGGTTCTCCCTGAATGGTCCTACAGGAATCCCTGGCTTTTGTGGTTGAAAACTCCTCATGCTATGAGCCATGGTGCTGATGTTATTTAATGTGTTTGCTTTGTTTCCAGCAGATAAGCAGAATGAGAGCTGCTATCCCAGGCCCCGGTGCCCTTGGCAGATGACTTAAAACTTAGTCCAACAGGCATCTAAGCCAAGAGCCTCTCCTGGGGCTGAAAAACCAAGTCTCAGGCTGGGTTTTGCCCCTTTGGTCTCCTGCAAAAGCAAAGTGGTCGTGGTGAGGAAATGTGCTGGGAGCACTGGAGCAGAGCTCTGTGCTACAGATGGCAGTGCTGGGAAGCGCTGAAGCTGAGGGATGTGGTTTGGTGTCACGGTGGGGGTGGCTTGGATTTGGATTTGGCAATCTTACCGTTCTCTCCCAACCATAATGATTCTATTCTACGATTCAGTGAAGGTGCTGAGGAAGCAGAGGATGCTGTGCAGAGAGGCAGCAGCAGAGCAAATATCAGCTCCTTTCTGTGCCCAGTGCTCGCCTCACCCCTGCAGCACAGGCAGCAGCACGAGTCACAGCTTCTGGAGTAGCTGCCGGAAGCTTTGGTTTTGTCTCATGAAACCAAGCACTGCCCACAGACTGCACAGGCAGCTGTCCTGGCAGGGTGATGTCCCAGCTGGGCCCCATGACAGCTCCCAGTGCAGCTGCTGAAGCCACCAGCAGCATCAGCAAGTGCTGAGCTCACTGCCCTGCTGCTAACAGTGGTGCTTGGCCAGGCAATGCTGGGGTTGTGGCTTTCTGCAGGGCTGCCCTGCAGGAGGACAAAAAACAGCAGAAATACTTTTGGAGAGATGGGTGGACTCGTGAGGACGGAGAGGGTTCTGACTGCTCTGCTTTCAGGGAAAGCAACTATGGAGAATGCTCAGTGCTCCCCAGAATTCAGTTTGACTCCTTTTGGTGAGAGCAGGAAAGGCTCTGGGAAAGATGCAAACACAGCCAACGATGCCCAAATAGGGGCCGGTTGTACAGGTGTGCCTTGTTTGCCTTCTGCCTGTTGTGGCATCCCTAGGAGCCATCATCACCTCTGCTTAGCAAGGGGGGAGGGAGTGGGAACGCGTCTAAAGTCAGCTGTTGGAGGTGGGCGGTTGGCTCTCAGTGGCACCGCTTTTCCCAGGCACACCGACTGCGTGCTGCTGGGTTACGGCAAAGAAAAACACGGCACAGAAAATGAGCTGCTGGTCTGACAGCTTGGTTAGCTGCAGGGGCTCTTCGTTAGCGTGACATTTTGGTGATTATCAAATCTCTTATTAGCAGACCTGCTCACGCATTTGTCAGCCATTTGGTTGTACAACAGGCAGTGTTTGCACCTATCCCTAAGCCGTTACGTTACGATCCTTGTCCTGCTCTCGGTCATTTGTCCCCAGGCCCTTCTCCTGCTGTTCATGGAGTGACAGAAGTGCTCAGTGAGGAGCCCGGCGCTGTGCTTCCCACGGGGATTTTCACACAAATCTCCCCTGTGAGAAACCGAGTGCGTGTCTGCAAGTGTGGTTATCTCCATTAGTCTGTAGAGGTCTCCAAACGCACAGGATGCGTCTTCAGGACCTGAGCGCATCCCTTGCCTCTGTGCTCCACACACCGATTTTCCTCTGTTGTCACAGACTGCTCTGCAGATGATGCTTTGGTTTCTGATACCTGCTTGGATTTTACCGTGAGTTCCTGTAGGAACGTGGTGTCCATCCCACGATTAACTCAGTTGTGCCCCAACATGAGGCATACTTTCCCTGCAGTGCTGCACGTTGTTCTGTATTTACTTTGTCCTGCCAGCCAGAAAGTGCAGCACGCTGACCTGGCTGTGCCCACACCCCTTATAGTGCAGTGTATGCCCTTGGATGCTATTGCATGGCCCTGTGCCCTACTAACCTCCAACCCTATAGGTACTCATGTATGTATATAGCAGCTGGGAAACCTCAGTGATACACACCTACTGGTGGCCCAAAATACACCAACGAGGCACTGGACTGGTGCATGCAGGGCTGCTTTGGTACCTGATGCTGGGCTGCAGCCAGAGCCACGCTTCTCTGTCCCATTGCTGCTCAGGGATGGGGAAAGTTGGGAGCTGCCTCTGGTAACTCTCTTGGGATTATGAGCACTGGGGCCTCCAGGCTTGAAGCGTTAAGGAACAAGCAATAATTAACCTAGGAATTGTGTATTTTTTTTTGTATGGGGAGATACAGGAGGTCAGGCTTGGCCACATTTGCTCCACCAACTCGGGAACGTCTAATATCTCCTTTTTCATTTCTTATTCTGTCCAACGAGCCAGCAGCCGTGTCAGGGCTGGGGTTGTGTCCTCCCTGTGCTGGCTGCCGTGGGGTTGGGGATAACTGTGCTTTGAGCATCCCCACCCTACTGCCTGCTTTACCGTCTGTGCTACCGCTGTTTCTGCTCCCTCCGGGTTGCAATTTGTAGGACCTGCCAGAAGAGGGCTGGAGACTCCGGGCAGATCCCTGAGACGAATGATAACCATCAGCCAAACAGCGCACGAGTCTGATGCCAGCGCAGCCTGATGCAACACCTCTGTGCCTCCGCTCCGGGATGTGCTCTGCTCTGCAGCCCGCACCTCTCCTTGCAGCTCCTTAAAGAGATCGCTGTCTCTCTGAAAGCGCCCTGCAGAGCGAGCTCAGCCTAAAAAAAATCCCTAGGAAAGAAAAACATCACACCCTGCAAGGTGGCAAGAGACATGGGAAAGCTCACACCCACCGGCACACGCTGCCTGTGCCCGGCCCTGTGAAGTGTCAGCTCCAGCACCGGCCCTAATGAGCTGCTGAGGTGTTGGGTCCCACCCTGTGTTCGTTTATCCGTGCCTTGGTGTAGTGTCAGTGTGTCCTGTGGCCCTCTTGTCAGGGGAAGCGGTGCTCCTCCAGCATGCCTGCAGCCCTTGGTTATGAGCTCCTGTTTGCAGGCATGTGAATGATGGCACAAATCTCTGCCTCGCTGTGCATGGCAGTGCCACTCCTTGCTAGGCCATGCGCTGGGGAAGGGCAGCTGAGGGCAAGGCCTGCTGCTCCCTGCTCCCTCATTGGGACTTCCCTCTGGGGCGGCTTTGAGGAGTAGGGATGAAAGGCGGCACAGTGGAAGCACAAAGCTCGCCTGGTTTGTTTTATTTATAACTGGCGTCTGCTTGAAAGGAAGCCGGCACTATCAGCTCCAGCACCGCCGGGTTAAATGAGTAAATGAAAGAGGAGTTTTGCGTATGATCTGGAGCTCAAGTTTGCTCTTATATGGGCATCCCACCAGGCACTGCTTGCTGGTACCTTGCTGCTTGTGGTGTGGGACGTTCAGGCTCCAGCGGTGAGCCAGGGACCTGTCTATGTGACAAGCAGGAGGCACAGAGGGTGGATAAGCTCAGGCTGCAGCCACCTCCATTCCCCTGGCCCAGGCTGGCTGCATGCTCTGGCCCTGCTGCAGCCATGGCATGGCTGTTCTGTCAGAAAGCAAGGCTTGGTGCAGGGTGTTGTTTACCATCTAGGGTTCCTGGAGCCAATATTTGATCATCTGTAAGTATTCACCCTGCTGTGTTTGCTGGAACCCGATTTATCCCTTCCAAACTCCCCAGGGAGACACCTGCCTCCCTCTCCCCAGGATGGATGGGGAGGAGCAGAGCTGGTGCAGGGCCCCTGTGGTCCCCAGTGTCAGAATATGGGTGCTGTGTGTGACCCCCATGGGGTCTCTGACTCACAGCTAAAGCAATGACAGAGCCCTGGGATGGAGAGGGGAGCAATGTGAGCCCTCACTGCTCCACTCCAGTCTGGATGTGGGGAATTTCTGCTTCCTGGGGATGGAGTCAGGTTTGACAAAGCCCTTTCCATCCCCTGCAGCCTCATCAAAAATTATTGTCAATCCAGAAGCACTTCCCAGGTGAGGTGAGGCTTTGAGGGCCCGGTTTCCTTGGTCTCAGTGGCTCTGGTTTGGTGCTGAGTGATTTACTGCTGTAAAAAGCCGGGGGAGGAGGCACAACAGTGGAGGGGCTGCAGCTTGGCCGCAGGCTTTCAATCCCACAAGTAACAGCACGACAGCCTCTTGCTAATGCTCCCCCTGCAAGCCCCATGCCAGCTCCTTGGACAGGGACCCACGTGGCAACAGGCCTGAGCACGGCACAGGCAGCCACGTTCCACGTATCATCAAAGGCTGAATTCCTCCCCGGGAGCAGCGCGTGGGATGGAGCCGCAGTCGTGCGCCTGCAGCTGCTGGTGGGGAGGAGGCAGAGAAGGGGGAAACCCGGAGCTGGGTGGAAGGAGGGAGCTGACCTGTGAGGTTTGGGTATAGAGCAGACACAGGTGCATCCACTGAGCTGGAGCTCTGGGAGCTCTTGGCAGGTTCCATGTGGATGGTTTGGGTAAGGGGACGTTGGGATGTGTGGAGCCCATCAGCTCTTTGCAAGGGTTGTTGGCATAAGGAATCACAGTGTCATGTGGGGATCACACAGGACTTCCCATGCTCATGTTTGAAACCCTGACAACAACTACCCTAGAGGCTGCGTCTATCCCAGCCCCTGGAGTGATGGGGGGATGATACACACGAGATGAGAGCACAGAAGGGCATTTTTGGATTAGCAGACCCTTCTGAAGGGAATCAGTACCAGCAGGACTCCAGACGTATCTGCCTGACCACCGCATCAGCAAACCCTGAGCTTGGAGTCTTGGTCCTCCCCACATGAGCTGTGACCTCTGCTGCACGGGGCTGGCACTGGGGTGTTGCAGCAAGCTGCGAGGCAGCTGGGGGCAGGATGCAGTTTTCTGCTATTTTGGAGAGCAGGGAGGAAGGGGAAGGGCTGCTGACAAAGACTGAAACTCGAAAAATGACGATGGTGACAAAAAACCTTCTCCCATTTGGGGAACCAAGTGTATTTGTTTCCTGATGTGATCAGGATAGCTCAAACTGAGAGAGGCACGTCTTGAGTTGGGTGGGTTTTGGGGATGGAGCAAAGCCTACCAGTCCCACTCCCTCCTGACCCACAGAGGGGCTGGGAGACCTCCTCAGCCAAACACCTAAACCCTAAGCCTGAATCCTTTCTCTCCTCTCCCCCAGCAGCTCTTAGTTTTGACACCATGCAGGGCTTGCTACCAGCACCAGCTGCCTGGTGGTAGCACCTCAGAGCCCAGGCTGCACCAGGTTAAGCCAAGAAGGTGACAGCCGGTGGCATCATGTTTTCCTTCCCTCTAGCCCTGTTTGTGGTTGCTCATCCTGCTGCTCACCCCAGTCCCCCTAGGGAGCTCTGCTTCCCTCTGCCCCTTCCCGCAGAGACTCCCTGACCCTGCTCCAGCTCCTCATCTGCAGACAGCAAAGCTGTTGTTCTTGAGATGAACAAAAAGACAGTCGGTGCCCCAGGGAGCCTGTGGTCAAGGCAAGGAGATGCCATGTCATTTGGATTCTTCTTTATTTTCATATTGGCTTTTATAGCTGCAGATGGGCTCCAGCCACAAATCCAGCTCCCAGTGCCTTGGGTGGAGGCTGCTGATTCAATCCCTCTCTATTTCTGGTGTTGGGCTTATATATAATTTATTCCTATGTAGTTACAGATATAGCTGTGCAGAGCATGAGAATTTCAGTGGGGACGTGAAGGGCGGTTTATGAGTGAAACATTACTTTGTGTGAGATTTCAGTGAGAGGAACAGTTGTAAACCGGTAACAAGGGCACAGTGCTGGGAGATGCCTCATGCCCTGTGAAGGGGTTCATCCAGGGAAGGCTGAGGCTCACCATAGACCCACCCACATCCTGACTGCAATGTTCCTGCTCACAGAGCTGAGCTGGGATGTGGGGCTGAAGCTCCATCTGCTTGGATCTCGGGAGAAGGAAAGGCTTGGGAGCTGAGGATGTACCTGCAGCTCTTCCTTGTGCTGTACTCAGCTGCACTCCCACCAAGGCTGATGGTGAGTTTCCAACCCCATGCAGGGACCAGGCACACAGGGAGATGTCCATCAGCCATGGTTGGGGCATAGCTCCCATGGATGGGGTGGAAGAGGGGCTGCAGGGTTCCACCTCCAATCTCCACAAGCAATCTGGGATAGCTCTGATCTGCCTGAGCACTTCATCAATCCTATTTTGTACTCAATGCAGAACGTAGCCTGGGGAGAGGTTATTAGACCAGGGCTGTGCTCCTCACACCCTCTGCTTTTTCTCCTTCAGATCCGGCTGCTGAGAGGAATCCTTTTTTTTTTTTTTTTTTTCTTTTCTGGAGTTTTTACCAAACTCCAAAACATCTGGAACAGCTCATGGAGCTGGAGAGGATTGTAACGCTGAGAGTGGAAATAGGGTCATGGAAACGGAGGCACCCTGTTGGATTAATGCTCGAGAGCAACACTTGGGAAGGCTTGAGGTCAAAGCCTCACCCCTTCCCTCACAAAGGAAAAGAGTTGGAAAAATCCTGGTGAGACCCTGGGAGATGTTTGTCTGCACCACAAAACCACTGCCTGCCTCCAGGTCCTGCTCATGGGGTCTGTGCCTGGGGGATGTCTCTGGACCCATTGTGCCCAGCCCCCATCAGTACCCATTGTCTTTGCACATGGACATGGCACTCTGCTGTTTAGGTCTCCCGGCTCCAACGTTTTCTCCTATGTGGCAAACTGGCAGGAGGTCAAGAAAGAAGTCAGGATTTTGAAAAGGGCAATAGGGCCCCTGGGGTTATTTAGAGCCTGCCAGCTTGACATCCATCAAGGCTGACATACTGAGAGAGCTTTTACAGAAAGCAATGTGAAGTTAATTAAAGGAGGGGTGTGACTGATGCCAGTCCCAGCAGATGATGAAAATAGATCTCTGCTAAATTCTTCATTTCTGCAGGGCTCGGATTTGGGCTGATAAAGATGATACTGTCAGTGCAACAGGCCTGGTTGCGTGGTTTGATTTGGTGTCTGGATGTGGTACAAATGGAGCCGGAGTGGAGCCTACCACTGACATTGATACACAGATTGATAAACACCGGTGATGTAAAACCACCATGGCATGCTGATGGAAGGTCAAACGTGGCTGCCTGTGGGCTATGAAATGCTGCTGCCAGGGGGAAATGTGGTCACACAGCTGCTTTTCCAGCAGGGCTGCACAGAAACTGGCTCTCGAGCCTCCCCACCTTTACCTGTTTGGTGAAAGAAATAAAATCCTTTGGATAATATTTGTAAGTGGCTGTTAGAGGGTAAGCCAGCTTGGTGCAAGCCAAAAAGTGCTTGTTTTTTCTTAGTACAACCACAGAGAGTTCTACACCTAGGAATGAAAAGGAAAGATATATTTATAGAATGGGACAACCTCGAAAAGAGTCTAAAAATGGGAAAGCCGTGGTAGAACTGTGGGTTTTTGGCCTTATTTTAGTGGGACAATCCCTAAAAACATCTCTGTGTTCCCCTAAAGGGAAGCTGGGTTCCTGGGGTGCCCATGTGTGTGGCTGCAAAGCACTGCAGCAACTCCAAGCACATCCCTGGGCTTTGCTGTGGCAGTGGGGGGAGTGGTGGTGTCCCCTGGCCAAGCAGGAGGGTGGTAGAAAGAGAAAGTCCAGGAAAAGAGCCTCAGAAATGATTAAGGGACTGGAAATGTTGCTTGTGCAGATAGAGTGTTGCACTCGGTTTTTTTAATGTGATACGTGGAAGAGTTTTGGCTGATGGGTCAGGGCATCCCTAAAGGTCAGGCTGGTGACGGGAGAGCATTTCCCAGCTGACAGCCACCAGCACGGTAGATTGAATGGACGGACACCGAAAGAGCACAGCTTTGGGACACTTGGTTCATCTGACGGATTTAAATGGAAACCTGGACACCATGCTCCTCTGCCATGAAACCTTAAACTCCGCAGGGCACTGCCACCTGCCAGCCCACAGCGGGATGGGATGGGATGCGATGGGAGCCCCGCTGATGGCCTCAGGCTTTTCCCATCCAGGCGAGAAAACAAGCTGTGAAAAAAGTAAACATGTCACTGAAGTATTTTCCCTTTCAGATGGGTTGGTTTTTTCTGGGCTCTAAGAAGGGACACGAGGAAGCTGCCGGCAGACCGACTGCACCAGCCCTGACTTCACAAATATTTGAATAACGTTTACTGTTGCAGTACAAGTTATTCCACAACAAACTAAAAAATAACTGTAAAAGAGTAGTATCACTGGGCTCTACCAGATGTGATGCCCTCAGGTTCCGCCCCCCCCCCCCCGCCCCCCGTCTTGCTCAGCCCTGAGCCCCAGCAGCCACCTTCAGCACCGATGCTGGGCCAGGCTGTTCCTGAGCCAAATCCTTGCAGATTTGGTCATAACCAAGTCCATCTGTGTGACCTGAATCACACCCTGCATATGCTTGTGTGACCCTACCATAGAAATAGGGGTGCCATTCACTGTGCCCCTTGCTTAGCCCACGGACGGGTCATTGTTTATGTCGGGCCTCCTCAATGTGCCTTTGTTATTGTGCTCTCTCACACTTCCTGCATTTGAACCCCTTATCACAGCCTTGCCCCGGGAATATGTGCACAGGAGGGTGCGTTTTATGGGCTGATAAGCTTCTATTGCCGGCAGCCTTATTGATGGGATGTCTGGAATCAAGAGATGGGGATCTTGCACTTGGGAGGGGCGGGGGGTCGAGAAGCTCTGTGCCCACTTTCCCCTGGGATGGATCCCTATCTTTCTCCCTTCCATCATCTCAGCCTCAGCAGTCCCTCACTGCAGCCCTCAAAGCTCTGCTCAGCTCTTCTCTTGGCAGCAGTTTGCATTGGATTTTTAGGTTTTTTTTTAAGCATTAGTTTAGAAACAGGACATGGCCAATAATGTCTTTGCCAGGTGCTCACTCCCTCTACACTTCTGCTCGGAGTGTGCCTTTGTGTGCGCGTACAAGCAACGGACAATGATTAAAGAGCTTTATTAGTCCCATGACTGAGCTATAGTAGGAAAAACCTGCATCCTTCCTGCCAGCTCCCGGTGTAAGGAGAGCAGATCCCAGTGAGCGCCCTGCCCATGCTCCCTGCTCTCACATCTGAGGGGTTTCTGACCTCCTTTATCCCCACATCACCCAAGGTCAGGCTGGACGGGGCTCTGAGCACCTGATGGAGCTGTGGGCGTCCCTGTTTGTGGCAGGGGAGTGGGACCAGATTGCTTTTAAGGGTCCTTTCCAACTCAAATGAGTCTATGATTCTATGATTCTAAGATGTTTGCCTAAAGTGCAGGGACAGAAAAACCTCTCCAGAGGAGATTCCTCCAGGTGTTGGCTGGCCATGGCTGTGCTGACCCAATCCCCTGGGATTTGTGACTGGCCCAGATCTGGCAATCCTGATGGTTCCCAGTGTTTTGGGCCAACAGACATAAACTTCAGCCTCCTCCATCCAGCAGCTGGCATTGCTGCACACATTGCGTACGTGCAAGGTTGTATCATAACAGCTTTTTAAGCTGCGAGGCTTTTGAAGCTATAGCCAAGGTTTGTTTTTACACATGTATTGAGCCAAGCCCCTTGTTGGGGTGTTTACGAGATGCTCTTCTGTTCACAGAGGCTCGCCTCACCTTTTGAAGCAGGGAGCATCTCAGCGCTCAGCAGGGTTGGCATGAAGATGGGCTCTTGGGGGCTCAAGCCAGGCTCAGGAGGGAAGGCAAATGACATCAGCCTTGGAGGGGTTCCAGCTCTTTGCTCAGCTGAGGCCCATGGTGGGACAAGCAGGGTGATGTGGAGGAGTAGAGGCAGACCAGGTGGACATTCTCTAGAAGAAACAGGGAAAACTTTGAAATGGAGCACTTGGGAGCCACTCATGCCATTCTTCATCCCCTTTCCATGCTGTTGGGTGGGGGGACTCGCAGTATCCCCGGGAACAGCAGGTTTGCTGTGGGTTCCCTCCATTTCTGTGCTCGTTTTGGGGTTTCAGAACCCCAGTGTGACCTCCAGCAATGACTCCAGCAGAGGCTCATAGGGTGGCTCATCCCACGTTCACTGCTGAGTCCGTGCAGGGCAGCAGCTTACAGACACCCCATTGGCTGCTCATTTTCCCGCACCCCACATTTCCCCACATCATCCCATATTTATTTGATGTAAATATCCCAGCTGAAAGGCCAAGGCTGAGTGAGCAGCAATGGGAACAACCACCACCCACAAGGACTGGGCAGTGCATCCCAGCCCCATGTGGGATAGAAGCCGAGTGGTTACACTCAGCTCCTTCCGCACCGCTGTTCCAGTCACAGCTTGCATGGGCTTCCTTGCGGACATCTGGCAGCTGGGCTGTGCAGGCAGCAGGAATGTAACGAGCTGTGCAGATGAGAGGTGCTGCGCTCAGGTTGCAGCCCGTGGGGCAGGGAGGCAGTGTTTTGTTTATAAACACAGGCGGGATGATTAAGATAAGAAGGGGATGGTAATTAAATTAAATTAAGGCTCTGGAAGTCGTTAGATGAGCCTGAAAGCATTGCCAGTCACTTTAATTCCTGTCTCTGCAAAACAGTGGCTCTCTGTGGAGGAGCAGCAGAGGGTGACGGGGGACCGTGGGGCACTTCGATCAGCTCACTGGAGATGCACACAGTTATACCCCAATAGGGGAATGTGAGAGAGATGGGTGACAGGAAAGCAGCAGAGAATTGTGAGAGGCAGGGAAAGGTGCACAGCCTCTTCTCCTCCCTGTGCCAGAGCTCCAACCTGGAGCCGAGGCACAGGAGGACAGAGGAGCTGAATTCCACTGGGATACAAAACAGCGGGACACCCACATGCGTGCAGGCTGGGGCAACAA
The DNA here is from genome assembly GCF_016699485.2 of Gallus gallus. Classification (NCBI taxonomy): domain Eukaryota; kingdom Metazoa; phylum Chordata; class Aves; order Galliformes; family Phasianidae; genus Gallus; species Gallus gallus. The sequence continues at coordinate 3,194,070 of NC_052545.1, forward strand.
ATCTAGGTTAAAACGGGTTAGGAAGAAAGTTTTGGATGTGCTCAGATCTCCGGCTCAGAGACTGCAGTTCTACCTGTGCCAGCTCAGAGCAAAGGATGCAGCAACGCCCATTGCCAACAAGTCTGCCTGCAGGGCACGGCACAGCATGGCATGCCTGGCTGTGCAGCTGGGACAGCACTCCTCTCCTGGGGCTGTGGTTTGCACACGCTGGCACAGGGTGCCCAGAGAGGGGGTGGATGCCCCCTCCCTGGAGACATCCAAGGTCAGGCTGGACAGAGCTCTGAGCACCTGATGGAGCCGTGGGCATCCCTGTTCATGCAGGGGGTTTGGACCAGATGACCTTTAAGGGTCCCTTCCAACTCAAACGATTCTATGATTCTATTTACATGTGTATATAAAGTGCCTATCACCATATTGAGGAGACAATACCAGCAACCTGTGCAGTAATCATGGCCTGGATGGATCAGCTGAACACAAGAAAGGATCCCTTGGCTGGATCCTTGGTGAGGGGAAGAAACCCTTTCCTTTGGGAGAGGTCTTATGGGGATACTGAAGCAGGTAAATGGGGACTGCACCTTTCTAAGGATGGTCCCCAAGGGGAAGCTGATCCCTGGAGCACCAGTTGGGGTGCTGGGGGGTGTTATGGGAGTTTTCCTCCCACTGATCTCCCCAATTAGTCTCTCATTCCCTTATTCTCCTCTTCAAAGCACTCAGCATCATTAATCTCTTTGGGGTATTAATGCTGGGCTGAGCTGCCCCCCGCTCCCAGCACACACAGCCCTGCACGCTAACAGCTATTCGCTGTGCTGTCACGGCTGTTAAGGCTACAAAAGCTGCAGTAATGTGAGCTTCTGGGGCTGTTGTCCAGAGAGGCCCAGGCACTCTGGGCCCTTTTGAAGGCAGGAATTTGGCTGAGCGTGACCAAGTTTGTCCTGGAGATGGCCCTGCACCCTGCAAGGTCAGGGACATGGGGCCAGGGATGTGCAGGGGACACCGTTGTGCACAGAGGGGCTTAAGCCCAATATAAGCTAATAAAATTGGTAAGTGTAGTTATTGTACTGTAGTACCCCTTACAATTGCTCTCTCTTTGGAGTCTATTCTGTACAATGCAGGAGAGGTCTCATGCAGTGGCTGGCATGGGCAAATCTAAAGGGGACAGCACACATGGAAGATTAGGATAGCATCCCTGTGCATCGCTCACCAGGACCTGGGGTCTGCTCTGGTCACCTAAGGGAGATGGCTAACGGCAGGACATGATGCAAGAGGTGCTGGCAGGGCCCCAGTTTCCAGAGCCCTCTTCCCTTGTCCCAGGCCCATGTTTCTGCCCCTGATGCTGGGTTGGCCCACGTGTCCCATTGGGAAGGAGCCCAGCTGTTGCTGTGAGCACTGCCTTCTGGCAACGTTCCAGCCTGGATTTCAAAGCGCCGTCGGCTCTCTCCTGAGATCTGAGGTGGCTCGGTGGGATCGGGGCAGCTTTGTAATTTGAAACAGTGGGGTTAGCCGGGAATGTGCCGCTGGTCGTGGCCATACAAGGGAAGAGGATCCCACTGTGTCCATGGCCCTGCATTCCCATCCTGCCCCTGCCCAGTACAGCACAAGGAGCTCCCAGCAGCCACAAGGAGCACCGGCACCCAGAGGTGCCACCAGCACCCACCGCTCCCTGGGGACAGTGGTCAGAGATGCAGCAGCGCGTGGGCACGGGGTTGGGGTTGGGGCTGGGGTTGGATTTCTCTCCCTCTTGTTTTCCACCATGGGCTGAAACTCTATGCCTGGGCAGGCGATGCTCAGGGGAATTTGCGACAGCAGATGGTGGCGAAAAGAGAAAAGGACGAAGCGCTGCCTGCAGGCATGGGAACACAACACCTCGGAAGGGAGTGAGGATTGAGCAGCCACTGGTGAGCGGCCTGCCATGCTCTTAGTGTCACAAATGCACAGAGCTGTTCTGCGCTCCCTGCGTGCACACACAGGCAAGCAGCAGTCCCGCTCCAGATGCATTTTTTCCTCTCTTTTCCTTCTCTCTCTTCCCCTCCTTAAACAAAGATGTTTCCCCAGATGCACTGGTCGCCATCCAACAGATCCTTTTGTCTTGTCTCTTCTAATTGTTTTCTTTCTCTCTGTACGTGTTTGCTGTCCTTCCAGGCTCAGCACTGTCTGTCTCGTTGTGGTGGAGGAGCTGACGGTGCCAAACCCCTCGTGGGGGTGACACAGTGGGACCCTGCCTACAGCAAAGGTGCTGAAAGCTGAACAGATGGGTGCAGGGCAGATCATGAGTGACAGCAGCTCCCTTGTGCCAGGGAAGGGCCCCAGAGGGAATCTCCCTGTTGTGATGTCCCTTCTGGTCTGCTTAGCTATGGCTCAGAACTGGTTATGTACCCGAGTCCTGACGGTCCCAGTGACCCTATGAAAGAGCCTCTGAGTGCTCAGATGTGGACCCACGTCCTCCAGCTGCCTCGAGCTGATCTAGGAGAAGCAACCCGCTCTCCCTCTAGGCCTGCCCTCACTTAACTCTGCAAGAGGAAATTTCTCCCGAGTTCCAGGGATTGTAGGACATTTTTGATGAGAGGGAGATACGGAAAGCAAACCTGACCTTTTCAACCAGAGAATGGCTGCTTCCCCACAAATCTGTGTCACAGAAAAATGCTGGGTTTTATTTTTCTTCCCAATGCAGCATTGAAAACAAACAACCAAACCTCAGGCTTTGCTACAAAGCACAATTGTCTCTCCAGACCAACTCTTCTACATTTCTACTCAGTCCTGCCTCCTCGTGCTGCTCCCCTCCTGTCCGCAGGCTCGGGCAGTGCGGTGGGATCAGCCTGGGAAGCTGCACTGTTCCCACCAAACACCTTGGCTAGCTGTGGAGTCCTTTTATTGCCGGGATGTCATTCACACTGGGCTTGTTTAACACACATACCAGCTGCCTCTTTTCATGCTACTGCTCTGAGAACGGAGATTCACAAGGACTGAGCTCATCTGAAGTTCACAGGAAGATGGGCTTGGATGGGGACGTGGGATGTAAATCCCTTGAACACTGCATATATTTGCATCTGCATCTGAATTTGCATCCTCTTTCTCATCGCAGGATTCCCCCATCGCGGTGCGTTGGAGAAACGCAATGCATCATTCATGGGTTGAGCACGGGATTTTTTTCTCACTGCTGTTGACTGGTTTACTTTGCATTGATTTCAAGGGTCTCACAGTGACCGGACAAGGACTTCTTCAGCCAAATGAAGTGACTGCTCCTGGGCTGAACCTGCAGCACCCGGAGTATCTCCATCTCCTCGGGCAGCCCCAACATGGCACACGCATGGAAGAAGCCCTTCCTCAGCCACTGTGACTGTTTTCCCACTTTAGGACATAACAGAAGATCCTTTCAACAACATTTCCTTTGAAAAATAATCCATCTAACTCTGTTTTTGGAAAGTGCTCCATGCTCTGCACAGGAAGAAGTTAATTACTGTCCAGGGGGTGAGGGCGTGTGTTCTCAAATGTTTTAAATGTTTAATTTTCTTGAAAGAAAAACCATCTCTGATCTCTGTTGGATCCTCTCCCTGTTTATACAGAGGGTTTCTATTAGCAGGGCCAACAGTACATCCCTGACTGCCACATCCGTGTCCTTTCCTTCTTCCCTCAAAACAGGAACCCCTCCCAAGGGGTGTGTGTCCCACCTCTCCCTTCACCTCTCTGGAGATCAGTAACAGCGTGCTCCCTCCTCCATCCAGACCACAAACTGGGGGAAACTCGCTCTGGCCATTGCAACTTTCCTTCTTCTGCCTATTTCCCAGGAAGATGGAAAGACAGAGGTATCCACAGGTATTTCAAAGGAGGTTTCCATGCAGAGGCTGTCCCACAGATGTCCCTGTCTCCCACAGGAGTGCAGTAAGGACATCATTAGTTTGCTTTGTCCCAGCCTCACTCTCATGGAAATTGAGGGTCTCTCCTCCATTCTATTTGCACCACGAGGATGCATGGGGACAAGCTCCCAGACCCACCTGAGGAGTTCCAGTTACTGACCCAGTCTCTTGCAGGTGGGGAAAGGGGGGTGCTGAGCATCCCTGGTGTGGCCCTTTGGTGGGATAGCCCCAAGTACCCCTCAGTACCAGCACACCTCAAGCCCCCACACAATGTCATGGAGGAATTGGTTTGCTTTTATTATTGCTGTTTTTCTCAGCTGGTGCTGTTATCAGGACATCCTCAGGGTTGCTAATTTAGTGCTGATGAGAGGATAATGAGAATGACTGTCAGTACCTGTAGTAGCCACCTGATTTTTAACTTGTTATGGTCAGGAAGAAGCATGGGGGGGATAAATTGTGCTCAGGGAGTGTGTTAGCTGCATGTATTTCCAGTGCTAGGGGCTGAGATGGATAAGAGGTGATGTGCAGAGCCGCCTGATTTCAGAGGCTGTTCACTGAGAAGTTTGGGCTGCCATCATCCAGGGATGCAGGTTTGACAATGTTATTTTGGGGTGGATGATGGTCTTGGGATCCTGTTTGCTGCCAGGATGTCTGGCATAGGAGGGGGCTGGAGCAGAGGGGGTGCGGGATGTGTTGGGGTGACAAGGGGAGCTTTGAAAGCTCTGCAGGATGGCCTTGTGGCTATGCCTCCTGGGGTGTCCTCCAAGCTCTCTCAGCCTTAATTTCCTGTGAGCTGGTTCATCTAGAGCTAGTTCATCTGCTATCACACCCAAGGCTCATGTGTTTGAAAGTGCCCTCCTTGTCCTGGTGACTGAAGCCCACAGATCCAGCTGAGGAACAGGCTCAGAACAAACCTCTGAGCTGCCCATCTCCACCACCAGCCGCATTTTGGACTAAGAACACCCATTCTGTGCTCAAGGTGAGCCAAGTTCCATTCACAGTGTACAAAACCAGCCTCTGTGTTCCTACTGGTTGAGTGCACGTGGATATACTCCATGAGGAAGGCGGCTTCGGAGCAGCAATGTGGAGGGAAGAAAGAAAATAGAGAGGACAGGAGGGAGTGCACACCTAAAGCACTGCAGCCTGAGGAGAAGGTGTGGGACATCTGTCAGACATGCCCTCACCAGGTCAGGGCTCCCACAGCTTTATTTTGCCTGTGGGGGTGGCAGTGATGTTTGCAGGAGGCCGTCATGGGATGGCGTGGCTGGAGGAGCACCAGAATGACTGTATTTCAGAACTATGTCCCTGGGGAGCATACAGTGCCCTTCGGCCGAGCTGCCAGGACCCGCTCTGCTGGCGATAGCGCTCGGCCCGTCTCTTATCGCTCCGCTGGGAAAAGAGCTGGCGAGGAAGGCAGCCAAGTCCGTGTGTGCTGTCGCTGCCTTTGTCCCTTCAGCATACTTGAGCCAAGGGCTGGCTTCTTTCCTCCTTCCTTTCTTTCTTTCTTTTCTTTTCCTCTCGCATGCGTGCTTTTTCAGATCAATATCGTGTGGAGGTGACAATGTGATGTCAGGGAGCTGAATGGGGTGCAGTGTCTGGTGGCAGCATCCCAGTTCTGGGACCAGCCGTGTGCCAGACAGGAAAGGGTGTCCCCAGCATCAGGAGGGGAGGAAGGGGATGGGGACAGGAAGGGCAGAGTGGCAACTGAAGAGACCCTTTATGGCAGGGTGAGCACCCAGCTCCATGGGCAGGCTGTGCCCTCTGTCGTCCCAGCGAGCTGGAAGCATGAAGTGCTGCTGAACCTGGCCCAGAATAAACAGCCTCATGCCACCGGCCCTCCCAAGCAAACAGCCGGCCTGTTTTCCAGGCGGACGGGGAAGTGGTGGAGCCTTTTTTCCTCTGGCCCTGTTCCAGCAGAGCAGCAGCATTAACTCACTCAGCACAGGATGGGATGGGGCAGTGCAGCCTGGGACTATCCCTGGGTATGGGGCTTCTTCTGAGAGGCGTGTGTGTTGCATAGCAGCAGGGTTCGGCATTACAATGGGTTTGCTGCTCTTACTGTGCTGGTGGTGGGTTCTCCTGTGTGCTGTGGGTTAGGGTCCTGCTGCCCTCACAGAGGATGGAGGAACCAAGGGCTGGTTCGAGCTGCACGTCCTCCCCCTGTTCCCCACACACTGGGACGAGGTGTCATCACAAAACCACAGGATGAAGAACAGTGAAGAGCAACCCACACCTTTCCCAAGGACTTGACCAGTGTCTCTCCCCTTAAGGAAGTCACTCAAGGAGCCATTAGCAGAAAAGAGCCGGGTGCAGGCATGTGAGCCAGTTGGATACAAACCCCTGGGAGCTCACGATGGGATGGCTCCCCGCAGCACGAGTAGCTTAGCATAAATATTTAATAGCACCAGTAAATATTTAACTTCTACAACATGAGCGAGGATGGAAAAAACAGACCCTGCCAGGCAACCTCTCAAAGCCCCTGGGTGAGATGCTTTGGAGCTCTCTTCCCAAATCTCAGCCGGGCATTTAGGCAGGGCCTGGTTTTCATTAGATGTGTGTGCAGAGCTTAACATAAGGAGGCTGTGATCTGAAGTCAGCTCACAATAAAAATAGCATGCCCTTTGCATGAGTCAAAAAGCACCCGCTCCCAATTAAAAGGAAACGTCAGCCATCCAAAGTTAATGCTGGCACTTCAGCTGGTTTGTGCTTGGCATTAGAATCATCTCCTTGGGCATTTTGAACTTAAGAGGTTTGGGGAAGTTTTTTAGAGGATGGGCATTAACTGTGCAGCAGAGGAAATTCTGCTCCCCTTGGCTACAGAGCATACTTAGTGCTGACATCAGCCTTACTGTGGGGATTCTGTCCTTCCCAGCTGTGGTCAGCACACAGTGCATTAAAGTCAAGGCAAAAGTGGAGCTGAACCCGGGGTGGGGGCCCTGCACACCCGTGTGCTGATGCCTCACTCAACCCACGAACCTTAGCATTTGGTTGCAAGCATAACTTCCTCTCTTTTTAGATGAATGGCCACTTGCCAAGGGGGTGTCCCACATGGGCAAGACGCTGGAGAAGCCCTTGTCCCACATGTCCTGCTTCCTTGGTGTGGTGTTTTGGGACCTTGGGGGATACTGGGGCTCTGTCCCTGCCCTGTTGCGCTGAGGAGCCAGTTGTGCACAGCAGGAGCTAGACCTGCTGCCATCTGGTTGGATGCACCCGCGCTAATAATAGAGCGGTAAGTATTTGCATGTGGGTCTCTTCTAGCTCTCGGGCTCCCAGAGGGAGCCACATCTCTGGGGTTTTTAATAGAAAGCAAGCAGGGCCATGAAGTCAGAGGAAGGAAAGGTGTCAGAAAACACTGAGTCAATGGGCCAGGGCAATGGAGGGACTGGGGCACGAAGAGCTGCCCTCCAAAGGCTCTGTGTGGTTGACTCCAGGCAGTGGCGTGGGCTGGGCACAGGGAAGCTCTGGCTCGTGAGCAGGAAGCCTGGCAGGTCAGTGGGGTGAAACCACTTAGACTCATCCTTCCCGAGACACAAGGCCCCATGCAGGTTCTCTCAAATGCGGTTTCCTGATGCAGCTGCTTGATAAATATTTATCTCTGGTCTATTGCGAAGCAATTAGGACAGCCTCAGAAGTGGCTTTGCACAAGAGCCTCCACCAAAATAAGGCTATTTGGATAACAAATGTATCCATCTATTTTCCACTCATGAGGACTCTCCTGAAAGCTTGTGTGGAAGCAGACATTTCCCAAACTTCAGGTAGACGTCTGGTGCTACTTGAAGGCTGAAACCCACACCTCTGCTCTCACTCATCCTGTGCTGGTTTTATTCCACTGTCTGCCCCTTGAAGCTTGCACAAATATAAGGAAGAGTTAAATGGGCTTTTAGCAGGCCACTGGCTGCAATTTGTGAGGCCAGACAAGGACCCTCCCTGTGTTTCTAGAGATGGGGATCTCCTGGCACAGGCTGTAGCTGCCCAAGGACAGGAATGAGGCTGAGAGGGCTTGGTTCTCACCCATGAAGATATGCAGCCTTGTCCCAGAGTGAGAACTGGGGCTCTTGTGGCAGGTGCTTTGTCATGGGGAAGGCAGAAGAGACATTTGGCCTTGAATTCAGTCTGTGAGCTCCTCAGGAAGCTGGGCTTTAGCTTTCTGCCTTTCAGAACAGCTTTGCTGAGGACGAAGCACTGGGGCCATTCCCAGGCTATGAGCCTGCACTGGACAACATAGGTGCAGGTGGGTTGTGCCAGTTGCTGCGTGGTGGGCTCAGGATCAAGCCCCAGTTTCTGCCTATGTCTATGGGGATCCTGGTCCCGGCCAGCCCCATTAGGTGCCATTGTGACACTCGATGCCTTGCAGTGATCCTGGTGTCAAAGGCAGACAGCCCTGATCTCCATCCCTGGAGGAGGCATGGAGGGACCCAAGGTAATGCACACCCTCAGGGGGAGGTAGTGAGAGAGCTGTGCAGAAAGAGCTTTTATGGACTTGTAGGAACAACCAAGCAAATCCTCCACATGTCGTGGCTGGAAGACCATCCATGGCCCATCCCCAAGTGACCAGGGGAAAGAAGAGGTCTCTACTGGAGCTGCTCACAGCCCCTGCACTGTTCTCTCACACTACCTTCTCCCTCCAGCTGGGCACTGGGCACAAACCTCCAGCACTGGGGGCCATCCCACCCCTCCCAGCGCCGTGGCCATCTGCTCTCACAGCCCCAGCCCTGCTTTCTTTTTGTGCCGCTTCATCCCCAAGCATCGCCTTAACGCCTCGCTCCCTCATCCTCACCAGGAAACGCGAGAGGTGGGGAAGGGAAAGGTTTCCCCAGCTCTGCACAGAAATGTTCGAGTGTGTCAAAAGACAAAGCCCGTCCCCTTTGCAACCCACCAGCTGCTGCTGCCACAAAAGCGGGGAGAGGGGGAGGGGGGGGCGGGAGCGTGGGGGGCACTTTGTGACCCGAAAGGAAAAACCTTGAGAAAGGAACAGAATAAATATCCCCTCCTTCCGCCCTCTCTTAACAAGAGGGGACAGAATCAAACACTTTTGTTAAGTGAGGGGCTGTCCCCCACACCAGTTAACACGGCTCCTGAGCCCTGTCCTGGTGTCGGACTTTAACTCACTCTGTGTCGTGTCTTTCTCTTCACAGGCAGAAAATTCAATTAGTCTCGAGCAAATGCCTTCCTAAAGGACACAGAAAACGAAAATAAAGAGCAGAAATCTGCTTTCATCCTGTACAGAAAGAGGCTTTTTGGGGGAAATACAGATTAGGGAGATAAAGAGGCAAGTTTAGAGCTTTCAGAAGGGGGTTTCTCTCTCTTTGGTATTTTTTTTTCTCCTGGTTTTTTCTTTTTCTTTTCTATCCCTTTTCTTTTTCTTTCTCTCTTTCTTTCTCTTTCTTTTTCTCTTTTTTTTTTTCCTTGTGTTCTCTTTTTACTTTCTCTCTCTCCTTTCTCCACTACTCTCTCTCACCCTACCCTATTGCTGTTGTTCCTGCACACACCTGATGACCAGAGCCTGCTCCCACACCACTGAGTGGACCCCCTCACTCCATAAGCAGAGCTGTTTGTTAGGGTGTTTGTCTTGCTGTAAGCAACCAAACCAGCCCCATTTTTTACTTGTCTCTACGGCTCCTTCCTGCAGGTACAAATACACGCAACTGCCAGCAGCTCCACAGCCAAGGCTGGAGGCTGAGGGTGAAGCCTGCTGTCCTTAATGGAGAAGGGAACCAGGGAGATAGGGGGATTATGAGGGAGATGATGCTGGGAATACCTCCGTGCTGGGGTACCCAACTGGTTGGGATTTCCTTTGGAGCCTTGGCAATGGCAATGGCCAACAGCAGCCAGATGAGATGTTACTGATGGCTCAGCAACGAAGGCCACCTCCCCTCATGCCCCGGGCTGGGCACCACACCAGGGGGACACGGAAGGGCACAGTGCCTCCTCCTCCTCAAGGCTTATCAGCACTGGTGAGAGGGGAGCACTTCCCGGCGCGGGCGCTTCCTGCCTCTTGATTGCAGATGCTGGGCTCTGATCACCGCTTCCTCCCCTGTTGCTCACCCACCGCTGGGGCTCTGGGCTCCATGGCTTTGTTGGCACTGTCCCTTGCTCCAAATTTACCTCCCACAACTGGTTTTCCCCATGTTGTTTGCTTCCTCCTCTTCCAACAAGTTCGTGTGCCGGGCTGGCTCTCAGCTGCCAACGCTTTGCAGCGAGGGCTGGTGCCTGCTCGTGCTGCCTGTCAGAGATAAGAACTAATCTCTGGTTTATGGTCGCAAACACGGCGCGTAGGTCTGAGCCTCCGCACGGAAATCAGGACTGCACAAACACGGGCAGCAAAGGGAGGGGGCTGGCAGCACATCCCTTTTCTCAACGCTTGTTGTTCTCTTGCAGAGCACCAGGCTTTGTCATTACAGAGGTATAGCTCCAGAAAGCCTTTGGTAGGGGCAGCAAATACATGGTAGGGTAGAAGGGTTTGTTTTTAGACTCATCAGAGGCTACACATGGGGTTTCTCCATGAGCTTTCCCTGAACGCATCCTTCCCAAAACTGTGAGGGGCAGAAGAGAGGCACCCTAACAAAATGATAATCTGACTGTGTACTGAGGTAACTCCAAACATCCTGTACTGAGGACTTAAGGTATTTATGGTGTCTCAGATGGCCGGTCTATGAGGGAAAAGACTCTACAGACAGCATAGGAATTTCCTGGAAGGGAGGAAATCTAATTGCCCTTCCTTGTGCTGTCAGCAGTCTCTTTAGGTGCACACAGCAGCTGGCAAGAGATTGGTTTTTTGGCTTGTGGGCTTCTGCTCCGACATTTCTGCCCCTGTTCTCTTGCCACACAAACAACAGGGACACTTGGCTTGTTCTGCTAGCATTGATCAGACCACAGGGAATGCCAGACCGGGCCATTTTCAGGTTGCTTCTGGCAATGAATGTGTTGCTGTGGGCTCCCAGCGTCTGCCAGTTGGGAGGAGGATGAGCCAAACCTCCAAAGTGCCAAAGGACAGTGCCATGTGGAACAGAGCATGGAGCCAGAGGAGTCCAAAAGCAAAGAGATAGAAGAAGAGGAAAGAGGAGGATGGGAGGAGAGCTGAGGGAGCAGTGCAGGAGCAGCACCTCGGCTCTCACAGCAGCTGCAGCACTGGTTAATCAGTCACCAGCTCATAGCCCCAGGCTCCTGCCAGCTGCTTTCATCTCCCAGTCAAAAGGAAGGATGCTGGGCACCCTGCCTGCATGCACCAGCCTCCAGGCCCCGCTGAGGTCTCAGGTCATGTGTTACCCAAGGCACAGATAGCCCCAGAAGAAGAGGTAGCAGACATTAGCTTGTGCTGTATCTCTGCTGTCTATCCATTGTGGCCTCCTTGGTCACTGCTCTGCGCTCTGACTTTCCTGACTGCCTTCCCTCCTTTTACTAGAACTATTTGCTGCTCTTAATCAGGGCTCCCAGGCTCCCAGAGAGAATCCCACTCCAGTTCCTCTTGCAATCTGATGAGGTATAGAAGAAAAAATGGTCGTAGGAAAGAAGAAAGGAGCTGGTTTGGAAGTGAATAGAGGCTGCTGGTCAGGCTGCCACCGAACAAACAAAGGCTTTCCAGCATGTAGCTGCTTGTCTATGCAGGGAAATTAATTGGAACAGCTTTTCCAAATTAGCTGAATCTGATGATGATAAAAATAATAAAAACAAATAGTGGATTAAGTTAAATTAGGAAAAAGCAGCTTTATTCTGGAATAGGCGTGTCCGCATTCCAGCATATTTTACTCCACAATAGCAGCTCCGTGCAGCTCCTCTGTGCCGACAAGCCCCGACACCAACCCGCGCACGCTCCCAGTCCTGCTCGCCCCTCCTGCAGCCGGAGCCTCCAGCCTCCCTCCCCCAGTGCCCTTTGCCAGCACTTCTCCCAGCCCTGGTAGTCCCCCAGGCTTTGGCTGTTCATCCCTACAAAAGCCACCCCCAGTATACGTGTGACCCCGAGGTCCCCGCTGCATGTAGTGGCCTCCCTGCCAAACTCGGCACCGTTCCCACTTTTATAACTCCATTTGGGCCCTTCCCTTAGCAGGCAGCCTCTGCTGCTTCGCCTGTCACCCTGAAAGCTGTCCCTCTTTGGCACAGGCGGTGCGCCTGCCTTCAGACTGCCTCCCAAATGGCTGCACACACATGCAAAAATCCCTGATTTATTTTGGATGGGGAAAGATGAGAATTTGGCACGTGCAACCGACAAGCGACCCCTCTGACCACGCTGAGCTCACAGGGCCTCTGTGGCTGCTGGCTCCCATTTCATGCTATGGACTCAGTGGGGTGAGCAGCATTGGCTCCAGTGGCTGCACGGAGCTGTGGCAGTGTACAGCAGATGAGGATCTTGCTGTTTCTGTTAGAAGAAGGGCATAATTTTAATTATCTTGACATGTTTATCACTGTAAGCCCGGGCCCGTTATCTCCACGAGTCTGTTCTCAAACATGCAAGGCTGAGAGAACATGATTGCCTTTTATTAAGACCGTGCATGAGGTATTCCTGCAGCTGCACTGTGTGTCAAAGGATAAAAAATGTGTGGAGTGACTTTCCTCGCATTGTTAGCTGAGAGTAGCTGCTGGGTGCTGCGAGCCAGATCCTACACAATGGGGCTTCAGCTATTATGGCTTATTTATGGGTCTGCATGTGTTTGTCCTGTCAAACCGTCTTGCAGAGAAGTCTCAAAGCCATTTAATAATGGCTTGGTTGGTTTCCTTAAAACTTGCTTCGTTGCACAGCCTGACACTGAAGAGCTGCTGCTCGGCTGTGCTCACTGTGCCCTGATCCATGTGCTGCTCTGTCCCTCTGCTCTGGCCCTGCTCAGCAGAGCTAGGACTTCTGGAGCTGGTTGTTATCTGCAAGAAGGGCAATGTTGCTCTTGCAGCACACAGAGTTTCATGGGTTGTCCATCATGACTCAAACCCAGTCGCTCCTTCTGCCTGTCCAGCTGCTCCACAGCGAGGCCCTAACATCTCCTCTTCCTCCTTCACTCTCTTCTCCACAAAGATTGCTTATAACTGATGTTCATAGAATCGTAGAATGGCCTAAATTGGAAGAGACCTTAAAGTTCATGCTGTGAGCTGTTTGCCACCCACCAGCTCAGGCTGCCCTGGGCCCCATCCAACCTGACCTTGGGCATCTCTTGGGATGGGGCATGTGGGTTTGCAACAGACTTGGAACATCGGCCTCCTTGTCTGGTCAGTTATCATCTTAGACTGCCCTGAGCCCATGCCCAGCTGGCCTTATCCCTCTGGATTTCCTTCTCCCCACTTGCACAGCTGGATAGCTTATATCAGACAGTAAATTCTTGGTGAATTACTAGTTGTATTTATTGTTTGCTACACCAAAGGGCTCAGGCATCCTAGGCATGGGGTCTTTGACCAACGCGCAGAAGGGATCTTCTCTCTTCCAGCAGTTTTTATGATCTCAGGACAAAACAGAAGATAACTGGGTCTCGTCACAGAGCCCCAGACCGCAGTGTCAGCCAGCCTAGAAATAGTCCCAGCAGCAGCAGCAGGGCTAAAAATAAATCCAATGAGGTTTATTTTCAGACATTCTGCCAGAGTACGCTGTATCCATCTCACTACCACCACCCCCCCCCCCCCCTCACCCCGGTCCCATCCCATCAGGTCCCCCTTCCCACTGTCCCTGGGGACATGCAGGTTACAGCAGCAGATGGCAGCCGCGGGGGCCCAGTGACCTGTCAAACCACCACTGGTCACTGCCTGCAAGCCCCCGCCAGCCCGGGGCCCTGTGTTTGTTTGTGTAAGGACTGGACCGGCTGGCAGCCTTCATCCCAGCGGCGCTTGGGCTTCCCAGCGGGATCGTGTTGTTGGTCCCTGGGGCCAGAGTGTGCCTGCCCCAGGCTTGTCCTGCCTGAGAAATGGGCTTCACGGCTCTGCTGCATGCGTGGGCCAGCTGCAGGGCTGGGGATGGAGCTGGCTGTGGAGCAAGGCATTTTTCTCCTGAAGTCTTCATAATGCAATACCATAGAATCACAGAAATGCCTGGGTTGAAAAGGACCACAATGATCATCAAGTTTCAACCCCCCTGCTATGTGCAGGGTCGCCAACCACCAGACCAGGCTGCCCAGAGCCACATCCAGCCTGGCCTTGAATGCCTCCAGGGATGAGGCATCCACATGGGGATATGGGCATATGGGGCAGCAAAGATAATGTGAAGTCAAAGCAGCACATTTCACATCATGCCATGCAGCAAACCAAGCTTTAGGGAAAAAGCAATGACGACCCATCTGATCAAATAGCTCTGCTCTTTGTTCCTGGGAGAACATCACGTGGAGGTGGCCCTGTCCTCTTTGTACCTTGTCTCGGTTGCTTGGTGAGCACGGGCATCTGACCCAGCCATACACTTGCCTCTGGGGATCCATCTCCCTCTGGGTGGCAAACTGTGGAGTGGGAAGGGAGAGTGGCAGTGAGAAAGAGCTCACAGTCACAGTGAAGGTGTAGGGCCGTGAAACCACACTACAATGTATAATTACCAGGAGGTGGCTATGGAATAGAATACAGTGAGTGGGCTATGAGGAGATGAAGAGGAACAATGCAGCCAACAATTTGTAATTATTCCTACAACAATAATGGGAAACTAATCTCCTGGATCAGGGTGCAAATTTAATTCTCCCCCTGGCTCCCCTTCCCATCATTCAGCCGAGCACAATGGCACAGATGCAGCCCAGGATGCTCTTCCTTCCTGCGAGGAATGCCTGCCTGTGCTGGGTGCTGGAGTCCACTGCTCCTGGAGCAAATCCCCTCATCCCTGGGCTGCAGCAGGAGGTTCTTTTGAGGGCTGCTGTCTCATGTGCCATCACGGCCATATAATAAGCTGAAGTGAGAGTATCACAAGGCTCTCCAGTGCACGGTGGTTCAGGGTGCTGTAGGTAGCAGCTCTGCCATAAAAATGTTTAAAGTTTACAGCAGGCAAAAAGCACAAAGGGAAGGTGTGTCATGGCCATGTTCACTCAGCAAGCAGCTGGCTGTCCTGCCATTCACCACACCATGAGCCCCAGGGCAGTGCAGGAGCCGAGCTCAGCCCGTTCACATTGCCTGTCCTGGATGTGGGAGCAAAGAGGCTGCCCTGTGGGGTGCAGAGCAGCCCTGACCATCCCACCCATGGCCAATGCAGAGTATGGCACAACGCGAGGGGCAGCCTTGGGGAAGAACAACTTTTCCCATTGGAGCAGAGTTGCTTTCATAGCTGCAGCCAGCATGTCCCCAGCCTTTCTGCCCATCGATTAATTAACTCCAGAGTTTGTATGGCTTTCTTCTGGGGGAAGGAAAAAAAAAAAAATAGAGAAGCAGAGAAGAATGAAGAATGCAATTTTTGCAAACGCCCCCCACCTCCGCGGGGTACTGTGGGGCTGCAGCCCCGCTGCTCGCTTCCTCCCTGCCCGCCCCCGCAGGCACCGGTGCTGGCCCGGCTCCCGCACGCAGATGTAGGCTTCCCCCGGGCTGCTGCGCCGTGCTGGGAAAGTTCAAACCTGCCGTGGTCCTTTCACAGCTCCCCCCCGCCAATGGAGCATCCCCCGCATCCCGCATCGTCCCCAGAGTGGGTGGGAAGCGCTCGTCCCCCGCTCTGATTTTGCTGGGTAGGAAGGACCCCGGGTAAATAAACAGCAGCTGGTGGTGAAGTGCAGCTTGATGGCTTTTTCCCATTCCTCGGATGGCTCCGTGATTGTGTCCAGGTGCGGGGAGCTGGGGCCAAAGGCTGAGCGCTGGGATGCTGGGACAGATTTGGCATCACTCTGCTTTAAAGCCGTTGGCTGCGGCAGGATGACTCCAGGCTGACCCTGCGTACGTACAGTGAAAGGCAGCACCCTGTGGGGTGAGAGCATCAGGGCCTCGAGCCCATGCTGCCTCTGCAGCATAAGGGGAAGCAGTTTGGGGGTGGCCCATAGACAGGTCCTGTCTGTGGTGCCCTCTCCTCCCAGTGATGCCCGTTTGAAGCAGACCCAGGGGGAGCTGGTCCCCCTTCCGTGCAGATCTGCTGGAGCCAGTGGTGACCCTTGGGCTCAGGGGAAAGTTGCTTTGAGACTGAAGAAGCCAAACGTAGTTTCACTTTGTGTTGTGTTTTCACTCATGCGCAGGTGGAAGGAGCCTGGGTCCCCTAGAGGATCACGTCCCACGGCTGCACCACGGCTGCCCTCCTCTCCCAGCTCTGGTGTGGGCATTCCAACTTCCCCACCCTGGGACGTGAACCATCTCCCCCTCTGTGGCAGATTCTGACAGCACCCAGCGTGTCCCTAAGCCCAGGGGACACTTTGCTGCCCGCACTCTGCACCGGCCCCAGCGATGGCACAGCAATGAATCACCGTCTGGTGCTGACAGCATCCCTCTCCATACCACACCTGCCACGCTTTGGTTCGCCCTTCCCCTGAACAAGTTTTTCCCCTTCCCTTTGAGAGTGGTTCTTTTCAGCTGCCCATGAAAGGGCCCTGTTCCCGGTGATGGATTGCACCTGATTTCAATATCAATGAGGGCGTGCTCTGCTCCTGCAGCCCCTAGCAGCTTGTTTAGCCCGGGTTTGTTAACAGGGTTGCCCTCTTCTTTTCCCTCACCGTTTCCTCCCTCTCTGCACCGAGGGCAAAAGCTGTGGCTGATCTCATCCTCGGGAAGGAGTTCTCCCGTTGTGGGCTGGACTGTGCAGGTGATGGGTTTGGGACGCTCAGGGGCACTGAGGTTGGGTTTATTGAGGACTGTGGGATGGGGAAGGGTGGTGGGTGCGGGGTCTCCATGAGCAGCCCCAGGAGGTGGTGTTGCCATGGTTCCTCCTCGCCCTCTGCTCATTAAAAAAAAAAAAAAATGAGAGAGAAGAAAAAACGATGATCCTTTTTTTTCCCCCCAGCCTTTTATCTCCCCCTCTAAGACTGTTGCTTTCAGTCCTCTGTCGAATGCATCCATTGCTAAAGGAGCCAGAGGGTGCCATAAATCCAAGCAGCCAGAAGCAATGCCTCTTGCCCCCTCCTCATCCAACAGGCGCCTTTGTTCCCACTGCCGGTGATTTATGGCCCTCGAGTTGGGGCCGTTCCCTATAGCACTGTCTCTCCTTGTCCCCAAACTGCGGTGAAAGTACTGGGAAGAGGAGACTGGGAAATCCCATGGAAGAAATGAAGAGTTGGGCTGGGAGTTGTGCAGCCAGACCTGCTGCCCCATGGGCAGTGCCCAGCTCTCTGTCTCGCTGCACCTGAAAATGCCCCTCTGTGCTGGGGCACCGTGCAGGACGGTGAGTCACAGACAGGGTTTTGTTCCTCCTCCTCGCTCCCCTCCCCTGGGTTTAGTTAAGCTTCGTGTCACGGATAAGAGGAAAAGGAAAACAGGGAGAGGGGAAGCGACGCAAACTGTAAAAACAGTGAAGGAATCCTCCGGCTCCCTGGGGAGCTCAGGAATGGGAATGAGGGCCTACATTTTCCAACGGGAAGCACCAAGGGAAAAATAAACTCTCCAGATGAGCCGAAGAGGTGAGTCCTTCCAGACGGGGTCAAGATGCCTGGAGCTGCCAGATGGCTCTTCCTCCTCATCAGCCTCCAGTGTTGTCCTTTGAGGCCTGGGTTTGCATGTCCCATGTCTCCAAATATCTCCGTGTCCTTCTGTGGAGGTGTCTGTGCTGTTCCCATGTATGCACTGATGTAGCACCTATGTGTTCTATTGCTAGCATAGCAACACAGCCATCCTGTGCCAGCTCTCACCAGGACCTGAGTGGTAAAATCTGATCCTGACTGGGGGCCATCCTTTTATTTCCTAGCTGGCAGCTGCTCACGCACACAGCACAGAGCAGCAGCATGGTTGATTGTTTTGCCTCAAAGCACCGCAGTGAAGCTCTGTGATAACAAGGGGTGTCATCAGGGCACAGCTCCTGCTGTCACATTGCCTCAGGGTCCCCGTGCAGACAGTGGGGTGACCATCCCCACCTGAGCTTTGTAGCTGAGCTCACCACTTTTCCCTGGCATGCCTGGTGGCTATGTGGACATGGGATCAGGTCTTTGAGTTTGCTTATCCATCCTGCCCCTGTCTAACCGAGTCAAGTCTTATCCCCTGAGCTTCTCCTTTCATTTGCAGCTCTTAGAAGCAGGCAGGTCCCCACCACCAGGAGCAGAGCACCTGTAGGGCCACATCCTTTTTACTTTGGTGAAGCCCCATGGTGTGTGATGTGTGTGAGGGATGAGGCACAGCACATGGCCTCTGATGTTCCGTGTAGCATTCCTGGAGCGGTGCTTACAGGCAGTGAATTGAGGCAAAAGTCCAACAAGGGAGAGAAGTAAATTGTAATCCCGCAGGAGCACAGTGTCCAGTGCAGCTGGCCCAGATGATGCACTGAGGGCCTCACAGAGGCTAAATCTGGTTTACAGCCCTTCTCCAAGAGGACTCCTGGTGCTGAGCTGAGCTCCTCACCCCTCTTCCTCTCCCCAGGCTCAGACTTCTGCTGAGATTTCTCTGTTGAGGCTGGGGCTGAGCACGCAGCTGGGCTGCTGCCAAGCTCCCATTTCGGAGGCGAGCTCGGAGCCCCGTTCTGCGGCGGGGCCGCGGGGGCTGTTGGCAGCGAGGCGAGCAGCTGTGCAGTAAGACATGGTTGCATCACGGAGGTGGATCTAGGTGCGGCCCCACGGCGGGCTGTTCGTGCCTTGAGGCTACTCTTTGCTGCGGTGTCTGACAGCTGCTGGCAGGTAAGGGCTGGCCAGCAGGATCAGCGCTGTCTGAAACACAAACCAGAAAAAGCTGCTGCGGGGCAGGGATGGGCGCGTGCTGGAGCCTTCTTGACAGCTGGATTTCCTGTGCTGCTGCCAAGTCCCCACCATGGGTCTCCCCGCAGTCCCCATGCGGCTCCTGGAGTCGGCTGCTCCTCTGCAAAATGAGGAATTCGGGTAAATTTGGGGTGTGGGAAGAGCGTGCCTCACGTGGGTGAGAGGTGCGGATGCTTCTGCTCCAACTCCACTGCCTCCCATCACACCATGGTCTATGAGGCAGAAGTTACCAGGACCAGTTGGATCTCCACGAGTTTTCCAAGGGAAGTCCTGGGCAGACTAAACAGGGCTGTACTCTCCCCTTTCTTCTCTGGAAATTCCTCATGTGTGTGGGTTTTCCACCCAGTCTGCACGCCACAGCAAGGGATCCAGTTTGGGTAGCTCCTGCTCTCCCCATTCGGACCACAGCAGAGCTGCTGTACCTATGGCCCAGGTTACACCACGTGTCCTCCCAGGGCTTTTGGCACGTTCTGAAATTGAGTAAAAACAAGAGGTAAGCAGGGCATTGACATATACAGAGACATCCATCTCCCCCAGGCAACTTTGTGGTGTGCAGGGCATTGGCATTGTGATTAATTAAATTGTGTCCTCATAGCAGCCGGGCAGGAATTGGAGGAATTATGTATTTACTTTAATTTTCAGTGGCAGCCTTCACACTGAGATGAAATGGGAGCCCCTCTCCCTGCGCACACAGCTCTGGGGCAGCTTCTGCTGCATCAGAGGGAAGAAAGGCTGCCTGTTTCTCGAGATGCTCTTTCCTATTCAAGCTCCTTCTCCATGTTTTCATTCAGCTGCATCTTACACCAGGCGTCAAACCAGCCCAAGACTATTATGTGCTGAAAGCTTTCCCTGTGGAGCAAACTGCCTGGATCCGCCTGGTGTTTTCCAGTCCATCTCCCCAGTGAGACACTCAGACAAGTTAAAACAGGCACGTTGCAACAGGGCCCAGAAAGAGGATGGAGGAAGATTTGCCAGGCACAGAAAGGCTGCCTTCCCTCCCTCTCCATGGTGCAAACGAGGAAGGCCATAGCTTTTCCAGCTCCCACTGCTGGGATTTTTCACCCAGTGAGATGGTCTCTAGTAAGGTAAGAAGTTGCCCCACTGGTGGCAGAGAGGCAGTGGGGAGCTGCGTGGTGTGGCTCTGAGCAAGGGTGGGGACTAGGGCTGCTAATGTGAACTGAAGGGAGATCAGGCGAGGGATGCTCTTTTCCGGCAGCTCTGCTGCTGCCTCTCGTCTGGTTCCACATGTCCCTCCAAGCTTGGGAAGCAGGGGAACACTGGGACATTTCTTTCCCAGGTGGGAATTTTCCTTTTTCCTGGAATCACAGAGTCCCTAAGGTTGGGAAAGACCTGTAAGATCCCCACATCCAACCCCAACCGATCCCACCATGCACACTGACCATTGACCATTGTCTTCAGGAGCCACATCTCTGTGATTCTGTAGCACCTCAGTGGACAGTGACCTTCCTGTCCTGCCCTGCATGGCCAGGATGGCTCCCAAGGGGACATCACCCACATCCTGGCACTGGGCTTTGTGGTTTCCTGGGCTCTTCAGGGCTCTGACAGTTTCAGTGCCATGCTGGCAACAACATTTATTCACTGTATGCATCCAAGAGCGAAGGCAAAAAGAGTGCAGAAAAAGGGGGAACAGGAAAAAGAAGCTTTATGATTCTGTGTGGCACAGAGGCAAGCTTTAAGAGGATCTTCACCTTTACCCAGACCAGCTCCTTATTCCCTCCTTGTGAAAGCTGCCTGCCGAAGCTTGGCTGCGGAGCTGACAAATGAGGCTGAGTTCACCAAAAAATGTGCCCTTTTGTGGGGAACCAACAATGTGCAAATTCAGGTCAAATGCAAATGCAGGGCTTCAGCCAGAACGAGCAAAGGAAATCATTTGGGAGATGTCGAAACATCTTGTTTCAACATTTTCAAAAGAAAAGATTGATGGCTTCTTCATTTCAAAATAGGTTTGGTTGTTGTTGTTGTTTTTTTTTCTATTTCAACAGCGCTGCTGCAGAAAGGAGAAGAGTTAAAAAGGTGAGAAGGACCCCAAAAAAGGAACAGAACGTTGTGGTGTTGGTGGGAGGGATGTTTCAGGTTGAGCTGAGCTGACTCTTTGTGACATCTGACCAGTGTTTTTCCCCTTTTTCTTGGTGCAGAGCGAGCAGGGAGACCCCATCCCATGGAGCATCCCAGAGGACTGCAGTTGGAGTTTGCCCAGCAACCACCCCAAAATGCTCTTTGGCTGCTGAGAAACCACTTTCTGTCCCGTTCGGTGCCTGATTTCAGAGCTGTGAATGCCTGCACCGTGCATCCCCACGCCGGGGCCTCACGCACCGGGTGCCGTCCCCTGGTCCCTCTGCTTTTCCAGCAGCCCAAGCGGGTGAAAGCATCCCTTTGTGCGGGAGGAACGCGGCCGTGTGCCCTGCCAGCCCTCCTGCCCCACGCCGCGCACCCAGCCCTAGATTAGCGCGGCTATCAGGACACATTTAGATATGGACCATTTCCTCCGCCGTCGCCAGCGCTGGGGGACGGAGTGTGGGAAAGCTCTTCCCAGGGCGCGGGGCCCTTCTCTCGCCCGCGTTCTTGCCCAATCCCAGCGCTGGGGCCGGTGGTTAATCGGATTCCCATTGCGCTGGGCGCGATGCAGCCGCAGCGTGTGACCCTCTGGGGGTGCGGCGTGGCTGTGGAGCCCTGTGGGAACCAGGGCGAGAAAGGCTCTGCCAGAAATAGGGAGATTTTTCAGGGTTCAGTAGTCAAGGTCTCTTCCAGCAGGCCACTGTGCCTTGGGAGCTCGCGTCCCACCTGTGATCTGTGCCCCCCCCTCCCAGCAGGGCAGCCTATGGAGCTGGTGGTGTTAACCCTTGGTGGTCTGGGTCATTGGAAATTAACATAGAGGGGCAGAAAACCGGTTGGATGCAGCCTGGATGAGCACTTGCTGTTCTGTTGTGTCTGTGGCATGCAGGTGGTGCATTCTTGTGCTTCAGACAGGCAGAACTGGGTGCTACGTGGGAGCACCCTGACAGATGGCACTGCTATCCCCTCTCTGTCACTGGAAGTAAGAGGGAATACAGTGGTTACGTGGCTTCTTCCCAGCTGACAGCACAATGGGGAGTACTGGGTTTTTGTCCCATCCCACATGGTTGGATGTGGACTGTTGCATGCTGAGTGGATTGGAGCAGATAGCTGAGAGTGAGCAGTGCACGGATAGGTTTTGGTGGGGACCGTGGCCCCAGAGATCCCTATTATATTCCCCAGAAGAGCCAAAGCACCTGGAGCAAACACTGTGGCACTGCTCCCTGAAGAACTGGGTCTGCAGGGCTGGTGTATGCCTATGAAAGGGGAAGGTGGATGCCTATGAAAGGGGAGTGGGAAGAGAAGAAGCTGTGTTCCAAGGCTGAGGTGAGGACACCCAGACTCTAAGGCTGCTATGCATGGGAAAAGGACAGGAGGTGTCTCTGGGAGGTTATTCCCCACTGTTGGGGCATTTTGTAGCTGGTGGGCCACGCTGCTGGTGCTCATGCAAGGGAAACCCTGGGAAAGACCCCTGGGACTGGCTCGTGGGAACGGGCTGGCGCAGACCCCCTGTGGGGCCACTTCCCAATGCCAGTGCCAATTCCGACAGCTCTTCCCAGCACCCTGCTGTGCCCCCGCTCCGCTCCCGTGCAGCCTGCAGCCTCCTGCCAGCCTGGGGCTCCCGGCCCATGGTTGCAGCACGGGGAAAGGAGGATGGCAAACTTCACACCAATGTGTCAGGCCGACTCCCAGCACACCTCCCTCTCCTCCTGCCTTGGATCTTGTTGTGAACACATCAGTGGCAGTAAAGAGGTTAATGGGAGTGGGAGGAGGGAGAGGGGGGAGATTGAAGCTGTTCCCATGAACCGGCTCCAAGGCTTTTGCAGAAGTGGAGCATCTGGCCATGGGGCTCATTTGCCCTGGAGCAGATGGTCCTGTCCTCTGTCCCAGGCATGGGCGATGGGCTGTGGCTGATGCTGAGCCCAAAGAGCCTTTTGTCACTTGGAGATTTCGCAGAAGGCAGTGCTGAGCCCCATGGAGGAGGGGAGAGGAGCTGGGAAGAGATCCCAGGGAGAGCTCAGCAGTTCTCAGCCTAAATATGCTCTTGTAGGTGTTTTTTTTCAAGTCTCCTAAGCTCAGTGCTGACCTCTTAACCCACAGCCCCAGTGCTGGGCTTACAAGGTCCAAGTATGCCTTGAAGGCTGCTTTGGGATTGCCTTTTACATAGCAGGGAAATATACCCCAAAAACAGATGCTGTGCTAACCACACAGAGCAATGCATTGGGTGGAGAGCATCCTAGCCAAGGGTGCCACAAAAGGAAGATTTATGATGTGATGGTTTAGTGCTGTGAGCAGAGCTGAGCTTAGTTGGCTCCTGGATTTCCCAGGAGCTGCCTGGGAGATTCCCATGCCAGGGGTTGCTGGGCAAGGCTGGAGCACCATCCTGGAGCAGGACCTCAGCATCACACTCCACTTTGTTTTCTCTCTGTGGTAGCAGGTGTGACATCCATCTTTGGTGTTTGGAGCATGCTGCAATCAGCTGCCATGTGTTTTGGACCTGTCCCTGATAATAGGGTAGGCAGGGGGACAGCCAAGGTGCTCTCATCCCAATGTCTCCTTCAGTTTGTGCACACCAGGCTCCACATCCATCCACACGGGAGAATAGGCCCCTTGCTTATCCCCCTCTGAAGACAGAGTCCATCTGCCTCATTCACCCCTATCTGAGCCTGCAATCTCCAGCAAAAGAGATATGGGTCACCTCCTCTGTAGCTGTGACATAATTATTGTTACTGGAGACTGAAGCAAAACCTTCCTTTGCTCTCCATGCACTGCAGGCCTTTCTCAGCACTGCACCCTGTTCTGCAACAGCCCTCACCTTTTCCAAATTCCTACCCCAGGGCTGAGGATGTGAGGTCCTTCTCTTGGCTCTGCTTTTGTCCTTTCTTAGAGGACTTCATACCCCAATGCCTCTTCACTTCTTGCTTCTTAAAGCAGTGGCCCATCCTCGCCATTGCAGAATGTTATGATTTTTAAAGATATCCCATTGCTGGAGTCCTGAGGCTCTTCCAGGATTTGTCCTCAGCCTGTCCTGGAGTCCTGCCCTTGGCGGTGGGAGAAGTGGCTGTGCCTGCCTTCAGGTGAGCCTCCATCATCCTGCAGAAACTGTGTCTTCCTCCATCCCTTTGCCAAGAATAAAGAGAGCTGATGACATCTGCAACATTGCCAGCGTTCCTCAGCCCTCCGGGTCTCCGAGCATCCAGGACAGCTGTAAGTTATGCTCGGAGAGCCTACATCCTCCCATCCCGCTGGATTTTCCTACCTTGGCTCCACCACGTCCCAAAGGGAGGACAATGCTAGTTCAGATCTTCCTCTGGATGCCTGTTTACTGGAGCAGGGGAGCAGTTTTCCAGATGTTCTGGAGGGAAGTGGCTCCATCCAGGGACCTGCCCATTGCGCGCTTTGTGTCCTCACTAAGACATCTTTTCCTCACATGGAGGATGCGTGTGTTCGGCAGCCGGCTTGGCTTGCATCAGCTTGGAACTGCTCCCAGACACCTTGGCCAGGGCTGCACACTCGCACATGTCACGGCGGCTGCAGGCTGGTGGCCCCAGGGTGAGACTGGCCTCCTGCTCCCCATCTGCAGCACAGGCCATTTTGCTCATCCTAGAGCATCCCTCCCCTCCCACATCAGGTCAACCTCCCAGTCAGCCATCCTGGATGGCACCCACCCCTGTAGTGTCCCCCACTGTCCCTGTTGTCCCCAGCACGCTCACTTTCACCATTTCCCACCAAACCCACCCTGCTGGACCACACCAACCCAATGGGGGCAGCCCAGCAGAGTGCTGCTCTTCCTCAAAGCTGTAGAAAGGAGTGGCCTGATTTGGAGAACTGAGAATAATAGAAGGAAATGCAACGAGTTGAAGTGCGGTAGGAAGAGGGTATCTAGCTGCTAAAGACAACGGGGGAAAGTCAATGGCAAACAGCTGCAGTACAGATGCTGAGCAGAAACAAAAGTGTCTCCAAGGGCAGGCTGCAACTAAGCAGCAGATGCAGCCTGGGATGAGCAAATCGCTTTATCACAGAGTGAGGAGATCATTTGTCACCTTAAACAAAACCAGTGTGTCACAAATGGGAAACTGCAAATTCTCAGTGACAGCATGCTGCAGTGCAGAGAAACCACAGATGATGCTGAGGAGTGGAGCCAGGACACCGAGCCATGCGGAGGAAGCCCTGGGCAGGAGGAGAAATGTCTTGATCCAAATGCATCCCATGTTTAGGTTGAGCCAATAAACAGCCCTATTTGTTCTCAAGCACTTCAATGTCTTATTGGGCCAGGATATTAAATGTGATGAAAAGTCTGCCTGAATCCAGAACAGGGACTCAGCAGAGAGGAGGGAGGAATCAATCCTTGAGCATGAGAAGGCTGGAGGTAAGGGATGGGTGGGTTGGGTGCTGCCGGTGAGGCAGTGCAAAGCCAGCACTGTCTTTATAGGGACTGAATGCAGTCAGAAGCTGCAGTACATCGGATATTTTAATGTGACTGCGGAGGGGTGCTGGTTTCTTTGGGAGGAAGAGGCAAAGCAGGCTCCTCAGGCTTGTTGGTGCTCCCGACATCCTCCCACCCCCATGGGCAGGGTCACACCAGTCCCTGTGATGCTGGCAGCCCTGTGCCTCCCCATGCCTTTCTCCAATAATCACTGAGTTTTTTGAGTTGTTTCTGTTTCCCCAGTGCAGAACCAGGAAAGAGAGGATGCACCCTCCTCCATCCATACTTTTATACAGTGATCAGCAATCACCATCCATTCCTCGGTGGATTGTGTGCATCTCACCCTCTCCATCTCCTTGCTCAGGCCTGGGGCTGCTTGCCAAGGGCACGGAGCTTCCATGCATACCTGCTTTTCTACAGACATCTGAGTAGAGAAGAGATAGCGCCGGCAAACAGATGTCGGCAGCTCCTCACTGGGGAGCGGTCCCTCTGGACGCGTCGGGTCGGCCAGGAGCACCGGTGCCTTTCAGCATTGTCCTAAAACTCCCAGCCCGAACCGTGCCGCGGGTTCCCACAGCTGCGCTCACAAAGGAGACACAACGGGCTCCTCTGGGGACAAAACCTAATCTGAGAGATACCAGGCTGAGAAAGCTCTTCCTAAAAAAAGACACAGTCAAAAGCTCTCGGATGCCCCGCGTCCGCTGATACCCGATCCGGCCGCCTGTGCTACCATTACCTCCAGGCAGGCTTTGTCCGCTGCGGCTCCCCTGAATGTCACACTTGTTCCCAAATACCAGCGGGGAACAATGCAGGGGCAACGCAAGGAAAAGCCTCCTCTGTCCCTCCCAGCCTGAGAGTAAATATCAAATGCCTGTGCTGAGGGGAGGGGGGTGGAACAGTGAGCAAGGGGACGAAAAGGAGAAAGTCCACAGTTGAGACATGTCACAGTGAAAATGGGTCATGGCTATAGGGTGGCAGGCAGAATAGACCCCATCCCTCTGTGCTGGGAGGCCTGGTGAGCAGCTCCTTCACACACAGCCCCAGCATCCTCTGCCCCATGGGGCATGAGCTGGATGCAATCTGGTTTTCCATCCCTATCTTCTCTCCCCACTGATGGTGAAGTCAAGTCCTTTTCAGCCCCCTCCTTCCTGCAGGCTGCACAGGGTTTCTTCCTCTCTTAACGTGTCCCTTTGTCCCTTGAAGGGAACGTGTTTCCAGCTGAAAATGCCAGCAGCCCTGTCCTGTCCCAGATGGGGACATGGTCCTCCCACGTCCCTGTGCTCCCCAGAGCTCAGGCAGTGCAGGCAGGAGCCCGGCTCTATCAAAAGCTGTTGGAAATGCAAACAAACACTGCCATGAGCGCAGTGGCTATCAGCTGTGCATCCTCTTTCTTGTCTGAGGGTGAAAGGGAAAATCAGCCCAAAATATGAATTTCTGCCTGCACAGCTGTCCTTGCCCATAGACCAATGGAGGGGCTAGCAGGTCCATGGCTTGGACATTGCCTGGAGCAATGGGACAGGAAAATTGGATTTCTGACCCAAGACTCACTGATGTTAGAGGCCGATTTCCCAGAGATTTTGCCAGGCTTTTGTGCAATCCTGTAATGAATCACTGGGATCATGGAAGGAAGCAAAGCAGCAAGAACAGAGGGCAGGTGAGCTTGAAAAACCAATCCAGCTGAGCACAGAAGACCAATATGAAAAGTCTTATTTCAGAGAAATTGGAGAAGTAAGGGCTGGGTTTGGGGTGTCCTGTTCTGAACTAACACAGATGCTAGGAAAAGACATCTGTTCTCATTTCATCTGGTATATACAGCAGAGACGATTCAGAGGGATCCCATTTGGGTCCTGGAGACAAGGCTGGACACGGTGCCATGTTATATCCTTGGTGGACTGTAATGGGAAGTTTGGGAAGTGACCCCACTGAACAAGCCAAGGCAGGGCCAACTGCTGAAACTGCATTTTGGAGATGAATAGAGTCTCATGTGTTGCAAAAGTTGATGGAAGACTTCCTGCAAAGAGAGGACAACCCAGGAGCAGCCCCATCTGTTGCCAAATGGCCACACAGGGAGTGTGACCTTGTCCCATAAGATAACGAGATTTATTCTGCTCCTTTTGATAGGACATCGATTAAGTCTTCCATGCTTGTGAGGGCACCGGGGGTTCAAAGCGCCAAAGGGGCAGCATGGAGTAATGCAAGACGAGGCTCCCTCGGCTTTGCCCAGAGATTTATGGATGCTGTTTGTCACAGAGCAGGATTGGAATGAATATCCAACTGCTTGTGACCAGAAAGGCAGACTCCATCCAAGCCGCCGCGTGGAGATGAACTCCAAACAAGCCTTGAGACCCCTGGCACATCGGGAACCCAAACAGAGCGCTCTGCCAGCATTGGGCCCCGCTCAGCTGGCTGCTGTCCCAGTGCTGTGCCTTGCACTGCTGGAGTGATGAGTTCTCTGCACAACCAAGCTGGGGATCCACCGAGCCGGGAGGGTGTCTGTCTGTCTGTCTGTTGCACTGACAAACGGCCAGCGCCAGTTTTGACACTCATTCAAGAGAAATAGCTGTTTTCAGTGGACGCAGCCTCGCATTCCTCATGCCTTTAGAGTGAGATCTTCAGTTAGGGCAACCCAACAGGACATCACCAGCGGAGCAGCGTTGTGCTGGCAGTGCTCCCTGGGAAATAAAGCACAGCTACAGGTGCGACAGGAGCAGAGGAGCCCTTTGTGGGTGGAACTTGGTGCTGCTGGGAGATTTCAGCCCAATTTTGGGCTGGGAGCCGGGCTCACCTGTGTGCAGGAGGAGCACAGGGCCATGTGTGCTCATGGATGGCTGCCTGCAGGAAGCTTCCCTGTGCTATTTTTGCAGCGCTGACCTCACTGCTCGGAGCAGGCTGCCCTTCTCCAGCTTCCTCTCCTTGATAGCTGCCTTTTGCCCCGTATTTCCTCATGTGTTGAGCCATCACCTTAAGACTCTTCTCATTTCTTGAGTTCTTGTTTATCTCCTCGAGCGGCACAGGGCTCTGACGGGGCTCTGCCTTCCTGTCCTGCCTTGCCAGTTCCTCTGTTTACCTATAACACAAATTAAGCTTTTGTTTTTTGTTTTCTTGTTGTTTTTTTTTTCCTTCTGTTTTGATTTGTTTTCTTTTTAACCCAGAGCAACAACTTGGTACCGGGAGAAGTGTTCTCCTCTCTCCTTTCTCCTCATTTCTCCACGATCCCCACCTCTTCTCCAGTTCTTACCACCTGCCACAAGCATTCCTTTTGTCTTCACCACAGCCAACGAGCTCCGAGCGCGTCCCATCGTCCCCACTGCCACTGACAGGGAGGTAAAGGCTTTGATCCCAAGGGGACTCGGAGGGGAAATGAAAATCCCTTTGCTCCCCCACCTCCCTGCGCTCCCCCATGACCCTTCTCCCCTCGGCGGTCCCACACTGTTCCCTCACAAAACAAATTCTTCCTGGATTATATTTTAATATCTGCAAAGCCTCAAGTTTGAAAGAAAAACAAATGTGAAACCGGCTCTTGAATTTCCTTGATGTGAAAAAAGAGAAACCTCCTCCATGGCTCCTGAGAGCCCTCCTAGGAGCCCCATGAGCGGATTAGGGTGGGCAGAGCTGACAGCCACGCACTCCATCAGACCGGGGATTGAGATGTCAGGAGTTTAAACCAAAAAGAGATGGGACAGGCACGCAGTGCAAGGGGAGAGTGTGGTAGTGAGCATCTCGGGAGCCTCTATCCCCATGCACTGCTGATTTGGGTCCCTGGGGATGCACCAGGAGTAAGGTCCTGGGGAACACCTGCCTGTGGTAGAGGCTGCAGTCTGGCTTTTGCATTTGCCCCAGTTTGGGCTTGGGGGAAATGACATCTTGTCGGTGCCCATCCCTCAGACTGCTCCCTGCTCATCACAAGGGCTCTGTGCTTGTTCCAGGGTAAAAGCCACGTTATTCTGACTGTACCAACCAAGAGAGCTCCTTTTTGGCCAAAGTCCTTTTTCCAGCAGAGGGAACAATCACACACAGGTGGTCCCCAGCTGGGAATGGCTGCTCATTCCCCGTTTGGTCAACACCTGAGATAAACCCAAAAGAGATGCCCTTGTCATTTTTAGGGCTGCTCTTTTGAGGTCAGGGAACAGGGGACACTCGCTGTGTGCAGGACAGAGGCTGCAGTGAGGGGAACGATCGCTCTGCTGAGGACGCCTTGTCCCTTCCAAGAGTACAAACCACGTTGCCTCCACCCTTCCTGATGAGAACCTTTTCAAGCTGCAGGGAGTGGCAATAAAGAGTTTCCTCGCGTTTTGCTAGCAGGCTTTTGGAGCAAAAACATCGACCCTCCCCAGGTGACAGCGGTGTGCAGAATGACAGCATGTTGTTTCCCAGCCCATGGGACTCCCTCCGCGTCTTGGCTCCAGGCAGTGGGTGGCATGGGCTGCCCACGAGCCCCAGGGTACCTCCTGCAGTATTTTGATTTGGATTCTTCTTTGTGCAAATAAATCCAGGTCTGAAGGCTCTGGGTGATGGGAACATCTTTCCCCATCACCTGGCTGGGTTCTTTGCACTGAGCTTGTACGTATGGGAGAGTAATTCCAAGGGGACTGCTCAGACCCCTGGATGGGCACCGCACACTGGGCACCTTGGTGGGAGGTTCCAGCACATAGAGATGGAAGCACAAGTGGGGCCTGGTGAGCCTGGAGTCAATAGTATCCAAGAACAAGAACATGGGAAGAAATGTTCTGAACTCTCCTCTTATTGCCACATGGATTTGTTCTGGCTTCTCTACGTTTGGGGCTGAAAATATTCTCTTCCCAAAAGGATCACCTGCTGTGGGTTGGCCACCACAAGGCCATCCCATGGCATGGATGGATTGGAAGGAAGGATTTGTCATAACAGGCTGACTCCCCAGAGGCTTAAAAATACATTTTTAATGAAGTTTAATGGGTGGTTCTGAGTTCTCCTGGACAAAGCAATCTTGCAGCAGCTGGGCTGAAACACAGCAAGAACAAATACTGACTTATAAGTATTCCACTTGCATCTATGAAGAATTCTTCCTCTCTTCTTCAAGTCTCAGGCCTTTTCACCTGGAGCCTTTCTTCTGAATAAATTGCTGCTGTAAATTCCAGTGTCTGACAACATCCTTGTCCTCAGGCTGTGTGTGCACTTAAGAGCCTTCATGGAAACACAAAGATTGCCTTTGCTTTGCTGATTTGCTGGGGAACCCTGGAAGTTTGGGGTTCCCTGTCTTGGATGTTTTTGTCCTCTGTTCATGGCTGATGTCTGCCCTTCATTCACAGCTGGGCAAGATGCTGTCTGTGTTCTAGAGACCCGAAAGCTAAGAGCTGTGGGCTGGGAGGTATGCAGAGCCCCAGCACATCCCTCATCCCCAGGCTTGTCACACCAATCTGAAATGATCGTGCTGAGCCCCCTGAGCCATTGGGGTATGCACTTTGGTGTCCACACGAGCAAACCCTTTGGCCATGTGGAGCTCTGCAGTATTTCTGGGTCTCGGAGGAGCTATTCAAGGGGATAACCACGTGCACATTCTTCAGAACAATGGAGCCCAGCACCAGGATGATGCTGTGGTCCAGGCGCATCCTCTGAGGACTAAACCCTACAGGAATACCTGAAAAAGGAAGACTATAGTTAAACTTCCAGTTCCCCTAGAAGGTGGAAGACAATAGGCAGCCACCGTAAGGCATTTCCTGCCTTTCTATTGTTCCCCTGATCAAGCTTTGAATTCCCTGTCTGCAAAGGGACAGACCTTCTAATTACAGCACTGGGTGATGAGCTGCGCGCACTCCCTTGTGTGCATCACCCTATTGTGTGTGCCCCACTGGGACAGACCCCAAGCAGCTGGATGAAGGTGCTCTTTGCAAGCATCCGCTGCTGCCAATGCTTCTCCATCACATAGGGCTCACCGGGACCCGAAGTATCCCAGTGCCCCCCTGCACATCCTGAGCCCTGCGCTGGGCTGGCACAGGGTCGGGCTGCTCTATGGGACAGGCGGCACGTCCCCATCCCCACACCGGGGCACCCAGCCCGGCTCAGCCCCTGCTTGCCTTTATCTCATCCCAATTCCCAGCCCCGGCTCCCAATTAAAGGGTAAAAACACGTGGGATCCAGGCCAGGCACGACTGGTTTCAGCGCAGCAATTAGCCCGACGTGAGCGAGGAACAATTAGCGCTGCTCGCTGGAATTCGGCCATTGTGTCGTTCATTGTATGTTTTTGCCTTAAAAGGGGGCCATGGTGTTGGGAGGAGAGCGAGGGCCCCCGTTCGCAGCGCCGGGCTGACATTTGCACTATGTTAGTCATGCTGCATGTCAACATTTTTGTGAGCTTTCCAAAAACAGAAATTCTAATGGGATGTTTTAATCCTGTCCACACCCCCGCAAGTCACCCCCCCCCTCCCTCCCCCCTCCGGCCTCCTTTTCCCCGTTCACTTCCCACCTCCCCCCTCCTCGTCCCTGCCCCGCACCGTGCTCATACCACCCTCTCAGCTTTGGCTCCCGGAAACCAGAGCGGCGAAATTCCAATTTATGTTAACATCACATGAAAAATGAACTGTGGTTTTTAATCCCCTTTGCTGGGGGGGGGGGGGGGGGAGGGGGGGGGAGCAAGAGGTTTCTTGGGGGTGTGGGACGTGGGGAAGGGGATTTTGGAGACCACCAAGGGAAGGCAGGGAAAGTGGTGGGTGAACGTTGCAGAGTGCTCGGCAATGGGGTGATGGAAAAGCCAAGGAGCTGTGGGAGCCTGGAGAGAAACCGCATACCCTGGGGGGTTGGAAATAGCCTTGGTGAGAGTGCAGGAGCAGGGTGACACATATCTGATGCGTGTGGATGCAGGAGCTCTAAGGCAGCCCTCCCTGGTTTCCCTGGGGAGCAACAGGGATGGAGATGCTTGGGGCGAGGAGCCAAAAAGATCCCAGATACTTCTGCACCATCAGGTTTGGGGGACCTGGAGGTGCAGGTGGCTGTGAGCAGAGAGGGGAGGGTGGTACCCCGTCCATCACGAGGGAAGCTGGGAGGGGGAGATCTGGGGATTTAGTGGGGCAGGTGTGGAAATGGAGGGGAGGGACAGCTCTGGAACTGCTGCCCTGGGGACAGGAACCCCAGCACCATGCATCGACTTGGAGGAAACCAAGGCACCAGCACTGGTGTGAGCTGGGAACTCTGTCTGTCTGTCTGTCTGTCTGTCCATCCTCAGTGCACTCTCCCTTCCGCGCCTATTTTCACCTTTATTTGTAATACAGCAAATCCATTCCCCTAAGGAAAGCACACCACACGCCCTGGCCATGGAGCCCCAGGAGGGGCATCGACCCAGCGAGGACCCCCACATTTCATCTCCCCCCTGCCCAGCTGAATGGTGAGCATCAGGAGCTATGCTGACCGCCCTCCTGTGCCCCCGCCTTTCTTCCACTGTGTCCATGGGTCCTCAAATCCTTCCCAGCAATGGGGCCTTGGTCTGGGGGCAGCGGGATTGGAAATGGCTCTGGTGGGAGAAGAATGTGGGATGGAGATGAGGGGGGGACTGTCCCCTCCCGCCACCACCAAAGCCCGAAATTCTTAGACCTGAAGGAGTCACCACCAAATTCCATTCAACTGACAGAAAAGAAATCAAATCCTTTTAAAGAGAGCCCACTTTCCCCACAAGAATGCTCCCCCAGCCTTTTGTTGCAGGGCTCTGCTTTCCCCCAGCAGCTCGGAGGAAGCTGCTCCAATACATTAACCAGTTTAACTCACTCGTGACCCCCCCTGCCCGCCACACAATGGGGCTCTTCGCCCGCTTTTTCCCCCTCTCCCTTTCAGGATCTAAATCCCCTGCTGTTCCCCGCTCGCTGCCTCTCTCACTCAACCTTTCTCAGGCCTCTGCTTCAGCCCAGGGAAATAATAACGCTTTGCATTTCTATAGACCCCCGGCCCCATGGGATCTCAGCGCTCCCTGAGCACATCGACCTGTTCCCAAAACCCGAGGGGACCCGAGGGGTAAGGGAGAAGCCTTTGGGTCTGGGGCTGTGGAGGGGTCATGGGGTTCAGATTGGTTCTTTGGAGCTGGAGAAGGTTGAAGACAGACAGGGATGGAGACAGAGACAGCTCAGCACCCACAGTCTGGGGACCGCCAACGCTAGAGATGGAGACAGCTCAGCATTCACCAATGGCACTGCCCTACAATGAGGTGGGGAGGTTTTATGTTCACAGAGAAGTTAAGAAACCCCAATACGTGACCAAAAAATGAGTCCTGCCTTGGGTCTGAATGGCACTAGCCATTCCCTGGTGCACACAATGGGAAGTTAACCAAACGCAGGCTGGCGGCACAGAACTCTGCCGTGGGACACTGCCGGCTTCCTACCAGTAATTGATGCAGAGTCTCCTTTGTGCTGTCAGAAAATCCCAGAAAGAAAAAAAAAATGGGTGGGGAATGGGGTGGGCAGCAGCAACGTGGCTCCCAGCCGCCCTCCTCCTCCTCCTCCTCCTCCATTGCACATCCCAATGCACGGAGCCAAACTCCGTTAAGTTCCCACAACACCACGATCATGGTGAAGTCTGTGTCCAACAAAGCTTTTAACCCTTGTTTTGATAAAATGTCAATGCAATCCACAGCTCCAGTGCTGCGCTTCTCCCTGATGACCCGAACACTTTATTATGGGGGATTTATTTACCCTTTTTAACAGCCCCAAGAAGCTGTGAGCTTCTTAGGGACCACCTATTGAGCACTGGGGTCAGGCTGTGGCAGAGGAGGTGATGCAGAGGGTTTAAACCAATTTAAAGAAACCTAATCCTGTGGTGTGGCTGAAAGAGAGATGGCCCACACCAGCCCCTGCCCTGGGTTGGTGGGGGGTGAATGCAGCCAGGGAAAATCAATGTGGGGTTTTGGTGGGGTTAATTTGCAGTGGGACAGAGCTGGTGTGGTGCCTCTGCCTGCTGTGTGGCTGCTCAGTTTGGTTACTGCCCTGTGCGGTTCCCATGGGGACCTCTCATCTCTTCACCCCATCACCCTGTCCCTGTGGGTACCACTCATCCCATTGCCTCATTGCCTTGTCCCTATGAGTACCACTCATCCCATTGCCCTGTTGCCTTGTCCCCAGGCTGCAGACATCCCCATGCTGGGTGAGGGCTGAGCCAGGAGGCCAGATGCTCGGAGAGGAAGCCTGCGGGGACACAGCTGATCCCTGGGGAGCTGCGCTCCAGTGGGACGGTGCCAACAAAAGAAAGGCTTTCTCCAGCACTGCAGCATGCCAGCCCAGGAATGAGATAAGGACTGGCCCCAGGGAACCCTTTTGCCAGTGGCACTGTGGCTTTCAGCCCCTGGTGCAGTGTTCTGGGTGCACAGAGCCCACATTGTCAGCCACCCCATGGCACCGACCGGGACCCCAACATCTGCCTGTGGCACGTGTCCCCAGCCACCCTGGGGCTGCCAGCAGCTGTCGGGGGACAAGTGTGTGTCCTCCCCTTTTGGCTCCTGGAGAAAGGCACTCTTTCTTTGCTCAGGGTTTTGCTGCTCGGGCTTTTCAGCTGCCTCTCGAGCTGCAGTTGCTGTGCCATCGGGTTGGAGACAAAAGGAGATGAGGAAAAGAAAACAGAGGCTCAAAGGCTGGGCTTCTGCAATAGTGGGAAGTGGCAAGTGTGGGATTTGGTTCCTGTGTTTGTAGGGTCCAACTGCTTTTTTTCTTCCTTCCCTTCATTATGGGACACTTCTTTGGCAGGACGGGTCCCTCCTCAGCTACAGGTAGTGCCATACAATTCCAAAGCTGTGCCCACAGTCTCCCGCAGCACTTTTGGCTGTGGGTACAGTGTTGGAGGGCTGAGCAGGGAGATACATATCCCAAAAGCAGGGGAAGGCCAATGCTGGGGCTTGCCTGAGGAAGCAGCCTCCCTGCTTCGTCCTGCCTGGTATTATAGCATTGTTTATGCAGTGCCAGAGATGAATGGAGCACGTGACGGCAGGAAAAATGCGAGTTGGACAAGGGCCCTGCCCAAAAATGCGGCAGCCCCTGATTATGGCATTGCAGAGCAGCCCAGGCCCAACCCCAAATCTGCCTCCCTGCAGCAGACGCGGTGGGAAAGAAAACCCCAAGACCGGGATAAGGGGGGAAAGAGGCCCTGCCATTGGTGTCAGTAAAATAGCAGGTTGGTGGCACAGCCCAGAGCGGCTCTCAGCCCAGCGTTCCCTTTCAGCCCCCACTTCTCTTTGGGAACACAGCATCTCAGCGGCACAGCATCACTGCCATGGCTGGCAGCCGTGGGGGCACCTCAATAGGGTTCATTTTCAGCCAGCATTGTGGGACTGCCCATCACATGGGTTCCATAGCACACTGCATAGGGTCAGCCAGATCCACCCGAGCAGGGGGTGTCGGGCTTCCTTCTGAAGCTGGCACTTGGTGGAAGCAAGAGAAGTGCTGCTTGATTTTTTCTTTTTTATTGTTTTTTTTTAAGCCAGTCCGAATGTTGGTCAGGCTGAGCAGTGCTCTGCTGGACACAGCTCTGTGAGAGGCTTAGGGAAATTCTGCTCGTCTGCAAGTAGGGATCACGGTGCTCCCACCCCACACCTCAGCAGGAAGGGAAGGGAAGCGGGCGGCACTCCCACCTACCAGAAGGGGACACGGGCGGATCCACGCAAGACGTGACCTGGGCAACGAGCAGCTGGAGCGGGGCAGGCAGTGAGAGGGGCTGGGGATGGGGATGGAGATGGAGATGGAGATGGAGATGGAGATGGAGATGGGGATGGGGATGGGGATGGGGATGGGGATGGGGATGGGGATGGGGATGGGGATGGGGATGGGGATGCGCATACGGATGGGGCTCTGCCCACGCCCCGCGGCCACGAGTGGGGGCGGTGCCGGCGCCGGTCCCTCCCCGGGCGGGGCGGGGGCAGTTTAAAGGCGGCGGCGGCGGCGCGGTGGGGGACGGCGGAGGTGCGGACGGAACGCGGCCGGTGGCGGCGCGGAGCGGGGCCGGGCGGCGGAGGTGGCAGCGAGGAGGAGGAGGATGCTGAAGAGCTGCGGGAGGAAGCTGCTCCTGTCCCTCGTGGGCTCCATGTTCACCTGCCTGCTGGTGCTCATGGTGGAGCCGCCGGGCAGGCCGGGGCTGGCTCGGGGAGAGGCCGGTGGGGCTCAGCGGGCGCTGCAGAGCCTGGGGGCGGCCCGGGCGGCGGGGCAGGGGGCTCCGGGCCTCCGCAGCTTCGCCGATTACTTCGGGCGGCTGAGCCGGGCACGCCGCGAACTGCCCGCCGCCCCGCCGAGCCCCCCGCGGCCGCCAGCCGAGGACATCACCCCCCGCGACGTCTTCATCGCCGTCAAAACCACCAAGAAGTTCCACAAAGCGCGGCTGGAGCTGCTGCTCGACACCTGGATCTCCCGCAACCGCGACATGGTAAGGTCGCGCCCGGCAGGTGCCAACGGGACCGCGCCGTTGTTGCCTCCTCTTTGCGCTCCCTCGGGGTCACCGGGGGGTTTCGAGGCGGGGTTGGTGGTTTTCGGGGGGGGGGGGGGAGAGATGCGGGGTGGATGTGGGAAGAGGGAGCGACGGAAGGAGCTCACCGAGCGGTCAGACCCCCAGAACTCTGAGCTCGGAGGTCCCGCGGAGGGTTCCTCGCCTTGAGCTCCTTTCCCCTGGGGAAACTGAGGCACGGCGCGGGGCAGCCCACCCTCCCCTCCCCCCGGGGCCGTGCCAGGAGCTGGGCAGCACTGGGAGCTCCGGCAGCGGGTAGCAGCCCTACATCCCCCGGCACACCGCCGTCTGCACGGGCTGCCCCTCTCGCTGTCCTTCAAGTACTGAAACCAAACTTACAAGAAAAAAAAAAAGCATTTCCTTAGGAAATGTGCCTGGCCATCTGCTCTTGAGACACTTTTCCTAGCCGTAGGCAGCTTCCCGAGCCAGTGAAGCCCGGTCCTAACCTCCCCATCCGACTGTCTTCACGTGTTTCCTCCTGCCCCGGAGCTCCGCTTCTCGCTGTTTGTCGGAAGCCCGAAGTGGCGGCGGGTGGGACCGACGTGTCCCTGCCTCCTTCCTCGGCTGCGTCGGGCCCTGCCCGCTGCCCCGAGCACCACCGATTATTTTCCCTTTAATTTCTTTTACCGCGTTTTATCCCCTGGGGATCTTTTCCCTCTTTCTGCTCGGGGTTTGGCAGCGGCTCTGCCTCCCTCCTCGGTGCGGTTATTTAATGGAAACCTCTATTATGCTCCGCTGTCACTGCGAAGGGGGTGGAGAGCGGTGGGGGGGAGGGAGGGAACGAACGCTCTTTGAGCACCTACAGTTGATCCTGGGAATGGCTGCTCTTCTCGCCCCCCGCCCCCCCTCCAGTGAGCTCCGGCTTTCTTCTGGGGTTTTTTTTGTTTTGTTTTGCTCCGTTTGTCCGTTTGGATTCCCAGAGCCCCGCGCCTCGGCTCTCACGCTGTCCCCCTGGGCACGCTAACAAAGCCCCTTTTCTCCCGGCGCAGAGAAAAGGCTTCGCAGCCTCTTGTGTGGCACTTTCCATGGGAACGGGGGAGCCGGAGCCGGCCGTGTCCAGGTCAGGTTGCCTAGAGATGAGGGCCACGAAGCCAGGGGGGCTGCAGCCCGTGAGGTGCCCGCCCGACAGCCGCGCGCTGAGTGATGGCCCTTGTGTGGCACTTGAGGACGAGGGGCTGTGAGAGCCGGCGGCACCGCCAGCTCCTGCGGGGACATCCCGTGCTGCTGCCCCAACCTCCGCCTTTGGGAATCTTTAGGGCTCCTCCAGGCTTGGGGTCGCCCTGGGCTCCTTCAGATTTGGGGACGTGTTTTGGTGTCGGTGCATTACAGCTCGTCTCCATCACTCCCGCGTAGCCTCCCGGCTGTGGAGGAGTGTTTGTGCCCTGTGGTTTGTGGTGGGCTCCAACGTCTCTCTGGCTCTGAGTCAGGCCTGGCTCACCCCATCTCACTCTGTGTGTGCGCTGAGGGGAAGTTCCTTCCCTGGGGCAGCATCTCTCTCCCCCTCCCAACCTCCTTCTCTGCAAGAAGGGGTTAGATCTGGCAGGTATCTCCAGCCTTCCCCTGGCAGATAGGGGGAATAGCTATTGTGTTCCTCCTGGTCGCCCTTTGTTCTGCCTACAATAGGCCCCGCTTCCTGTGCTCTGGCCCATTGCACTGCGGTGCTCTCAGGGCAGCGGGCACCCCTTCTCCTTCCTGCCTCTCTCTACACAGAGGGCAGAACCCTATTGGCAGCGCAGCCAGGGCTGGGGACAGACAGCCCTGGGGAAGAGCTATGGGGTTTTCCCATCCTTGCTTTGGGGGGCATTCCCAGTTGTCTCAGCATTGTATCCTTAGGATGTTGGAGTGCAGCCTGAGGAAAATGCACTTGAAAGAGAAGAGGGAGGAAAGTGGCCTTTATGCAGAAATCCTGGAGCCAGCGAGCCCAAACCATCTAAAAAACCATCTAAAAAGCCATCCAAACCCACTGTTTCCTGCCATAGCAGGATTGCTTAAGAAACATCCCAGTCCTGGGGCACACAGGGCAGCAGGTGCTCAGCACACGCCATGTTGCCACAGGGAGCCAGGGCAGGGCTGGCCCCACATTGCAATCCCATCCCACCTGCGTGGGAGCTGCTCGCTTCCCCCAGCAAAGTGTGATAATTGCGGGCTTTGAAAAATTCCTGCTCCTGGCACAGAGGAATGCATTTGCCTTCCGGACAGCACGCTCTTCTGGTGGTAGAGCCCAGATTTCTTTAGCACCTTGGCCAGAGTTCCCATCCTGGGGGAGAAGCACACGTGTCCCAGTTAGATGCCCACTGGGGCTCTGGCACAGCTGGGGTGGGGTGGTGTTAGTGCCAAACCTGGTCCTGCTGGGTGCCACCAGTCCTGGGGTGTGCTGAGCCCAGCTAAGCTCAGTGCATGTGTGCGCGTCCCTCCCTTTGCAGCCCCTGTGGGTTTTTCTTTAGGGAGAGGTTTGAGCAGTGCCACAGGCACTGTCTGGGCCGTTAATTGCCCGCCCATAACGATGCCGCCGTCCTTGTCAATAAGAGTGTGGCGTGCGTGTAGCGCCAGGCGGGAGGGCGGGGGACCCTGGCTGCACAATGAGCTCATTGTTTGTGCAGAGGTTATTAAAAAATTATAGCATTTAAAATTACAGTGGAGGATTCTTCCTCCTTACTGCAAGGAGCCGGGGGGAGGAAGGGCCCTCAGCCTCTTGCCAGGGTGGTGCTCTGCAGGGCTGAGCCCTGCAACCCCTGTGCCAGCCTAGAGCCTGTCTGGACATGGAGATGGTGACAGGGACAGTACCACTGTGCTGCTCTGAACCCAGCAAAGTGAGCTGCTGCTTCTCTCCTCCTATGGGGGGGGGGGGGGGGGGGAAGAGGTGCAGCCCCCCTGGGTGCAAGAGTAGGGGCTGGAGGGAGCTCCTAGCACAGGGAAGTGAGATGTGGAGAGGGTGCAGGGTTGGTGCACTATGGGGTCACGGGGCTGAGGTTCCCCTTTTTGCAGGGGGAAGGTGGGCTGGGTGTGATGTGTCATCTTTGCCAGCCCTTCTGGAGCACTGTGCAATGTGGCAAGAAGAGGAAGGCTGCCTGCCCCCAGCTCTGCCCGGCACATAGGATGCTCTGCACAGCTCAGAGCAAACCCACGAGCTCACCCAGCAGAGGGGAAATGAGTCACTGTGAAAGGAGAAATGGAGGGGGGGGGGGGGGGGGGGTGGCAAAACCTAAAGAAACACTGTCCCCAGGGGAGAGGTGGCGACGGCGGCTGGGGGACTCCGGCCCTGTGCACACAGATTGGGGCTGACACATCCCTTGGCTGCAGGGACACTTGGGGTACCTCTATGTGGGGCCGGGCGCAGCGGGGGCAGCTATTGTTCGGCGGGGCTTTGGCATCCTGTGTTTCTTGAAGTTGCACTTTTGAGAACAATGAGGTTTCCTGCGAGTGCCGGGGCAGGGGCTTTGGGCAGGCAGTGTGCCGCCAGCGGGCCCTTCCTCCCCTCTGCTCCCCTGGAAAATTAACTGTATGGGGATGTGAGAGGTCTTGGACCCGTTCAGCACCACAGTGGAGAATGGGGGGCATGTTGGCCTGGAGTTGGTGTTGAGTGGGTGATGGCTTAGGGCTGCTGTGTCACATCCCACTGTGGATTGGGGCTGGGGCTTTCATTGGGTTGTAGCTCTGTGGGGTGCTCATTGTGATGGCACTAATTCTGCTCTAGGGTGCTGGGCTGTGCAGCTCTGGCCACGTTTCACCCAGTCTCAGCCAAACATAGACCAGCACAGCCCCCCAGCTCAGTGATTGTGTCCCACCTGTGTCTTCTTCCCCATCCTCGATCTGTAGGGCCAGGACCCTGTGCTGTCAGGATGGGGCTTCTTCCCCATCATGTGGGGATGGGTGCTCTGGTCCCTCTCCTTTCCTGGCCCTGCTGACAGCTCCTGGTCCAGGAGCTGTACAGGAAGGTCACAGCTTGCCTGTAACAAATGCAGACAAATCAATGAAGAAAGTGAGAGAGGTTGTAACGATCTTGGCTTTAATTGAAATTCTTGGCTGGGTCCTGGCAGTGGGAGGTGAAGAACCCTCCTTGCAGCAGGGCTGTGTGCCCCACCATGGGGAACCCCGCAGGGATGTGCAGGGAAGGGGTTGGGAGGAGGATGTCTTGGTGGGGTGAGGACTGGGTGAGGGCGAGCAATAAACAATGGTCCCCATGGCCTATTTATAGAGGAGCGCTCTGTGGGGTTATTTTTGGAGCTGTGCGGTGGCACAGATGGCTCTTCTGATCTAATGCAGCAAACGTGTTCTGTCTCAGAGGCTGTGTGCCCTGGGAGGTGGGTGCTGAGGGGATGTTCCAGCCCCAGCACCTCGAGGTGTGTGCATCCCTGAGAGCCCTTTCTGATCCCCAGCCCAGTGCTGGTGGGTTCGTGTCCCCATCCCACACTGAAACCCTTTGCTCGAGGCCATGCTGATGGATCTTGGGTTGGCCTTTGTCTCCCCAAACCCAGGGGTGCCCAGCAGGTGTGTGGCTGTGCGTTTGTGAAAATTTGCCTTCCCACTTTTACTCTTCCCTCTTCAAGCCCCAAGGGTCACTTGCAGCCCAGTGCCCCCCTTCAGCAGTTCCCAGCTCTCCCCTCTGCCGGGTTAACCAGCGCAGCTGTATGCTAATGACCACCGCTGCCCACTTAA
Source organism: Gallus gallus (assembly GCF_016699485.2). Lineage (NCBI taxonomy): Eukaryota > Metazoa > Chordata > Aves > Galliformes > Phasianidae > Gallus > Gallus gallus. Next base: position 3,235,259 of record NC_052545.1, read on the forward strand.
CTCTGCTCTGCTGAGTAAAGTCAGCCCTGCACCCTGCTATTGTGCAGACCCCGCTCCCTCCCCACATAACCCACAAAACCCCCACACGCCGCTGGGGCCGGCTGCCTGCGGGGTGGCACCGAGTTTCCAGCTCACTTGGAATTCATCATCCCGTGTCCCCCTCCCACCACCTCCTGCCTTCCCCCCCAGCCCTTTTGTCTTTCTTCTTCTGCCCTTTTGTACACGTCTGGTTTGTAATAGCGCTTGGCAGCTGGCTGTGGTTCCTCTCCTCCAGCTTTGTTTGCCGCGCGCTGATTGATCGCAATGCCTTTCCCGCTCCCCTATTCTCTGCTCCTCACCCTTCCCCAAATGCGGGGCAGACAGCAGCCCCCGGCCCCTCCTTTCCCGGGTGACATATGCCAGGAATTAGCTGTGTAAATAGAAGAGTGCAGCCGGGTGGGCAGTGGGTAACAGGAGGCAGTGTCCTCTGTTGGGCTGCCAGTGGGCACCCACGGGTGCCAACACCCTGCGGGCATTGCCCAGGGAGGTTGTGGGTGCCCCCGACCTGGAGACAATTCATGGGGCTGTGAGCAACCTGATTGAGAGGGAGGTGTCCCTGCCTATAGCAGGGGATTGGAACTAGATGATCTTAAAGGTCCTTTCCAACCCAAACCATCCTATGATTGTGCAAGCGGCCGGGGCTGTTGACGCAGGTGGGGATGAGGGCAAACACACCTGGCCAGCTGCTTTGGCATTGCCGTCTGTGCATGTTGGTTGTTCCAGATGAGGTCTGAAGTCCCCGCTTGGATGGAGCTGTTGGCTGCTCCTGCCCTGTGCTGTCCCCAAATCTCACATGGGTGCTGGTGGAATGCTCCCGGCTGCTGCTTCCCTGTGGGATGTGCTGGGAAGGGGCTGTGCTTTGCAAACTTCTCCATCCAAGACTGAGAGCATCATGGGGACTGCTTTGGGTTTTAGCCAGGAGGGAGAACTTACTTATCATGGGGATGCTGGGCCATGGCCAGAGCCCTGCTGTCTCAGCCCTTTGGTCCTCAAAGGTGCCTCGTCTTTTCTTTCAGACCTTCATCTTCACGGATGGGGAGGATGAGGAGCTGAAGAAGCAAGCACGTGAGTCCCTTTGTGTGCGTGGGCTGAGCGCGCGGTGCCTGGGGCTGTGCTGGAGTCCTGCCCAGCACCCCCAACCAGGGGAATGCCAAAAAAAAAACCCCCACAAAGGTCGAAATGCTGCAGTGTAGACACGGGGTTTTATGGGGACGTGGAGCTGGCAGCCGCTCCCCGGGGTTGGGGTCAGCTCAGCCTATTCTCCCCATGCAAATGACTCCTTTTCAGGCCGGGAAGCAATTCCCTTTGAGCTGGGCAAGCAAATAACAGGTGGCCACTGTGGGAAAAAGCAGTGGGAACAGAGCGAGGTTTTGGCTGTCACATCCTGGGTGGAGAAGCTGGGCCATGGGCATCCCTTCCTGCCCCTCCATACATCCCCTGCCCTTGCACCCAGGGTGGCTGGGGCACATCCCCCAGGGTGATGTAGGGGGGTTGTACATAGCCCTGGGGCATGGCTCAACCCCATTCCATCTGCCTCCCCTGCTCACCCTATGCTTTATCTCACGTTGATCCAAAAGCCATTCTTCCCCCAAATTTGTCCTTTATCCCAAACAATGTGGTGCAGAGACCACTGGGCATCACGGATACCCTTGGGATCCCTCCCATCACACCTGTGGTGCGCACAGTGAAGCATCCATATTTGAGGGAGCGGGATGCCCCAGCACTGGACTTTAACCCCGTGTCTCTTCCCTCAGGAAATGTCATCAATACCAACTGCTCGGCTGCACACAGCCGCCAGGCCCTGTCCTGCAAGATGGCTGTGGAGTACGACAAGTTCATCGAGTCTGGGAGAAAGTAAGGAGTGCCTGGGTCTGCCTGGAGGGGGTCAGGGCTGTAACTCATCATGGGGTTGCATTCTGGGGGTTGTAATTCATCGTGGGGTTTGCATTATTTGGGGCCATAATTCATCATGGGGTCAGGGCAGCCCTGGAAGGGCAGGGAGCTGCCCCAGCCTGATGGGACACGGTTGTGCTGATGCCACAGGTGGTTCTGCCATGTGGATGATGACAACTACGTGAACGTGAGGACGCTGGTGAAGCTGCTCTCCAGCTATCCCCACACGCAGGACATCTACATCGGGAAGCCCAGCCTGGACAGACCCATCCAGGCCACAGAGAGGATCAGCGAGAACAAGATGGTGAGGGGGGCACATGATGGGGGGACCACGAGGCGTCATCACTCCATGGCATTGGAGGGAGGTTGGGTTTAATTTGGGCTGGGCTTTACTTCAGCAGGAGGTGGTCTCATTGCCTTTGCTCCCCTCTCTCGCAGCACCCTGTGCATTTCTGGTTTGCCACGGGAGGAGCAGGGTTTTGTATCAGCCGAGGGCTGGCGCTGAAGATGAGCCCTTGGGCCAGGTAAGAGCGTTGGCATTGCTCTTCCATAGGGACTCAGCATGGTTCCAACGGGGCACAGAAGAGCGACAACACCTTTAGGGACGCTTGAACGTGTCCTACCACTTTGCTCTCTTTGCCTTGATGGGGTTTTCTGCAGGGGCTTGGAAACAAGCTGGGAAGCACCTCCATTTCCCCCAAACCTAATTGCTTTCTAGTCAGAGCCTGGAGTCCATGGGGTGCCCATATTCCACTGGGCTTTGCTTCTCTGCAGCTCCTTTTGTCTCCCCACAGTGGGGGTCACTTCATGAGCACCGCGGAGAAGATCCGCCTGCCCGATGACTGCACCATTGGCTACATCATCGAGTCCGTGCTGGGCGTGAAGCTTATCCGCAGCAACCTCTTCCACTCTCACTTGGAGAACCTCCACCAGGTGCCCAAGACAGAGATCCACAAGCAGGTAACCCTGCCCTGATGGCCCTGGGATGGACGGAGAGGTTGGGATGAACAGCGCCTTTGTATGGTTTTACCCATTGGGAATTGGGCATGCAATGGGATTTTTGGGATCCTGGAGTAAGGCCCCATCTGAGCAGGGGTGGTCTGGACTGAGCTCTGGTCTGGGTTGCTGAGCACATGTCCTCAACCAAGTGCCCTACAGCAAGGATTTCATCCAGGGTTTGTTGGTTGAGTTCCCTTTAGAGAGGTCACCTTATTCTTGTCAAGCAAAATGGGTATCCCAGCTAAGGTATGATAGATGTGCTTCCGAACAATCAGTGGAGAGGGAGAGACCCCTTAGCCATCCCAGCAGCAGGACCAGGGGTGAATTTTGCAGCCCTCAATTGATCCCCATGGCTGCACCACCAGCTGTTTGACCCCCCCCGCGTTGTTCCCCCAGGTGACACTAAGCTATGGCATGTTTGAAAACAAGCGCAACTCCATCCACATGAAGGGAGCCTTCTCCGTGGAGGAGGACCCATCCAGGTGAGATGTGGGGGGGGTCCCATCCTGCTCCCCCCCAGCAGGAGCTCCCTTGGGGGCTGTGCCACCGTGTGGCCATCACTGCTACTTGTTCAGCATCCCCCTTCTCCTCTGCAGGTTTCGCTCTGTGCACTGCCTGCTGTACCCCGACACGCCGTGGTGCCCTTCCAACGTGGTGTACTAGGAGACAAGTGTCCCCTCCCAACCTCGTCCCGAATCTCCCCGGTATCCGACGGGTGTGCGGGACCTGCGTGCGTGCAGGTGTGTCGGTCCTCTGGACGGACCTCGTTGCTGTGGTATTGCACAGTGTGTGTGTACTGAAGGCTGCTGTGCGGCCCTTTGTCCCCTGCCCACCCTGCCCTGCCTGGGGACGGCGAGCGGGGACGGGTCCTGAGCACTTAACCCCAGGGCATGGGGTGAGCCCCTGCCCGCCGGCAGCCCCGCGCCATGCGTGGGGAGCGCAGCTCCGCGTCCCCCCGCCTTGCTTTGCTTGATTTCCTTCCAGATGTTGGTTTGTTTTTTGGTGTGTTTGCCTCCCCTCCGACCCCCAACTCTACCCTCTTCCTCTTTCCTAGCTCCCAAATCTCAGCATCGAGGCTCCGGCTCCTTGGTCAGGGTCACAGTTTTACACTCTCTCATTCCTCCATGGCCACGGCAAATGCAAAGCCCAGTGCCAGCATTCGCACCATTCCCCGGAGCCCCCTACATCCTGCTGAAATGTTTTCAGCGGTGTAAATCTATGCACTATTTATAGAGACCAACTTAAAGACTTTCTATAAATACGGGGAGAAGAGGGAGGAGGGCTTTTCCGGAGCTGTGTGTGCACAGCGCTGTGGTGTCTCCCCTGTTGTCTCCTCCGGGGCTGAGCACAGACACCCCACACCCTGGCACATAGCGCTTGGGGGAGCCTTGTGGTTGTCCTCATATCTATGGGGCTGGAACATCCTCCTGCAGGTGGGTGCTGCTGGGGGCTGGAGCACCTGGGATGCTTGTGTGTATGTGGTGTTTCCCAACCTGGCATTGCTCTCCGGTGCAATGGGAGAGTGATGGGCACCCTAAAAACACAGGTGCCCCTCCCAAGCACTGTCATATGTTGTCCCATCACTCTCCTGGGGAACCTAAGAGTGGGATCCCACCTTCCCAGGTACAGCTGGAGCAAAACCAGTTTGGGAAACGCTGCCTGGGAGCAATGTTTGCCGTGAGCCAAAGATGAATGTAACCCATTGCAACGAGGGTTGGGGACTCCATGTTCCCCATATCCCTCTCTCTGTGTCCCCTTGTGGGGGGGACCAGCGGGCAGAGCTGGAGCTGAGCATTTCCAACCCGAAGCTGAGTGAAAATGGCCCATAATGGGTGCGTTGTACATATGTTATTGCGCCAGTATTTTTTTTACTGTGCCTTTTTATAGAAAGAAAAAGAAAAAAAAAAAACAACAACAAAGCTCAACATGGAGAATTATGTAGATTTTAAGATGCTTTTTATACGTTTTCTGTGGATCGGAAAAGAAGAAAAAGACAAACGACCTTCTGATAATCTGTTTAAGAAAGAGAAAAAGAGAAAAAATTGCGTTGTCTTGTAACTATCACTTACCTTAATTTATATGTTCCAGTATCTGGAACGCCACTCTGTGCTTTTTGTAAGTAGGATGTGTCTCGAGGTGGTAGCTGTGGGATGGGGAACTGGGGTGGGCAGTGCGTTCTCAGGGACGTGAACCCATTCACTGCCACCGTCACCAATAAAGCAGCTTTGGGCTGACCCCCGTCCTGCTCCCGGCTCCGTGTCTCTGTGTGCTGCGCTGTGCGGGTGTTCTATCTGTTCTCACGGGTACCGACCCACGGAGCGGGGGTCATCTCCTCCTTCCCGGCCCCAAAAGGCTCTATTGGGGTTTAACACCTCGGGAAGGGCTTTTCCCAGGCTCGGGGCTGGGAGCGGAGGTGTGAGCCGGCTGTTGGCACGGAGGTGTGAAGAGCTGCAGGCTGACGGCCGCGTGGGAAGGCTGCGGGAGGCTGCAAGGAGAGCCCCTTCTTTACAGCACCAGCCATAGGAAAGAGCCCTCAGTGAGCTGTAGGGACAGCATCACATATGCCCCCCCCCCCTCCCCACTTCCTCCCCCAGCGCTGTTTGTGCTCAACCCGAGCGGCTTTCATCTGCGAGTCATCTTCTCCTTCCTCTGTCCCCCGCCTTCCTCTCCACCCTTTTTGTCTCGAGCCGCACTTACTTTCCAGTTTCACTCAAACTTCTCAGTTATCGATGCTAAAAATACACCCTGGCAGGAAGTCAGCGTGTGCTAAACCACCCCCCCGACACACCCCCGCAGCCCCAGGATGAAGGAAGAGCCCCCAGATGGCCCTTTATTGGGGCGATGTGGGCAGAGAGGCTCCAGGAACCCCCGGGACAGCCCCTTTCTGCACTGTGCCTTCCCTTGGCTGTCCCAGTGGGGCACCCAGGGTAGCCCAGCACCCATTTCCAGCAAAACCCCAGCTGTGTGCTGCTCTCCCTCCTCTTCTTGCAATGGGGGAGGCCCAGCACAGGGTTGGGGCTGCCAGGAGTTGGGGGGTGGGCTGCACAGCGCCTGGAGGGGGGGGGGAAACACCAACATATAGGAACAGAAATAATATATATATATATAAAATAAATGAAAGCACCCAGTGTGCCCTGGGGAGCAGCGCGGGCAGAACAGAGCAGCCTCTCCCTCTTCACTCGTGGGCTGGAAAGTAAATAAATAAATGCATTAATAAATAAAAGGGCAATGAGGCCCGGCCCTGCTGCTCTCACATACTTGGCGGGCACATCGGGACAACCCGCTTTCATCTGCACTGCTGTGGGACGGTGTGGGACGTCCTGTTTATACCCTCACTGCCGACAACTCTGTGCCTTTCAGAGGGTGTGAGGGGACAAACCGGGCTGGTGGGGACACGGCTGCTGTGGAGGGACCTCTGCTGTGACACCGCTGTGCCCCAGGGATGCAGCAGCACCGGGCTGGAGGCTCTCCCAGCCCTGCAGGGAGGATTGCAGTGCTGAGGGCAGGGAGGAAGGCTCTGCGTTAGTCATTTTTGCTGCTCTCTCTCATCCCCCCCTCCAAACACACACCCTTTTTTTTTTTTTTAATTTGCATTTGGGTCACTTCATGTGCTGGGCTTTGTGTGAATTCGCTGCTTTCCCAGCTGCTGGTGGCGCAGGGGGACTTGTGTTAGCGCTGCAGTAGGACAAGCACTGCTCCTGGCAGCAGCCCCGGCGAGAAATATTTGTGAATCGGGACGGGAGGGGTGGCAGGAGATGGGGAAACTTGTGTGAATCCTCTCCAAGCTCCACTTCCAGCCAGCAAACTGGGAATGCCTGTGGGAAATGAAGATAAAAGCGGATGAATCACAGGACTTGAGCAACGCACGCATCGATTCCTATTCATCCGTCCATCCATCCATCCATCCATCCATCCATCCATCCATCCATCCATCCATCACCCACCCACTTGTCTATCTACTTGGGCTGGACATTGCCCATCAGAGCCTGTCAATGGGACAGCTGCCCCCAAAGCAGCCCCTGCGTCTCCCACCTCCCCCTGAACATTTTCGCTGTTTCCCACACTTCATCCCTTGCAGATGATTTAAAAAAATAACACTCCCAAGCCCTCCAAAGTGTGTTTTTCTCTTCCTGCCTCCTAAGAGCAGCCGTGTCCCTGTCAAAACCAATTCCCTTCCCTCCCCTGGCCCCAGCTCCTGGCCCCCGGCTGCTTCTGGTTTGCCTCAGCCGAGCGCTGCGCTCCTGCAGCCACAGTGTGAGCCAAGAGCGGAGGAGGAGGCGCACGGGAGATGAATTGAGCATCTTAAACACAGCTGGGAGCACTTCCCACGGCACTGCTGGACAAAGCTGTGGTCCCACTGTAAAGCTCCACTATATGGCTCTACTATATAGCCCTGCTGTATGGCCCCGCTGTGCAACCCTGCTATACAGTCCTGCCTCTATTGAGGGGTCAGCGCTGGGTTTGTGCTTGCCCCCATTAGGCGCAGGGGATCACAGTGACAGTGCAGGTGATGCTCCAGTCATGTCTCACCGACAGTCTTGTGCTTTTCAGAGCCAACACATGAAGGACAAGCAGAGCATGGATGCACTGCGGCCAGTACAGGCACTGACTCACCCCAAACTGTACTCAGGACTGTGAGCACCTATCAGACTGGCAGACACAAGTCATCTTGTCATGGGGAGCTTTTTGGACAGGCGCTGTTCCATCCCATCCCATCCCATCCCATCCCATCCCATCCCATCCCATCCCATCCCATCCCAATCCCCCAGCAGCTGCGTTCAGATCATCTGAATGATGATTTATGGGGTAAGAGAATCCCATGCCGTGCTGTTCGGCTGGTGGGAAAAGGAAGGGGGGCGGGAGCAGAGCCGCTCATCGCTACATCTGCAACACCTCTTAGGTCCCTGCACAGCTGGGAGGGATTAACGGCCCGTCCCGAGCGCTGAGCGGGGATCTCACCGTGGTCACTGCGAGGAGCGCATCCTGCGGGCTGCTGTGCCCCACGGAGCCGGCTGGGGGGGCACAGCTCTGCAGCTCGCACTGCTGCCTGCTCGCTCCTCATGTGGCTGCCTCCGCCTCAAACCCTTCCGATTGCCGAGTGCAGGACTTCAGCATCCCCACGCGGTCACACAGATCTGGTTCTCCCCGTTCGGGCTTTGAGCTTTGCGATCCTGTCCGGTCCCTGCGGGAGGGGGGGCCGTGCTGCAAGGCGCGAGGTGCTGCAGGCAGGATCGCAGAGGGGCAGGACGCAATTTCGGCTGCCTGCTGCCCTCCCTGGGCTGGGGAACAGGGAAACCGGAGCCCTGGCAAGGAGAGCGCACAAAGACGTTTGAAAGCATCTCCCCAGGGCATCCCTCTGTGCCTTATCTGCAAGGATGGAGATCTAACGGACCACTACTGAAGGCTGAGCAGAGGGTGAGGTTCATCCAAACACGTTCCTCACGCTCCCCACCATCATGCAGGCACCAGCCCCGCCTCGACCCACGCAAGTGAGCGAAGCCTGCCGGGTACGGCCGGCTGCCAGCACTGGGAAAGGGCACAGGCTGCTCCCATCCCTGGGAGGGTCACCACCTGGTACAGTATTCACCTGCTGACTGCCGGGGCTTCATTTTCCCTCCTCCCATCAGCTGCCCGTGGCTGCTCCCAGCCGGGTTTAATCAGCGCGGGGCAGGGCATGGAAGACACAAGTGCTTCTTTTAAGGGGGTAAAAAGGAGAGGCAAATCTGTCAATAATTAATGAAGGGAGGAAAACCGGTTTCTGGTGGGTTCACATCGGGGTGAAAGGGGCAGCAAAAAGCCATCGGTGTTTCTGCACCACACCAGTGGCCTCACAACGCACACAGCACATCAGTAAGTACTGCATTAACAGAGCTAAAGCCCCACCGAAGGATGCCAGCCCACCCCAGCGGCCTCCAAAGCAGCGGTGTCACACAGCGGCGCCATATGGGGGGCATCAGCTCCTGGTGAGGCGGTACCCATCCAACCAGGCACTTCTCCTCCCCCCCCCAACAGCGATCTCACAGCCGTACTGCCCGCCCTCAGCCCATGGGGACACCGCAAAGCACGAGAGGTACCAACCATGCAGGCAGGTTTGTGAGCAGCGCGAATCAATAAGTAGGAACGGTGGTTTTATATCGTTTATTTTTAAAACATGAAACCCAAGCTGAATAGAAACCACAGAAATTACATTTAGGGTTGTTTTTTTGTTTTTTTTTTTTTTTTTTAGTATTTGCAAACCAAAAAGTTACAGTAAAAAATAGCTACATTACAATCAATAGAACTACAGAATTAAAAGTAAAGATACAAAAATGGGCTCAATCCTCTTTAACCCTCACAATTTAAAAACATTTTGGGTAAGTGCAGGAACACTCCAAAGGAACTAGCAGGTCCAAAGTTTAAAAAAAAAAAAATTATATATATTTATATATTATATATGTATATAAAGTGGTGTGATATACAACCATTATGGTTAAGAAGAAAAACAGAAAAGTTACAAAAAGGCCAGGAACGTGTTCGTCTTTAGGTTTCTGTGCACAGTGTCCAAGAAAAGAACTGCCCTCTGAATGATGCGACTACGACTCGTGGGGCTGCCCACTACTAAGGGACCTGAGGCACGCGATGCAGCAGCGGAGCACCCGGACCCGACGTGGAGGACAACAAATGGAACGAAGCTGTTTGGGGAGCCCAGGGCCCCCCCCGGGGCAGAGGCTGCTGGAGAAGTCTCCGTGTGAGATTGGAGGAGGAAGAGGAAGGAAGGAGTTTGGAATTGCATAGCGAGGAGCGATGTGGTATCGAATACGCAGAGCACCTAAGAGCTTCATGCTACAGTTCTCCTCTTCTGGAAAGGAGTGTTTGGAACGTTCTGGTTGCATGGCCTTTTATGTTCTGCTTTGGGGCCGGGAGAGCACCGGGGAGCTCCAGGCTCCATGACAGCCCTTCTCTTGGGCAATGCTCACCGGGGGGGCTCAGCCGGGGACCACACCGTTCCCCCCAAAGCACAGACTGCTCATTAGCCATCCAGGCACTGCCACCAACACAGCTGATGCTTCTGCTGGACCTCTTGGAAGGAGTGGAGAAGCCACCTGTAGCTCCCACCACTCCCACACCCCCCATCACTTCTGGAAAAGGAGAGCAGTTGGTGCTAGCAGAACCCACCTGGTTAGAGGACAGTCTCAGCCCTGCCAGGCCCCATCTCTCAAGGTGTGAGATCTACTCCTCAGAATCTGCCAGAGGGCTTTTCCCCTCCCAGCCCAAGATGTTCAGTGGGTTACACTGACTGGTTTCGGGGGGAAGATGTTGGCTTCTCCTTGCTCCCTGTGTAGGAAGTGCTGCAAAGACCCCTCCCCACCTAAGGAGAAACCCACCTAACCCAAGCCTGTGTCAGGCAGGGTGGCTACAACCAACAAGCCACAACACTTCCCTCCTCTTCAGAGGGCTCAGCGCGTGATTTCTGCTGCTGCTAGAAGGAAATGATAGGACCAGAAGTTAAACATGGATTTATCCATATGGGGATCTGTACCTTGCTCATATAGGTACCCACTCACTCCTGCCTGCTAACACCTGGCAGCACCCAGAGTTCTCATGAGCGATGGCTAAGCAGCCCCCTGAGTAAGCATTTACTCTCAGAAAGGCCAAACTTTTCGTGTGAACACAACATATTTTTTAGGGAACAGCTATGGAAATCCTGACTTAGGAATCATTGAAATCCTCATGCACTGCGTCCTCCTCAAAGCACTCACATGAACATCCTTGCATCTTGGCTGAGATGACTGTACACGGAAAATTAACAGCTATCAAATGGAGAAAACTTAAAAAGGACAGGAGGGGAAGGGAGCACTCCATCCTTCACATTTGGATACATGGATGCACGCTAAAAACCTTAGCTTGAACCCTTTTATCAGCACATAAAATGAACTCAGTTTAATAATACATACAGGATACAAACACTACAGTTATATTCCCAAGACAGCACAAGAAATTCACAGCCAAGTCTTGATTCGATTTCCTTTACAATTACAATGCAGTCTTGAACACTGGACACGAGAGTCCAACATGCTATTTACATTTCACATTGTGGAGATGTTCGTGTGCTTGGAAGAGTTCTCAGTTTCAAAAGAAAAAGTCATTCACACGTGATGATGTGGTGGAAATAAACCAAGCCAACCAGACAAGCCAATGACCACATTTGTGCTTCTGAAAAAGTAACATGAAGTGCCTTCAGCGATGCAGTCGCCTCCAGCTGGACGAGCCTCCCTCCTTCCGCAGTCAGTGAGGTGTCCAGAGGCCAATCTCAGCTCCCCTGAATTCTGGACCCCTTTGTCAGCAACCAGTAACATGATAAATGTTCTGATAAGGTCAGCTGGGACACACCAAGCGATATGGCCTGGGCATTTTTGTCACATTAAGAACAAGGACACGCAATGGAAGAGAGAGAAATCTCTACAGCTTTCCCTCCTACAGCTCGAAGAGTTTGGGCTCCCTCGACCATGAATGCCATCTAGAACAGATGAGTCTTTGCCAGATAGCACCTGCTGTTCGCTCGAGAGGGAGGCACAGAGTCTGGGAGATCTTGGCTTCTGAGAGTCCCCTCCTCAGACAAAATGTGACCATATGGATGAGACTGATTGCGTCGCAGCCATAGGAATAGGCAAAGGCCATCTGTTCTTCAGCAGATCTACTCAGACCAGCCTGCAGAAATGCCATGCTGTTGCTCAAGGTTCCAGTAAAAAACAAAAAAAGAAGAAAAAAAAACAAAAAAAAAGAAGAAAAAAAGAAAAAGTAATAACAATACTAAAGGAAAACCAAACCATTTGTCTGTGTTTCCTATCCAGCGCTCTGCACAGCATGCAGCGGGGCAGCAGAGTTCCAGGATGCTTTACAAAAGTGCAATATCCATGTCAAGTAAAGGAAGTGCTGGCTGGACAAAAGTACACAGCTCACACTGCAGTCATGTTATGCTGGCCTCCGGAGAGCAAAATGTCATCTCCAAAACATTCTTTCCAGTTATATTTTGAAGTCAGAGAGCGCATATCTCCACATCTGTGCCTTGCTGCAAGCCCCAAGAGTTGTCAGAAGTTGTTGTGGGTGGTAAGGGTGGCTGTGCCGAACCTTGGAAAGAAGCAAGTCAAGGTGGCTGCTGCATCAGATGCTGCAAACAAGAGGCACAGGCTTCCCCATTACCCCTGCTGCGGCAGGCAGTGCCACTGTGACAACTCAGATGCAGCCCCTCCCAAAGTGCAGTCACACACCGTTCCAGATGCATTCTGTACACGGCAGAGGCAATATACAGAAGCACCTGTCTTCACAGGGCTCCCCACGCCCTCCAGCTTCCAGAACGTTTGCCTTCAGGGAGTAGGATCAGGCCACAGATTTAGGGCAGCCCCCCTAGAAATGATAGCCTAAGTAGCAATCTGGACACATGCTTGCAGGGACAGAACAATTTGGCCTTAATTAAGATTGTATACATCTTGCTTCTTTCTTCCAAGAAAGGGGAAGGTTCTGCTGCCCCCGGATAGCAATTCCACACTTTGGACCCTGCAAGTTAAGCATGCCACATGCTCTACTCCTTGGGTTTTCTGGTAGGCTTTAGGACAGGTTGGAAAATCTGGTACTCGTGAGCCACAGTGTCCCCCCATACACCCTGCAGCACTCTCCCTGCCCTTGTTATTTGATAACACCGAGGTATGTGTGAAGCCCATCAAACGTGTCTGAAAGGCCTACTCAGTCCTGAGCAAGAAAATCCTGCTTCCAGAGATTTACGGTGAAGTTTTCTCCCAAATCTCATCCTGTGATGCCTCTTCTTCCCTTTCTTTCTCATCCCTTTCAAGGGTAAAAGCTGGCCTGTATCTTTTTCAGTCTGTTAGTGGTTTATCTCCTTGTGAGGAGCACAAAGCTCGCTTTGCACACAGCTGGTCCCCATTCACAGCAAATGCCATCATCTCAGCTACCTGCGAGGAGCAATTCTTACCTCACTGCAAGAAGGCAACTGACTTGAGGAAAGGCAGATCGGTAGATTTTGCGCCTCGTACAGCAAACGTGGGATCAACAGACCCTGAGTCTGAACGTTACGGAGGTGAAGATGAACTGCCTCTGCCAATGGCTCAGCTCCAGTTTGAGGGATATTTCCCACTCCGTTTCTTCTGCCAGTTACTTCATGCCACGCTCAGCAGCTGCACTAAGATGCCCCTGCTCAGAGGTAAAACAAACAAAAGAAACCACGAAGGAACATCATAGTTTCCCTGCTGGAAGGCCATTACTCTACAGTACTACCAGCCCCTCATGAGGCAGACTCCTCTTCCAGTAGGAAGCTGCCAGTGCCTGTTGGAGCACTGCTCTTCAGTGGGAAGTACAGCACCAGTGGAGGATGTTGCCCTTTGCAGGCACCCAGCTGCCCTTTTGCAAGCTTTGTTCTGCCTCGTAGCTAGAAAAATGCCTACATGTGCCTTAATACGGTCAGATAGAGGTTAGCAATGTGCCTTGAAAAACAAAAACAAAGAGAATAAAAATGTTCTGACAGTCACGACGTTATCCAGATGGCGTTTGGGCTTCTGTTTCTGAAGCACAGAGGATATACTGATGATCTTGTGAGTTTGTTAGGATTGAGGCTCCAAAAAACCTCTGTCAGTGCCAGTTCAGCAACCCTGTGCTGTAAATGGTGATAAAAAAAAAAAAGAAAACAAGAAGAAAGTCCAGCAGAGTTCACAGGTCACTCCTGCAGGGAGAGCTTGCGTTTACTCTAAATCCATCGGTGCTTGTAGCCCCTCTTGTTTTCACAAGCTGACTGTCCCATAAGACTTAGCATCAGAGAGCTGAAACTCTTTAGTGCAAAAATCCCCACCACAAAGTCTTTTCCTGGAAAAGTTTGGCACCAAGTGGGTGGTGGCTGGCTCTGGTTTGATCTGTGTCAGCCTGATAAAGGCAGCACCCTGCTGCAGAATGCCATCTGCAAGTACCTGGGCTTCCCTGATGGAGCAGAGAGGTCAGGTTCAGAGCAATGGACAGGGAAGTTAAATGGTGCTGGGATCCTCTGCTCCTCCTCGAGAATTCACATGCTAGCTACAGTGGGAAAGAAAAAGGCATTTTCTTAGTGGTTTAAAAAAGGTGTTATCAGGGTAGTGGAGTGGGTTTTTTTTCCTAGAACAGGACCACAGGCTCCCAAATTACAGTGGATATGCAGTGACATCGAGAGGCAGGGGGTTCCCTTCCCCCACACAGGGCACTGGACCAGGGGACTCCCACCACCATGCCGTGTTGCGCATCAACTCAGCTTCCCCTGGTTGCACGTTGTCACAGCCACCGAGCCTCTGCCTCTTCAGCATGTGACAGACTGAGCAGCTCTGCTGATCCCTCAGCAGAAGATCTACCGCCATCTTTCACCACATCCCTGTGGGGAACTGAAGGAGAAAAAAATGCGGGCAGAAGATATTCCCCAATGTTTTCTACCAGGTTACTCCAACAAAGCTGGCCCCAGGCAGGCGGAGCCCAGGGCAGGCAGGTAATCTCTCAGCCGCTTTGCCCTCACACGCTTGCTCTCTCTTGTACATCAGGTACAACAAAGTGAAGGCTTGAATTCAAAAGGGGCTTCCACTCCGGTGGGCAGGTACGAGGTTGGAGGGGTGTTCCGAGCTGGAGAAACAGAAGGAGCTGCACTGGATTTGGGGCAGAACAGCAGGATTGTTCTACGAGGACAGCACAGGGGCACAGCAGTTGGCACGTTGTTTTGTCTGACTGCACATGTGGGTTTTTGTTGCTGTTGTTTTTTGTTGGTTTTTATCGTGTTGCTGTTTTTCTTTTTCTTTTGCTTTTTCTTTTTTGCTTTTGCATCTTAATGCACACTGCCAGCATCTGGACGAGGTTGGTTGGTGGCGAGGTATTTGGCTCTCATGCTGGAGGTGTACTGGAGGAAAACAAGACAAGAAAACAACAAACAAACAAAGAAACAGAACAGAGAAGTCAGAACGAATAATGTTAGAACAGAACAACAGATTGCAATCACTTCCCAGCACAACATAAGCAGTATTTGCTGCGTACCAAGGAGCTGCTGGCTTGGTCTGACAAGGAGAGCTTCACACATCACTGTGTAGAGCAACACACAGGTATAGCCTGCTGCAAGGATGCTGGCCAGGTCAGTGCACATGGGCTAATGATTTATCCAAGCTCTCTATAGAGGAGGAAGTCCTACAGTTATTGAGTCAAAATGTGCCATATTTCACTTGGGAGAAGAAAGGGAAATGGAAATGATACAGATGTAAAAACCCACCTCACGCCTTCGTCCTCTTTTAGTTGCGTTGCCTCTTTCAACCATGCCAGAAAAGGAGGTTGAAAAGAAAATGGGTGTAAAGTTCATTGCATTTCTCTGCAATGAGGTCATCAGAAGATTGCATGCACCACAAATGGACACTTTGAAAGGAAAGTGTGGAAGAAGGAATCCCTGTGAACAATTTATGCCTGAGAAAGAACAGACCCCACCAGACTGGAAACAGGCTGCCATCCAACAAGACATTAGCTATCTAATAGCAATCAGGTGGTTAATTATCCACCATGGCACGGGATCCAGCCTGTGAACCATGAAGCAGTAGACAAGACTTCAGCTTGGGGGTGAGAAAAGAAGCTCACAGAGGTGTCTTTGGCTTGGGGGTTGTTCTATAGTTTTTTTATTCAAAGCAAGGTAATCCCAAACAGCTCCCAGAGGCTACCGAGATAACATGCCATCCAGCTTTGGATACTGAGCTGAAAAGCATGCAAATACAGTGCAGTAAGAAGGAGAGACTCTTCCTCTTTGTGTCAGCGTGTTCAGTGCTTTGATCGTGGCCATGTTAGTGCTTCTGGGATTCAGCTACCACGATATTCCAAACCAAGCAATGAGGACAGGTGCTTTTCCCTCTTTTTAATACCAGCAGGAGCTTGAATAATTCTGTAACATTCACATCTTACTTCCCAAGAGTGCTCTTCAGCATACTGACTTATTATCACCTTTAAAACTGTACCACATAAAATAGCCAGTTAAGCTGGCAAAGAGACAACGGGAAGGCAGTTCCACACCAGGAGCCATGATTTATCTTGCCCGCTGGGAAAGAACATTATGAGGCATCCTTAGGCTTTCAAAAGCCTGGCTATTCAAAGGAGGTTTCAGAGATTTAACAGCATTTTCAGTTTTCCTTCAAAGACCAAACCGGGCTGAACCTCTGTACAATAGAAGAGAGATGCTGCTCCTTCAGCAGGGCTGACCCCATTGGCAGAAGACGAAGATACCTGTGGCTTATTTGCACACTCATCTTTTACTATCTTCCATAATGGGAAAAATTCCTGCAGAACATGGATCTTAATATAAAACTCTGGCCCAGAAACAGCATCTATATTTAGAAGACAAAGGGTATGCATGTTCTTTCTCTTTTTAAGATGTATTTTCTTTTTTTTTGCCAGTGAGAACAAGAGGTAGAATATGCCAAGCTGAGCCAGTTTAAGGACTATACTCCATACAGTTTATAAAATATGATTGCTGTTTCAGAAATGAAGTTTCAGGCATTATTAAAACATGAGACTAACCCAGAGGGCTCAAAGGGACTTAGAAGTCAAATGACTTTCTCATAGGATATGCAGGACACGTTCAGATAGAATAACGTTGAAACTTCCAGGCAAGCATCATGCTAAGAAGAGCATCTTAGAAGGCAAAATGCATCTGATTGCTCATTTTCCATTTGTATTCCGTATGCAAAGCATGGTTGGAGATGAGTATGAACAGAAAATTTGCAGTTGTTAAGGTTTTGCAAGATGTATTTACAAAAAAAAAATCTTCTAGGATCATGGAAATCCTATAGATTCAGCACACAACTTGCAGCACCAACTTTCTTTAGAACATTAACAATCAAGATGGACCACTTGATGAACCCATATCTCAGTAATGTACTCATTGTGGAAAGAGAAGTTAAAAAGAATTTGCTCCTTCCTCCCCCAAGAAAAAAAAAAACCCCACAGTAGCCTAAAGTGTCACTGAAACAAAGCAATCAGGACCGTGAGATTTGGACAGTCAAGCAGAATGCATTTTTACATTCAAACCTACCTGCAATCCACCACAAGGAACAAATCAAGACCCAATAGTCAGAGTTAGGGCTGATGTTCTCTCCTTAACTCAGGATTTTGGTACCTCTGAACCTTTTCCCATTACAGTTTGAACCAGTTACTCCTTCTGTTCAGGGTATTTTTAACGGCCATGAAAAGTTGGGTTGAAAACTGGAAACAGAACTAGAACTTCCACACACCTCTTATAACCAGCACAGCTCCACAAGCATGCACTGAATATTTAGTAACTACATTAGACTCACTGCATGAATGCTTTGCTCCACATGCTGTCAGCAGCAGTCTCTCATCTAAGCACTTCAGTGCATCCTTTGCTGTGAAGCAATGGAAAGATGCTGTGGAATACACAGATCCCAGCATCTGGACAGGCCAACAAATGAAGATGTATCAGCAGAAACTCGCCAGTCACATGGATATGTAACCAAACTGTACTATTCACTATTAAAATAACTTAGACTTCAACTTCTTTTAAAAAAAGGATCTAAAGACTTCTAAGCCTGAGCACAGATTGGAGCTAAGAAAGGCTTGGTCTCTGCTCTCAGGTGACCCGGATACACTGCCTGACACAGCCATCATGCACACAGTTGCACGTAGTTTCCTTTAAAGATGAGCTGGCATAGAAGGCAAAGAACATGCACAATGCATCGATTCTTCCAGTACTCTCAGCACCCAGGTGCCTTTATGCCCTCTTATACCCTTTTAAATACAGCAAGGAGGTCAATGCCTTCTCCACGCTGTTAGCTACCCCAAGCAGAGGGCCTAACAGACTTCTTGCTGCTGTTCCTCCGGGTGGCTTGTGTTAGCCAACACAGCACACCTCCCAGGCACTTACCAGTCAGCTAGGACAAACACAGCTGATTGCACAAGAGTTTATTTTGCACCTCTTGAAAGAAAGAGAACCATTCACATTTAGCCTTGTTGAGGGCATAAACCTTCATAGGTATGGTTAGTGAGCACGTAAGAGTGAGGTGATTAACAGAAGTAGCTTGCATACAAAGGAATCATTCATTGCAAAAAATAATAATAATGAGAATAACTGGTTAATTTTAGAGACCATAAATTCTACCAAGTCCTGTGAACTGTGCAGATTGTGAGTACTTCACTGCTAACAGAGCTGCTCTGGAAGATCACTTACCGTGTGAAACCATGACTCCAAGTAAAAACCATTGACTATTTGTAGTTAAAATAAATACATCTCTTTGGCTACCCTGACTTTGATTTCCTGCCAGAGCTATTTTAGTAAGCCAATAAAGACCAAAGTTTCTGGAGTCAAGTTCTTAAAGGTTGATCCACCTCTCAAATAGCTACAGCACAGTAAACACACAGGGTTTGGTATCATTATGAATGGAAGGTACAACACGGAGGGAAAACAGCCAATTCCAGCCAGTGGGTTCTGAATTCAAAGAGATTTAAGTTGACCAAGTCAAAAGAACAGAGTTTCTGTTTGTTTTGTTTGTTTTTAAAGTCTTGGAAAGAATGCAATGGCTTTTTCTTAGCCCTGCAGACAGCCACATTAACTCTGGGTGTGACCTTAGGGAAACAGAAGACAGTAGAGACTGAGGTCACGTTCCAGCCCAGAGGATAATTCAAGCCCAGTATAAAGACCCTAGAATTTTCCCCCACCAGGCAGTATTTTATTTCCTGGAATAGACTCATAAGCAGTTTTCTGACTTTGCTACAATACCACCTGCAGGAAGCAGAAACACCACCATGAGCCCAGGAGCAGTCTTTACGAGGCTTAAGACTGAAGGAAGTTGTGACCCTTCCACAGGTTCCAGCACCATGCTTCAAGACAGGTTTGTGTTCATGCACCATGGCAGAGGGCACTGAGACATCCAAGTCAGACAGCACGCTTCCCAGCACGTCACAAGACAGGCAGACAAATGGCAAGAGGCAGCAAGAGCACAGACCAAGCAGCAACATGACAGAAAGGAATCCAATGCAAGGCTAAGAGAAGTCCCAGCAAGAACAGCAGAAATAGAGGAATAGCAGCTTTATGGACACATCCTTCTGGGAACAGAATTAAGATAGGGGTCATTGACTGCACAGGCCAAAAGCAATAGCCCCTTTATTCCAACTGGAACCAGCACCTTCCAGTCACTGCATGGCTGTAGCTCCCCTGGGGGAGCAAGCTATCCTTTACACCAGATGAGCTGCCTGGGAGCTTTCATTACACCCTGTATTCAACCAAGCTAAAAACTCGAAGGCCTAATGCAGACCACCTACTCTTTCTGTATGCAAGTGGCTTTCTGATGGACTACTGTGAGGGAAGACACATTGGCTATCTTGGAGACCGTCAGCAACAACAGCACATTGAAAATTCAGACAGCGAAATGATGCTAAGGGGGCTCTGTTCACACAGCCCATGGGAGATGGATGAAATGAGTTGGACATACACAGAACAAACAAAACAGTAAAAGGTTTTGAAACAGAGTGAAATAAATCTTAGTGCTTATGCCTGGACCCTTAGGGAAGTGGTCTTTAAACTGACTCCTTTCTGACTTTAAATGCAAGGAGAAGCTGCACAGAGATCTAACAGGCACTGAAATGACTCTTTAGGACAGGCCACCACTACCAACCAGAGCCTTTCAACAAATTAAAAATCCTACTGAGGAGCTTAAAGCACGTGGCTGATAAACATCTGTGGTTTGGGGCACACGCTGCTATGAGCAGTCAATACCAAAAGAACAGCAGCAGGGATCGAGGGAAGCCAAAAAGCTGAAATAAGAGAACTGGTCCTGGCTGAAAATCTACTAGATTGGTTCTTGCTATCAAGCAGCTTCTTGGGATGGGATTTAATTCTGCATTTAAAGTGCACCATTAATTCCACATTTAAGCAGTGCTCAGGACTGAGCATTCAAGCTGTCCTCCAGTGTGCGCTCTGAGGTAAAGCAGCCATGAGTGAGCCGTTGAGAGGCACGGGCCTCCGTAGCCATCACATCGAGCACCAGAAGCCTTTCCAAGGTTAAACCTGCTGCTTGAGTCTGCACCAGAGCAAAACTGAGTAATTTTAACCCTTGGCAGGAGGGAATGGGGGGGGGAGGTGCAGAGGAAAGGAATGTGAAGAAATAAAAGGCACTGGCCTGGGATAAACAGTGCAGGGATGAGGAGTGGTTGGGAGTGGAGAAGGGGTTGAGCAAGAAGGACCTTTTTGTTTCCAGTACCTGTTCCATTTGCGGGCGCTGTTACCAGTATGTCCGTGCACTGTCCGAGGGCTTAAGCTGCCAGCTCATATGGCTGCTACTGTCCATGGCAGCCAAATACAACTGTGATGACGCAAGAAAGAGAGAAAAAGAGAGTGCAGCCTCAACGTGCATGAAAAATACAGTGCAAGCAAGTGAAACGCTGTGGTGTGTGTCAGTGACAAGGTGGGCTCTACAACCCTAAAGGAATAGCCCTGTGGCAAGAAGGAGAAAACAGAAGGAATGAGAAGAGGGAAAAAAACAAACAAACAAAAAGCCAGGAAAAGTAACGGACAAACAATGCAGCAGGATCATCACATCTCAGTTTTCACCATCTGTTCTCAGAAAGAAAGCTAAACGGAATGCATCAGCTCTGTCCACTCACTGGATATACCCTACCTGCATGGTGAACTCCCCTTCTCCCTCCCAGTAAGAGGCAGAGACATGAGCATTACTATCCTCCCATCTCTCTCCTTCCACAGATAATTTGCCATAAACAGGTCCCGCAAGTTCTTCTGCCTCCATATGATCTCAGCCACCTACTATGGAGAGCTGTGAACACAGAAACAGAAAAGTGCCCCTCCTCTGCTGACTGACTCTTCTGCGGGACCGTAGAAAGGATTTTCTCTCTCCCCACCTATCAGTATGCCCTTCCAGAAACCACACTTATCCTACAGCCCATTCCTTGCTTCACCGAGGCAAAAGTTCTGCTGTCTACAGGAGCAGCAGTGCACTCTCCTCCTTCCCCCACTCGTGCACGTCCCTATAGACCACACAGACTGCTGTCAAGTCAAGTTCCTCTGCAAAAATAAAAATAAAATCTCATCTTTATCTCCTCCCAGAAATCAGCCCAAGGCACCAGGACTCAGTTCCCCTTTCAGGGTATTAACGCAAACAGCTACTGAAGAACCAGGAAACATCTTGCATAACTAAAGCCCCTGCGGAAAGGAGTGTGCTTTTTTTCTGAAGCAAAAGAGCAGTAGGGGAAGGGGAGGCAGGACCTTGGCCTACAGACACAGAAGGAACATATGTCTTGGCAGTTCCAGAGGGATAGTGGCAGGAAACGCCAGTGGTAAAGCAAGCTCTTGCCACACCATACTGTGTGCAACACGTCAGCTCTTCTGAGGACTGTCTCATTGCTGAGAGCAGATAACGCTACCAGAGCTTCTGTTCAGAACACCAGGCATCAGGACAAAAAAAAAAACCCACCTATTTGTATTTCTAAGAAGGTTGCAAGAGATCCGGCCAACTACCAAGTCGAGGATCCCCTTTGTGCTATTCTACTTCATCTATGGTGAGATGAACTGGTCATTTTGAAGTGAAACCATGAATGTGATTGTCCCCCTTCCCACCACTACTCCTTTCTCCCCTTGCCGTGAATTTGAATCGTGTCCCACTGAGTGCATTTTCTTTACCTACACTTGAAGACTGGCTGATTACTAATCATGCTACTACTCAACCTCTGCAATCACACCAAGTTAGCGAGCACTGCGATGGCATGTTCTCCAAGTTCCAGTGTAAGTAAGGTTCACAGGATATCAAAACCTTCCATGAACGTCTTTGTTGGTTTTTTTTTTTCCTCCCCCTCCATAGGAAATTAAATACAAAAATAGCTTCTAAAGAAAGTAAAAGAGTTGTAAAACAAAAGATTTTAAAAAAATAATCTCAACAACAACAAAAAAAATACAAGTTTCATCCCACTGTCTCTTCAGGGCAAATTAAGGAGAGAGGTTCAGCAATAACTCTGAGCTTACTGCTTTAACAATCTTCTTTTTAAGCTTAAGGAATCAGTGCAGTGCCAGAGGTAACAAGAATACTGCATGCAAGTGAATCATCCTGCTGAAGTCACCCACCAAGACACTCATGCATTTCAGTGTTGGCAGGACTGGGCCCATAAGATTACTAACATTAATAGATTTAGTGCTATTGTTTTTATGTGCAATGTCAAAAGTAGCATAGTTAAGTTTTGCTCTCCGTGGCAGGTGAGACGTGGCTCGTCTATACTGCTTCGATTTATGGGCCAGATCCTGTGCTGAACTGCACAATCAGCTCCCTTGAGAGTATACAGAAGTGGTAAATGTGTATTCCCCAAAGTCGCTGAAGCAGAGAGGAGCAGTAAAGAGAGACTTACTGAGGGAGGTGGGGACTCCCGGCCAATGAGCGGGGTATTCTCGCAACGGGGGTTCTGGAAATTTGCATTCTGGCTCCTAGGAAAGGAAGACACACATGGTAACGGGGGCACGTGCCACACTTCTCCGGGGAGGGTCTCTGACAGGGACATGGGACACAGCACACGCACCCCCAGAATTACTGCAGCAGATCAGTCTCCCTCAGAGCTTTTCTTACAGGCCAGGTGGATCCCCTTTTTCAGACACACAATTAGAGCTCAGGCGAAGGGAAATAACGCTGTCTTTACACTCTTACTCGGAACAGCCCACACTGAATCACATCGAATGAATTAAAAATAGGTTTCTGCGAAAAATCTGCCTCTCTACAGAGCCAGAACTGCCAGGCTGCAGAACTGGAGATAAAATGAGGACAGAATCTAAGGGGAAGAACAAAACCGTGTGCCAGCCCGAAAGAGATGGGCCCCAAAAGGGAGTCGGAGAGCCATCAGGGTTTGGCACTTCTGGAGAAAGCTCCAAAGGTCCCACCTGGACCACACAGCTCCAGACTGCAACAAATACCAGAGCTGACTTCAAACACGGGGAAGGAAAGAGCCTGCAGGTTTTGCTATGGCTCTCGGTCTCTAAGGAGGCTTAAAATCTTCTGTCAAAACGGCTCTGTCTGAAGAGCAGAGCCTCAAAGGGATCAGAGCCATTGTGCAATAAGGAGCCTGGACAACACTGCTTCCCTTTTCTGTGGACAGATGTCTAAATCCCACAGTACAAAGCAGGTTCTATCATTTTTGAGTATGCTGCCTAATACGCTGCCTTTCCGCTGCAGTACTTTTAGGCTATCCCAGTAGATGCTAATCAGAAAACATGCCTTTTGACATTTCAGACAGAATCCTTTATCACTTCCACCGCTTAGTTGAAAGTACCAGCCCTGCAACTACAACATCTGAGCGCAGCAACTTGCAGGAGATGCGATTCAGCCTTTTTGTCAGGATACTCACATGTACTCTGTGACGGGAGCATTGCTGACTGTGTGTGCTGCTGCTGGAATGCTGGTCTCACTGCCATAACTACTCCCACAGCTATAGAGGCTGGGCATGTGCACTCTGTAAAGATTATCGTGTGTCTGTCTGCTCCCCTGAGCAGCTGATTCTTCTTCCCCATCATCATCTGAGCTTCTGCAAGAAGGAAAAGAAGTTCCTCCTAGAACCCTACAATTACCCCACACGTGGGGTTTGCAGGAAACCATGGCAATCCTAGGAACCTCCCAACCATCCTCCACACCTCCGCATTTATACCCAGTT
The DNA here is from genome assembly GCF_016699485.2 of Gallus gallus. Taxonomy (NCBI): domain Eukaryota; kingdom Metazoa; phylum Chordata; class Aves; order Galliformes; family Phasianidae; genus Gallus; species Gallus gallus. Next base: position 3,258,869 of record NC_052545.1, read on the forward strand.
GGGATGCCTCAGGGTGGCAGTGTCAAACACAGCCTACACCACTGTGACTCAGACCTCCCACAGATACCATCTGGACTTTCAGACTGCACGATCCCCTGCAGTCTCCCTACGGTCTTCTCTCAGGGCTTGGCAGACAATATGGTTCTTCAGCTGCCCAGTCACATAACCAAAGAAAGGACATGCATCCCAAAAATACACAGTACTTCAGAAAAAAAATATATGTAAAAGAGGTAGTAAGGATGCATTGCCATGCATTCTGCAAAGCATCCTTCAGAGCTGCAATCTGTGTCCTTCCATTCCTTGCAGCAACGTCCAAAGGGCTTTTGAGGATAAGACTGAACTTCCATGATGGTTGCACAGTGTGCGCTTCAGCTTCACAAGTCTCCACATGTATTAAGCTGCAACATTTGTTTCTAGAGCCTTTCTTCCCTCAGAAAGGTCAGGAATTTAAATCAATTTTAATACAGAGCAGAGCAGTTTGCAAGCTGATTTCCTTTTCCCCTTCCCATACCATTCTCCTGTCTCTCCTAAACAGCACACGCTATTATTTTATTTCCCTTATTATGGGGTGAAGTATCAACATCTGAAGTACATTTTAGTGATACTGGACAAGGGTAGAAAAACATTCAACGTGAAACATACTGCTGCTGGGGAGAAACACCATGGACATCACTAGAGCATCCCCACCACCACTTGCAGTTTCTGCACCACCAGGTGGCACTGAAGATTTAATCAGGGAATTGCAGCCTGTACAGCTTCTTACAGGCAATAAAGTATGACATCCTCCACCTCCCGGAGGGAGCCAGAGGAAGAAGCAGTGCTCCAGATAATGCAAGAGGGAATCTTACAGTTCGCAGCAGCAGCAGAGCCTGCTGGGGCTGATGGTATGGGCAGCACGAGAGATAGCACGGTATAAATCTCTCTCCTTCAAACAGACTGCCATTCTCTTCTTGAAAACACCTCTACAGCTGGATGTGGAAGAGCCAAGGAAACCAGCCATTTTCTGCAGCACTATTCCGACACATTTCCCAAGGCTTTCTCTGTGGGCACTGCAGGCCTGGCGGGCTCTGGCTTCCTACTGTTGTTCTGGACGTTCCATTTTACTTTGAACCCTGAGCTTAGGCTTAGACCACAAAAGTCATGTTTCAGGACCACAGTGGAGAAATTGCTGCACAGCCTAATAGCCTTCTACAAGAACAGAAAACAGAAAATCCAAAGCTATTTTAACAGCTGCATGTGGTACAGCAGCCAGTTGCTGAGGCCCTGGGAAGATTTGCTTGAGGCTTATGATCAGCCTGCTTACCATCATTAATAGTAGTTCCAAACAACCCTGCTGTACATGATTACAACCAATGTGCAAGCATCTTATCTGCCCATGCTATTGCAGACAAGACCATTTTGTATTTCTATTAGCTATGTAAGTCAGTTGCCCTAGTGTTAGCAAAGCCAAGAAAGGCAAGTGTGAGCTGCTGCTCACCCTAGCTCTCTTCCCTGTACTAGAACAAATGCCAGAGCAATGCAAGAGAAGAGGTACTGTGCAGAGAAGCACATAGTTCAAGCATGTGCCTTTCTCTATAGCTATAATCATTCATCTGACTTGACTCTAGTCCTACAGCGTACTGAATACTCTTTGCACATAGTATTCCAGCACAGCAAAGTTCAGATGTAAATATTAATCACAACCAGAGCAAACGCCAGCAGTTTTTTTTCCTTTGGACCTGCGCTTAAGAAGGCCTCACGCTCGTGGGATCACATGGGAAAGTGTTCCAGATGCTCATGGGCACAAATCCAATCGCTAGTCTTCATTAGGAAACAGCTCTACAACACTACAGGATCTGAACCCTCTCTATACCTCTTTTGCTGCCAAGTGTGTGGGACACTGCACACAATGGAACTGAACATGAGGGCTGTGACAAAGGAGAAGAGAACCAGGTAGATGAGGCCTTCCACTCCATCATAGCAAAAGCCCGTCAAAGCCTGGACGTAATCCTGGAGAGAGAAATGAGCAGAGTTTCTTGGTCACCAGAGAGTTAACACTGAGTTCTAATTCAAAAGCCTTCCCCCCAGACCACGCTCTCTGAAACAACCTTGGAGTTCACAGTGCCATCTCCAGAGTGTACTTTAATTTTGGAGATCTCAAGTGTTTTTTCATAATTTCCCAAACTTTCACCTCTACTCACAAAACCCAAAGCAAATTTAGACATGGCTGTAAGAGATTAAAATAAAAAAGAAAAAAATCCAAGATAAAACTTATCCACCCAACTTAAGTCACCACATTTTTCAATAGGCCTCTCAGCTCCTTCCCTCTGTCCCACTGCCCAAGAGCACAAGTACAGATTACCTATTTCTATCCTTCCAGAGACGCAGCTAGGGCAATAGTTTGATCATGCTTTGCTGCAGCTATAAGGCATTTCATGGGAAAAGCAATAAGCTGTGAGCTATGGAAACAAGCTGAAGGTCCCTTAACCCTACGGTTGCATCTTGCAGACGTAATGAGACATTATCCGCTATTCTACACTGATCTTCAAACACGCAAATACAAAGCTAACTTGATCCAAAATCCTTTCTGCTGGAGTCAGTTAGTAAAGTTGTTACAAACTGTTTTGGCACACCAGAGATTTGAAACTCCAGAATGATCAGTACGCTACAGGCTCTGCACCCACTTAGTGCTTTCTTAATGCAAGCCCACTTACTGAGTACTCACCAAATGCAGACTCCGACAGTCTACTAAAGCTGTCAGTTGCTGCAAGTTTATCTCTGTTGAGTTTAGAACCTCCTGGATCCGCATGAGATAGTCCTGTAAGCAACAAGCCCAGTGATTATTACATGGAAGCAGCTTTGCAGAACCTGATGCTAGGTTTGTACACAGGTAAGGGAAGTACAGAGAGAGCAAAACTGAGGACTTACCTTGGAGGTGGGCTGCTCTCTGCTTGTTGACCTCATGAGCTCCATAACATGATCTTGCATTTCCACCAGAGCCTTGTGACTTCCCGACAGCTTCTGCTCAACACAAAACAGTGTTTCAGCAACTCACGGACCAGCAGAACTCCTGGGAGTTAAGACTGAAATCTTGCTAGCAAATACTGAAGCATCACCTATATGAATGCTTCAACTTCAGGAAATCTCAACTGATACGTATTCAGTTCCAGTAAAGTCAAGTCCTACCTTTTACCAGCCTGGAAGAAGTGCAAACATAACACACACACAGAGCTGTGGCCAATCCCAGAAGGAAGGACAGGAGAAAAGGCAAGATAGAGAACTCATATTCGCATCGCAGCTTACAAATGGATTCTTCTTCTCAGTCAGATGGATGAGAAGGAATCGATGTTAATATTAAAAGTTGTTTTCACTGGGGTGCAATTTTCACACCCCATTAAAGCATCCATAGGAATTTCACATGCTATAGCATGTCAGAGAGTATACTAAACAACCAGAAATGCAACTGATGGCAATGGTGCACAGCCTAAAGTGTTCTTCCCCCATCCCTAAAAAGAAAGGAAGATGAGGTTTAAAAGAAAATCCTAATTATAAACTGAAGCAGCTGGTGTCTGCTGCACAGTGGGTGGTGTGGGCTCATTCTGGCCTCTGATACAGAAGACAAAGTTTAGGGTGGGCCCAGGTGCTGTTCCTCAGCCCCCACACGAAAGAATAATGACTCAGGTTTATACTTCAGGATGCGAACCCTTGAACATCCAAGGGATTTAAGAGGCATATGTGAGAATCGCTCCCCCACCCACACAAATGGCTTCGTTTTGGGAGTGGAGTGTTGCCACTTAAACCAAAAAGAAACCACAAGAAGAGATTCAAGGCAGGAAGTCTGCAGGTTCCCACCCTGGCATGAATTGCGGGTACTCTGCCTCCACGTCGCTGCGCTTAGAAGAGTGCCACGTAAACAGAGATACCATGAACAAAAGCCATGGTCCTCACCACATCACATACAGCCCCCTCTAAAGGGCATCCTAGACAAAACATACAGGCAAAGATGAACAACTGCTCACTAAATCACTTGCACAGCTGGAAAGTAGGTACCAAAGCCTTACCAACAGGTGGAGCATTTCCTACAGCTAATACCTTGCAACTTGCTGGCACCAAAAGCATTTAACCCACCCCCTGTGAGAAGCAGGATGCTGAGAAGTGGTGAAGGAAGGTGGGCACGGTTCTCACACTCACCTGCTGGAAAGGGTTGGGATATCCAGCGCTACAGGTGATGTAATAGCGGAGAGTATCTACAAAGACAAAAGAGGAAGTCACATTAGTGATGCTGTTCCATTATTCCAGTGTTCTATGGCTACCACAATGGAGGTGCCAAGTTCTGAAAGCAATACACAAAATGAAAGTGTAACGTAAATGAAACCACTTCCCTGTAACAGCCTGTAGGAACGTACCGCTACAATATCGTTTTGAAAGCAAGAAACATCTTCGAGCGAGGAAAGGAATGGATATAAAAAGAGTTCTCATCTTTCTGACATGCATTGGGGATGAACGAGTAAACAGCAGCCTGTTTTCTGGTGGATGCCACATCCATGCAATTAGATTTTAATTAGGAGGTGTCAGACTACTTAGTCAGATGCATATTTCTTTTGCAGCTTTCTGTGCTGGAAAGGTATATTATGTATAGTGCAGACTGGGCCAGGAAAGAAAGCTGTTATTGGGATAGCAGCAAAGAGGTGTGATCCTTAACACCGAGTACTTCTATCAGACATTGCAGAGCTCTGAACATGTACTTCTACATAAGAGTACAGATAAGCAGAGTCAAGATGCACTTCCTAAGGTGACACCTATTTCCAGGCTTGAAGACACAGCTCCATTTCTCCTCATTCACCAGCCTGGTGCCCTCCATCACACACCACCAACCGCCTGGACAAAGTCAGCATGCAGAGATTATGAATCTCAGGCTTTCCCCCACCATTCTATGATTCTCAGTTGTGTGCTATGGAAGGAAGGAGCTCTGTGACAGTTACCAGCCCAGTACCTTGAGATTAACACTCAAACATTTACAGTTCCTCTTTAGATGAATGAGAGCGCATCAGCTTAGCAAAACCAATGGTGAAGTTCACTCAGTGAAGACAACAGCAGCTTGAAAATGCACATACCACCTTCTCTCCTCTCCTCTCCCAACACCTTTTTTCCCATTCCCTTTAATCTTCTATCTGTGGCTCTCAGTAACAGGCATTCCAGGTCGAAAAAGTACTCCAAGCACTCCCAGCTCAGAAATCAGCATAACGTACAACCACGAGTGAATGGAGCTGCGAAGGGAACAGACCTGAGAGCATCCCGGCTCTGCAGCACTTCCCATAAATACTGAATGCACCTTTTGGCAAACCGAGGCGCTGGGAACCGAGTGGTGCAGCCCAGGCTGCCAGCTCCCATGTGCTGTGAAGCAACCTGACAGCTGTTATTTATAATTCATTAGCCGACTTTGGGGCAGCTCTGCCAGCTGCTCCACCTCCCCCCCCCCCCCCCCCCCCAGCTCTTTCTCTGGGATGATTTTGGCCTCCTCTAAAAAGCAATTAGCAGAAGCTGAGCAGATTGGAGGGCAGCGAGAACTGCTGTGTGGGCTTTGCTTTGCACGGACCACACAAAGTGCTGTGCGCAAGCACTGCGCCAAGGGAAGGATTGCTCCTCTGATGCTCAGTCACCCCCCCAGTGGCAGAGAGGAAATGGTTAAAGTGCCCCTGTGCTTCAAGAAGAGCACAGCAACAGCACCCCACAGCATCACACGCAGCTCTGATGTTGGCACTTCTTTATTTTACATCAACAGACTACCAGGAATTGCACATAGGCTCCCACAGTGGTATCAATTTCACATCACCTATATAAGTGCATTGAGTTGCATGACCTACTATTATACATGGCTCCAGAAAGGTTTCTTTAGGGCCTTCTGGATTGCCCTGGGAGTGCAGATCACTGATGACAGTTCCCAATATAATCATAGTTTGCAATTTGTGGGCCCAGGCTCAAGGACTGCTGGCTACAAGTGAAGTAAAGCAGACAGTGAAATAAGAGCATCCCTTACTTCAATCTGGAAGAAGAAAATCAACACTGCTACACTGCAGTAACACCGGTACTGCAGCAGAATAGTGTGGCACTCTGTACAGAAAATGTGCTTCCCAAAATGGCACAGCCAGCAGGAACAGCACCACTGATAGCTGCGCTGCTCTAAAACAAATCTACAACAGGCACTGAAGCGGCCTTGATGCAGCTGCATAGCCTGCTGCTGGCAGTCCTCCTGACCCACTCTCACAGGGCGCAGGCACTGTGGGAGCAGAAGGCAAGGAAGGGAACTATCCGAAATGCTTCATCTCCACAGAGTCTGTTTTTCCTCGAAAGGAAAGTAGAACTGCCTACTAAAGATGCTTCAGCTGCTGGAATCTACCCGTTGCTTCTGCAACCATGGAGACTTCATTTCAAAGCTCAGCAGAAATGTGAAAATGGCATTATGCACCTGCCAAAAGGCAGCAAGAAGGGCTGTAGGGTAAAGAGCAATCGGGAGAAAAAATACATCTTAGCTTACAAAACAAAGCCGAAACCTTGAACAGTTTTTCCCACCATTCTTCATCTCTATTCAAGCGCTCTCTGTTCAGCCTGAATTTTATATATACACCCAGTGAGAGTGCCTCTGTATGTTCAACCAGCAGAGACAGCTGAACTGTATTGCCTGAGATGTCTAAGAGGAAGGAGATTCTTCTGACTCAATTTTCCTGCCTGCTAGCTTTGTTTTCTCCCTAAGGAAAAGGGATGTATCTACATCCCAGTTATGTTTCTCCTAGATATGCTGCTGGTACTGGTGAGAGCAGACTGATGTCATGCTGAGTTTCCATGAAAGAGCTCACAGCCATCCCAAGTGCCCTCCACACAAAGCTTTCTGCTCATCAGGAACCCAACAAAACGACGCAGCAAAACACAGCTCCTGACCACCAACATCAGCTCAGAATGAGTCTCGAGAGCGCTTCTTTGGACGAGCTCTTTTCTGCTGTGCCCACGCAGCCCAAGCAGTAACAGCACAGCCACCACATCCCCCACACAGGGTTTTGTCCTGGCCTTAGATGGGAAAAGGAGGTGGTGGTGTCAGTTCTCTGGTTCATTCAGTGCTGGGCTTCTAAGATGAGAGTAAAGAGCAAGAGGCCAATTAGGAGGCTATGGATGATAAGAGTGCTTGCTGTTATTATCTGAGCAGCCAAGTTGCAGCATCCAGTTTGACAAACTCGGCTGGGCTGAAGCTGAAAGACTCCATTATCTATCCCTGGAGGTTTGCAGCTCCTTCAGAAGAAGCATCTCTTCACAGTGCAGATTTCCAGTAAGAGAATCTGGAGAAAGCTCTTCCTGTTGTTTAGACAGACTGCCTTCTTATTTAATTTTATTCAATAAGTCATCTGATAATAACATAATATCAATGAAAGAACGACGAGGCTAGAAGATGGCCTCCTGCTTTGAAAATAAACATCTTGGCTGCACCAAGTCTTTTTGCTAGCAGCAGGAGCTGATTATACAGCCACTGTTCAACTCCATTGGCTTTATCTCAATTAATGAATACTGGGCGCGTTAGGCACATACATCATCCATCCTCTTCTGCAAAATGATTTAAACCTCTCCTCTAGGAAACCTGTATTAAGGCTTTTTCTTTTTTAATGCAGCACATTTTCTCTACAAAACAAGGGCATCTCCTCACCAGCTAAAAAACATGACAACGATAACGATGCACTTAATCCGATTACGCTCAGCTCCATTAATTCTATCTAGATTTGCAAATAGCAATTAATATACAAACGAATGTTAACATACTAGTTGCCCAGTATCCAACGCTGTTATTTTTATGGGAAAAAAAAAAATACAACAACCAACACTAAAAGCACTGTAAATACACAAACCTGGATCGCTCAGCTCTGGTCTGAATGCCAGAGTATCCGACTGGGAATATTATAACATAGCACGTCTAAAACCAACAACTAACAAAACGATTAAAGGGAAACATTGACCCAGCACTGTAAAGCTTGTGGTTGGTTCACATTTAAGGTTACTTGCTGGTTCTTAAGTGTTCTTAAAAGCAGATGACAGCACCCAACCCAGTATCTCATACCAGCACCATTTCAGCTATGTGATTCCCAAGCTAAATGTGGTTTCTGCCTGTACAGCAATTCCCAACAGATTCTTCTTCCATGAACTATTTGAGTCTCTCCTTCAACTCACACTTTTTTCTTTTTTTTTTTTAAAGCAATCTGTTTTCTGAACTGAAAAACCCACAATAGGACACACTCTGGTGAAACTGAGTGGAACAGTTCAAACGTTTCTGCCTCATCCATTCATACTGCAGCAAATGAGAGCGTGTGACGAGTCTGGAACTGGGAGCCTTCAAGCAGGGCAGCTTCCCCTGGGAGGACAGGGCTGCTTCTGGCTCTCGAGCCTGTCCCTCCTGTAGACAGAGCTCAACTGATCACAAAGCAGTTGCTACAGTCTACAACCAAGTGTATTAAAATTCTAAGGTACGTGCTGGCATCTTTTAACATTATTTTAGAAGAGCTACTGTTGAGGTTAGAGTGTCTCTAAACAGTTCCACACAACAGTCCTCGCGTTGTGGCCTTTCTTCCTGCTCAGGTGCACAGGATGCTCCACGACACGGGGGACCAAGAGTTATTTCCATAGCTTCCTGATCATAAGAACAGTGAAAATTCACATGGGAAGGCAGAATATGTGATCACCTCCCCACCAGCTGCCCAGTGCTACGGCAGGCTCAGAAGGAAGAGTGATTTCTTTCTGAAAAAATAAGGAAAGGTGCCTGTGAATGCTGAATGGTTCCTAGCAGCACTGAGCTGATGTGCCGGCAGCCATCGAAGAAGCCACCCTTCCAGCTCAGGCTGGTGACAGCACCTGCTCTTCCTCCTCCTCAGCATCTCGCTCAGCCCCATTCACTGTTATTTACGGAGCCTTAGCAACTGCTATAGCTGGTGGTGCTGCTGGAGCAGAGCCTTATTTCACTCTGGGAGGTGACTGTTCCTGTTGGGGAATGGGGATGCCAGACCCACAGCCACCTGCAGCCTCCATGGGAATGATACTGATGAGTGAAAAAACTGCTGGAACAAAGCTGGTAAGGGCAAAAGAAATGGAATAGGAGCAAGGAGGGGTGTTCCTTCAGGTACTCAGAGTCAGCCAAGTTGTTACTACACACACTCCAGAGCTGATTTGGGTTATCGAGTTAATACAACACACAACTGCCATCAGCGTCCAGTATTTCCCCTTGGCCTCCATGGCCTGTTTGCCTTCTAGACCAAAAAGGAGACTAGCTGCTACTTGAAGCCACTCTTGCAAAGAAGGAAGGATTTTCACTTTGCACAACGCATTAAACATCTCATTCTCTTCTCCTAATTAATTTCTTTGTTACAAAGACCCTTCTGTAGTGAGCTGCCAGGCTCTCCCCTCTCCCTTCCAAAGAATCAATAAATAAGGCACTCCAAGAATAATCTTTTGGGTGATAATATCAGCCTGTATGTGTGTACTCTTTCATAATACATTTTGCCTCCAGACATCAATATTTCTTATGGCTTCCAGTCCCTGCTTCCTCAGCCATAGCTACATACCTAATTCCCTATCAGTTACACAGCACTTGGCCAAGTGCATGGCAGTAACACCAGACCTTCAGTATGCAAGGCAAAGATCTTCAGGTTCCAGCAAATAAGAACCAGTAAAGAATGTGGCTTACATGTGACACAAATCAGTGTCACAGCTTATTTGTGTTTTATCACCAAAGAAATATGCATAGGGTCTTTTCAGTATCTGTCTCTGCTGGTGAGTGCTCACCACATTTGTGTTAAGCCACAGTTCTGAGTATCAGTTCTGCTCCCAAGGCCCAAATTGGAGGCACCCCCCACCTCACCAACCACTTAAGCCTAAGATAGGAGTGACAAATACAGAATCCATCCATCAGTGCTTCAGCTGAATGCCGCTGTGATGCAGGCATTTGGTTTTAAATGGTTTTAAATGGAACAGGGTAAACAAAGCAATCCAAACACTGCATTTACTATGGAAAGGGAAATTCATATTTCTTTCCTGGTGCTTCTGTTCATTTACTTTTTAAATTAGCTTTCAAAAGATTCCTATTTATAAACAGCATTAAGAGAAAAACTGATACATGTATTTGTTAATAACAGATATAAAAAACAAATATACTAGATGCTGGAATGCAGACAAAAGGAAGCTTAAAAGAAATGACAACTCAAACTACAAACTGATATTGCCACAGTCCCATTGCTTAGAAGAGGAGAAAAAAAGACCAAGGGCACTACATTTAAATAATCCAGGGGTTTCTGCTGATCTATCTTATCAGTTATTTCTGCCTGAGGGCCAGAAAGGAATAAAGGGTCTGAAGGCTCTTCTGACAAAAAAAATTACTACTATTATTATTAATAACGATGATAAAAGATGTACGCATGCACTTCTGACTGGTGTATAAATGCATTTTTTGGAGGAACGTGGGTTTTCCAGAGCTCCACACACATCTGCTTTTCCCATTGCCTGCAGGCTGCTGGGATCTGGGTACAGCCACAAGTTCTCAGCCACTGCCACGCTCCTATGTGACAGCTGAGCCACAGTACCCGTGCCAAAGCCAGTCCCAAGACTTACCAGCACTAAGGACTGCATTTTCTTCAACCACTTTGGAGATGTAAGCATCCGGGTTGATACAGAAGTCACTGGAGCCCTAGATAAAGGCAGGACAAAAGGGGAAAGGAACATCAAGGAACACCAATATAAAATAGCAGTTGAGCCAGGTTAACATCAGGGAATCTTCCACTGCAGGGAGGTTTCAGATGCTGAAGTCTCCCTGTCAATCCCACTAGTACAGCTTTAGACAGCCTCAGCAGTGCTGGAGTACAAGCCACTGCACCCCACCATGGGGGAGCTCTGTGATTCTCATAGATAAAATTACTGGGACAGCTACCTAGAATGAGACTCACAATAAAATAGTGCATAACATGCACTAATAGCTCCTTAATCTTGTGTCTGATAAACCCTGCAGCAAAAGGTGAATGGGACTTGGACCAGAGCCACTTACCACAGCAACAGCCAGCTCCAGACCCAAGGACCCCCAGCTGACAATCAGGGCAAACACCCCAAGCAAGCACACCCTGTAGGAGACAGACAGATGGCAGATGTAGAAACTCTCCTTTCAAGCTAACCAGATCCTTTCACAAGACGCATTATCTGCAATCCAAAGCAATTACCAAACTCAAGAAATTAACAGTCACTGCAACTTCAGATAAACCATCCCATTCTATGTGCTGCAGACAGCAGCAACCAGAGAAGCTTATGTCCAGTTTTTGGCTCCCATGCTTTTTGGCCCCGGGCCCTCAGCAGGAGGAAGACTAAGCTAGAAGAAAAGTCTTTGGTCAGCTCCTAGCAAGGAAGCCAAAGGCACAGAGGTGGCCCAGGGGATGGCAGATTGGCAGATGAATGACTATATTCCTGTCACTTGGGCTATTCTCACTGTGGACATTACTTTCTATATGTGAAAGATATTCAGAGAAAAATAGTCCCATATATCTACCTAAAAAGAAAAAAGAGAACACCAAAAGCACACAACACATCAAAGCAAACTAACAAACAACCCATAAAAATGCAGTGATTGAGAATTGAGCAAATTCCTCCTGTTTTCAGAACAAGGCTGTCTTGTGTAAGCAGTGCACGGTCTATAGACAGTGGAGGGAATAGGTGGCCTGTGTTGGCACACCTGACTTTGGTGTCAAGCTGCGTGCACCTGAACACCACCTAAGTACCCCACACAGCCCAAGGAGAGAGCCAGGCACAGAATGGGAATTCACCTTGCAGCAGTCACAGAGCCACAGCAGATCCTGCACAGCACTCCAGAATAAAGCGGCCTACTACATAAGGACAGCACTGCTTGGTGCCTTCAGCTAAGCACAGTTACCTGTTCAATGTGACACAGTTCTTAATTTTCCTTTAAATGAAGCTGACTGGGTCAGTAGCTGATTGCCTGGCTAAAAGACCTAAAACTGGCATTTCACCATCTTGCTTGGCTCTGACACATTTGCTTCTCTATGCCATGTGCTCCCTTGGGGAAATGCCTTAATATGAACTTCTGGCTAAGAGGGAATGAGTTTCTAATTTAAACTCTGGGTTTACCATCTGTGCATACACTTGGACCTCTGTCTGCATAACCTGCCAGGTATGAAGTCATCTGGCAAATAATAAATCTGAATATGCATTCCAGTTATTAATGGTACCATCACGCACCAGGACAAACTCTTGGCTACGTCAACTGTCAAACTGTCATTATGTTTATGACACTGGTATATTTGCCAAATGTGCCAAACCAAACCAAGCTGCAACACAGGGAGAGGATCACTTTTTTTCTTGTAATGGGGCTTGAGCAAACACTACAAACAGCATTTGCAGTGCTTTGTAGAAATAGATACGCATTAATATTGCAGTAACATAGCAACAAGGCTTCTTATAACTGTACAAACCATTGCATGTTCTCTGTAAAGTCTTTTCAGGTGTGACAACCAAAGGTAAAGAGGATCAGATTGTGACACAAAAGGCATGCTACTTGACTGTGTAAACACATGCAGTGCTTATCATCCATTAGCAAACGCCTTCACCACCGTAGAGAATTAAAGGAGACTTCCACAGCCTGTAAATCTAAGGGAGGTTGTTCACATTGCTATCTCCCAGCTGACTCCCAGGCAAACACAGGCTACCGGTGATGCCCAGAAGGCACACTGTCCAGATGAGTTGGTTGTTTTTGATGTGAAAGCAAGCACAACAGCACCATGGAGTTGTACAGCTCCTTCCTGTGAACATCTCTCACACGTAGCCCTACTCCAATCCACAGAGCAATGCTCTACAAAGGTACTCTACATTAAGAGGCAGATTTAGACTATTCAGCCTCAGATGTCCTTGAATCAACTGACAACAGACTAGAGGTTTAAACTAGCAGGCACTTGCATTCCATACGCACTGTACCTGGGTCAGGACTTACCCCATAAGAATGGCCCTGGAGTTTCTGATGAGCCCAAAGAGCACCAACAAACATATCAGAACATGGAACAGGAGCAGGCCCAGGTATCCCAGCCACCTGCAGCAAAGAAAAACACAGTCAGCAAAGGAAAACCCATGTATGAAAGGGACAGATTAAGTAGTCCAAACGTCTCATGGGGAAAAACAAAAAGAAAACAAACTTAGCCCTGGTTTTCTTTGCAGAGCCACTGCTAATGATTAATTTTCAGAAACCACTGGCTATTTGCTGTGTCAAGAGTCCAGGGAGGCAAATGCATTTAAACAACATGATTAGCATACACAATTATTGAGAAGTGAGACTGCTAGCCTTGCTCTAGCACAAAAGCCACATGCTACTGGCCACCATCAGGTAAAGAAGCAGCACTGCAGCTTCCTGAACTTAACAACATGTTTGTTAGAAATGCTTCAGTTGATTCAAATGTGTTTCCTTTTGTGAAATACAGTTGGTGTTATCTTTTATTCAATAACTTCAATTAAAAGGAATGTTAGTGCATGCTGTTAACACATGGAACAAAGTTTACGTTCCTACTTTATTCAAGTTAATGTGCCATACAATTTCTCTCCCTAGTATTAGAGCACAAGCAACCGATCTTTGACATTGAAAATATGTTTCCCTTCAGCTAGTAATCAACACTCTTAAGAAAAAAGTTGCTGTCATGCATTTTGATTTAAACTGAATGCAGTTTTGCTGTATGATGAAGTCAGCTGAGTGGGCGAAGAGCACCTACAGTAATATACAGCCTTTGGCTCAGCCCCACAGGACACACACACATCATTGTTGCAAAACAAATGCCACAATCACTATACTAACAGGGTGCTGCACACCTGTACCAGTCATAGAGGTCAATCTGAATCGCCAACTCCTCCAGAGACAGCTCTTCATTCTTCCAGAAGGGGATCTCAGTTGTTTGCCTGACCAAATCATCCAAGAACCTTTGCAGTTTCTGGATAACATGCAAGTGGTCTGTCTGCTTTGCAAACATCTCCTCCAGGATGAGCAAATTTGGCTCTGCTGTTTGGTTCAGGGCCACTGTGATATCTAGTACCTGTAGTAAGGCAAAGGAAAAGGATAAGAAGTCAAGGAAGTAAAAGAGGATTCATCCTTACTGGCAAACTATGGACATATTCCAGATTACTTTTTCTGTCTTAAGAGGCTCAGACTGCTTACCTGCAAACCTGAGTTTGAAGACTGCTTCAAACTCAACCCACATGCAAATAATTCTGTACCTCTGTTTTAATGCAGTTTAAATGCTACTTTCTGTATCAAGATAAACAGCAGAACAGCACAAACCCAGAACACAGCCACTAAGGCTGGAAATGCAACTTTTTTTTCCCCAAAAGAGACATTCACCTTACTCCTAAAACAGGTTTAAAATGACTGCAGTCAAGCCTAGCAGAAGGACATCTGCTGAAGGTTACCATGCCATGAGATTAGGAGGTTAGTGGCCATCAGGGTTGCAGAAAGAGCTAATGAAGTTTGATGTAACACAGGAACAACCAACTGTGCTGAAGTGATCCTTTTTGCTAACAGACTTGACTGCCTTGGCCTGCCTCCACATCCATGGAATAGAGCTGATCAGAAGCTGTTTTTAAAACAGGCACAATCGCAAAGAGAAGCCTTCATTTAACGAGCTGTGTTTGCTTTGATATTTTTAGAAGAGCTGAAGAAAGCATCGCTCCATTAATGGAAATTTTAGCACATCTCTAAGCTCAGAAGCTAACAAAAAGAAGGCAGAGATACTCGCACAGCCAGATTCAAGAGGAGTGCTGAGGAAGCCTGCCCATTCCCACACTATCCCTTTTGCTTTCGTGCTCACCCTGTCTTGGACACCAGCCACAGTGCGGTTTGCATGGCGTAAGGAGTACGTCAGCCGGTGGATGCCATCACTTGTCTCTCCATTCCCATAGAAGCCAACAGCAATTCCAGCACTGCAGAGAGAAAAAATGCAAGGAAGGGTACAGTCAAAGCTAAAGGGGAGCGATATATTGCACTGCTCACCCCTACAGGTAAGTCACATTGGTTCTTTCATGGTCACATCAGAGACTTTGACAGCAAGGGATGCTGCGTGCCTCCACAAAGAGCAGCTGGGGTAGTTATGCTCCCCAGCAACCACACACAAAAAATCCCCTGTAAATATTGTGCGCACTTCCCATGCAGCCAATAACTGCCTATACGGCACATATGACAAAGCATCCCTTCTCAGTGTGTATATCTCATTTATGGTCAGTAATGGAAATCTGTTAAAGAACCATTAGAGAGCTCAGCCCTACACAGGGGCAAGTAGAAACCCAGCCAGCCAAGCTGCCCTCCAGTGGCTCCTGCAAGAGGAATGGGTGCTGCCATTGCTACGCCAGCAATCCCAAGTCTTCTCTGGACATGAAATAGATTGTTTCATTATATTTTTAAGAAAAGAATATATAGAGCTTGCAGTGACTACTTGTCCACAATGGTGGATCTTCTCCATCCATTTTCCATGTCTTTTCCACACTCTGATAGTAGATGTTCAGACTTATTTCTTAATTTATCTTCCCGTCAGAAGCATTTGTGTTGTATTGATTTAGAGAATTGGGAAGCAAAGCTTAATAACTTACTGGGTCAAAAAGCTTATTTATTTCTAAGCAAGCGAATTTCAAGCTCACAGACAATTCAACTCCAGCTGCTTAGCAAATTACCACCTATCAGCTGATTTGCTGTAACTGTCCACACACATCAGTCCACCCCAATTATGAAGTAAACCATATTAGCTTAAACCTCACTTATAGGAAGAAGATCCTGTGGATGAGTTACAACCAGGAGATTATCTCAGGCAAGTCAGCAATACCTTTTTATTAAGGCATCACTGCAGGAACTCACCACTCCCCAAGCCCTTCTTTTTTTCCCCTTAATAACAGAGAAAGAAAGAATTTGTGAAGGGGTCATATAACTAAACTCAGGGGAAAGTCAATCAAGACACCAATTTCCTGTTCTCATCTCACATTTGGCTTCTGAGTATTCAGACTTTTTTGGGATGGTTCTCAAGACAGTAAGATTGGGCTACAAGAAAGGAAGGCAGCGGTGGTGCTGAGGGTGGAGGACAGGTTTTGTGTTGTGGGTTCTTTTTTTGCTATAAATTAAAGATTTCCTGAATTAAACTGTTTCTTCACTATAACTTTGTGTTACAGCACAGCATTCACAGAGGTGGTTTGAAGGAGATACACAAGAGGAAGGAAGCAAGTGAGACAACAGCTTTCAGGGTAAGCATAGTGCCTTTGTTTGAACAGGAAGGGTCACCACCACCACCACCCAGATGGGAAATGAACCCACAGAGGCCAGGCTGGGCTTTGCCTAGCTGACAGGCACTTGCCTAGCTGTGCTCTGGCACATACACCAGCCTGCAGTCCAAAACCACTGCTTCAGCTGCCACTCCTCTCCTGCAGGAACACAGCACCATGCCTTGTCCCCCTTGAAAACGGTGAGCAGAGCTATACGGTTTGCCATGGTCACACTTCTACTCTTCCTCACACATGCAAGAAATTGAAGTAAAGAGCACACACTGGAAGCAGAGCCACTATGGAAATCTGTGTCAGCCTCACACTTGCTCCAGTGATGACATCTCCATGAATTACAGAGGGCTTGGCCCACAGAAGTCCCAGCTAAAGCCTCGCAGGGATGGCAGGTAACTGCATCACAGGCAGAGAGAGGGAGGCAGCAGATAGCTAACACTTCATATTTGGTGTTAATACAAGAATGGAGTCTTTCTTCATAAACACCGTTCCTGAAATATTTTCATAATGCCAATAATGAAAGAGAAAAGTCTTCTGCCTTGCTCCCTGGTGGCAGCTGTATATTGCAGGCGACAGGGATTAAGAAAACAAAAACAAAACAAACCCCAGCACTCCCCCACCCCTGAAAAATAGCCATACCTCAGAACCTAAGTTACGTTCAGGATAAGACAACTCAGCATCTCAGCACTGCAATTACAAACCTCTACCTTGAATTTCCCCAGTCTTGTATCAGAACCAACAAATTCAGACAAACCATTTTGTTGTCCAGAGCAGCAGAAAACTTTAGCAGCTGCTTTTACAACCAAATAAAACCCAGGACATTCTTGACACTGAAGATGCAGATTCAGACCCTTTAGTCGGTAAGTGATTTTATTCATCCCGTTCCAGTTACTGGAATGCTATTCTTTCAGCACAGGCTGAGCCCCACTGCTCTGTTCTTGGTATTCCAGCACAGCAGCACAGTTTGGTGGCAGAGGCTCAGAAGAAGCACACTGCAGTCATTTTGTCCATAACACCACCATACAGGTAGGTACCTCAGCCAGTGTACTCACATATGTGCTAGGCATGCAGTGCTCCCCATCACAGGAACTGACTAGAGACTCTGCCAAAGCAAAGGCAGCACTGCCCAGCAGCCATCCTTGCAGGCTTTCTGCCCAGCCCTGCATTACCAACTTCAGCTGCCCACAGCCAGCTAGGCACAGGCATGACTCCTATGAGACAACGCTGCAGCAACAGGAACTGGGGATAAAAGGCATTTAATTCAAATAACAAATTCCTCTGGACATGCATGCCATACATTCACTCACTAGAGTCTACATGCAAGATTAATTACCACATAACTGCCCAGCAAAAGCCAGCTCTGCACTCACTCTGTCTAGGAAAAGCCAGGCAGTGGGGGAACTGTTGATATTTAGCTTTCTATACGCATTTGGCCTCAGCTACATCCAACAGTTGTTTCAAATCCCTGCCTACACACACAGGTAAAAGTTGCTATTGTTTAAAGCAGATTTAAAGATTTGCACTCGTTTTTAACTACATTTTTATTAGATTAAAAAGAAACAGGGGCTCTCTTTCATCGGAGCTCAGCCTTTTAAAGTAAAAATAGATATACTTATTGTGAACCAACAGCATAAGCCTTTGAGGCCAAGAGATCACATGGCTGCGTGCACAAACCCTGGAAGGTTCTGCAATCTCAGCTATAGCAGATACCTCTCACAGTACATGACAAAATCATTGTCCAATGGGGAAGCCTACATTTCTGTCATGCAGCATGGATACAAGACCAGCAATCCTGAATGACAAAGCTTTTCTTCCACCCTAGCACCCTCTGGAAGATATGACTCCAACACATTTTCAACACTTGTATAAGAAAGCCATCTCTGCTTCTGCTATTCTTGTTTCTGCTGCACTCCTCTCCCCAACACACACACACACACACACACCTCACCTCCCAATTTCTCACCATCCCATCCCCAGTTCTTCCTCCCAGACCCACTTGTGTCAGTCCCCTGCCTCTCTCTGCCTTCCTTCTCAATAGTGTCTTTTAAATAAGAATCTGAAAACCCATCCACCAAGCTTTTATGGGTCATTTAAGAAATCTCTCCTGCTGCTTGGTTTAGCATCTAAAAAGCCACTTGGCTGCTCATTTCCCTAAGTTTTAGGAAACCTGTACACATTAACATGAGAAAACTGGGCATTTCTGAGACTAACACTCTCATTCCTATTGCCCACACACCATAATAGTTCTTTAAAGAGTTAAGTGATGAGAGACAGAACAGCAGCAGGCTGTGACTTCTACATATTCATACAGAGACAACAGTATGATTTCAATTACTGCATGTTGCATACATACACTTCAGTGCTGCTTTACAGCAAGGCCCAAGAAATTCAAGTCTGGAGGAAAAAAAACCACTTATTTCCCTCTCTTTTCCTGAAAAGCTCACAGCTGAATTTCCCTGAGGACGCAGCCTTCCTATTATTTGCATGCAAGAGTTGTGTGAGCTTAGGACACGCCATGATAAAGAGACAAGAAAAAGAAATCAACTGCAATTCCAAATTACTTTGCAATGTCACCCACAAAAAAAAAAAGTTTTATGGATTACATGAGGTATATGTGAACAGCAGAGCATTAATCTGACATGGAGAACATATTCATGCCTGCTGCTGTAGAGATCTTCCAGTCGTAACACTCGCTACACACAGTGAAAACCTCTGTGGATGTTCAATCACCAGCCTGAAAAGATGAGCACTAGCCATTCACATCACATCTTTAGAAATGAATAATCTAACTACACCAAGTCATCTTTAATTACAGGAACTTCATAAGGAGAGCCCTTTTTAGACTTTATGTTCTCAGGAGGAATGTTAATTTGTCTGTCTAATTACCACCTTGCACTTCAGCACCAAGGGAAAGTGCTATTACTGGCACTTGAGAAAGCAAGATTTCACCACCTATTTGTACCCATTTCTTTTAGGTATTCTCTCCAGGAAGCTTCCTACCTGCCTTCAGAGCAGAGCTTCCTTCTGGGAGCATTACTGTGACCTGCAGGTACTTGAGGATGAGATGATTTATATGAGATGACAACTCCCAGTACACAGAAACTGATGGAAATTACTAAGGACCAGAAATGAACTCAGTTCTCAAGGAATAATCTAGGCAAATCCTTCCTGCAGCTCTGTGGCTCAAGCAATTGTGAAGACTCACTGGGGAGACAGTTTGCTGGAGAACTCCAGTTAACCAGTTCTGCCTTCCTGCTGGCTCAGCACTCCCCCCTTTGCTCAGAAGGAAATACAGTCATTAGGAAATGGTGATGCACAGTGACGCAGTACTCAGTAAGATTCACAAACAGCCCTCAGGGATCATCCACCACCTAGGATAAGCATGTATTAGGCATGGCTGGGCTCAAATAGTTAAGTAGTTTTCAGCTAGGAAGCCAACAGTCCACTCTATGAAACTTGGACAGACCAGACCAGCACGTCTGGATCCTCTCGTTGCTTCAGCATCCAAGCTACCTTTGTTCACTTGCAAACGGCCATGCAAGCTGCCTCTCAGGTCAGCCTGCTGCCACAGGCAGGCGTTCAGAAGAGCCTTATTCCCACTCACTGGAACGTCACAGCGTCTGCTGGTCAGGCAGTTCTGCTGTGTGTCATGCACAGCCAGGATACGATACATCCAGTTGACTAATCTTTAACTCTTGGTATTTAACTGGGACTTCCCACTAGCACAGAATAAATTGCATGCTTGTTGGGAGCTGTATTTGCATTCCCAGACAGACACTGAGTGCAGACAGCCAGAAGTCATCAGTTCAAGAGCACTGTCATGTCCAGCTGCTGGGAGAGGGGCAGAACACAGAGCTCAGTCCCACAGGAAGGCTGCAGCACTCAGACAGCACCTTCAGCTCCCATGGATGGTATCACTCTGCTACCACAAAACAAACCAATGTCAGTGGGGAACCTCTAAAAAAACAAAATGGGTCAAAACAAGTATCCATGCAATATCACCACAGATTCCAGTAGAATCTTAATTTTTAGGATACGCCTGGATTTAATACTTGCTAAAACAAATGGCACACCGAGGATGTAAACCAAACGGTTAGATTTAGAGCAAGCCTAAAATGTGTTCCAGCTTGCGGCCGTGACTGGGAATTGCATCAGTCTCACCAGAATTTCAATGCTGACCTTCCAACTTTAAATTGTCTCACACACACTTTGGGAGATATGCAGAATTCCTCCTTTTCAACCTTGCCTACAATTAAAAACAAACAGAACTACCATACTGCAGCAGCTGTCTTGGACATGAATGCTGCATAACAATAGCTAACAAGTGCCTGTAGCAGCAACACAACTATAAATAGCATCAGTTAGAGCTTCTGTACGAAGGGTTAGGACCACAGAGCTTTCAGTGGATTGGAAAGGATGCAGTTGAAGCTCTTGAGATCACTAAAAATAAAGGTGACTGAAGTTGAGATTTCTTGTTTATGACTTGTTCTCTAGTTTGTCTTTCTATTCCAGGCACTTACTTGCAGTCAGCAAAGCATGGGAGAAAGAGCTCCGTGCAAAGGCAGCATTATTTGCTAATGCACAAGCTCTCCAAATCACTGAGCCTTGGACTTCATAGGCAAATCTATCCTCAGCTTGCTAAACTCACAACATAGCGATATCTGCGCTGTGGTGTTTGTTCCAGTACTACAGGGGTTTTCAAGTCTCTCAAATTTACCTTGAAAGAGTAAATAGGTAAGTCTATTAATAGCCCTTGAAGAGCTAAGCATGGCCTTCAAGGAACATGCTTGCTTCCGTAAAGGTGGTGGATCTAAAACACGATCTATTAGCGATTACAGTGAGCCAGGAGATGACAAAATGCAAGCTTGTCAGTGTTATCTCCTTTATGAATAGGGGACAGCTCTCAAACCCTCAAAGGGGAAACTCAGACCACCTGAAACCTTGGGTAAGAGCAGCTGATGCTTGGAATCAGCAAAACCCCCCTCACCCCCAAAACCTCAGCACTCAGTGCATCTGTCCATGGATCCCAGAGAACTCATCCTACCCAAGTCCAAACAAATTAAATCCAAAGTTCTTTCCTGAAATCTGCATGCATGCTCCTGCTTTCAGATGTCCCCTCATTGTCTTTCTAGGAAATGGGAACTACGCCTTCGTTGACCAAAAACCAGAGTGTAAAACAAACTAATTTTAATGCCTTTAATGCTCCCCTAACTTCTTAACTCTCTTGTTTTCAGCAACTTTCTTTTCACCTCACCTCCAAAAGTTTCCATTGTTCAGCAATAACATGAAGCACTGCTGACATTGGCATCATCACCAACAACCATTGCACACTGGTATAGATGAAATGCAGCAGTGCCTTACACAAGCTCCATCTGCATGCCCAAATCCAGTCAAAAACCAATACCTCCAGACCCAAAAGAATGATCTGAGCCTCTTCCTTCATAATCCACTTTCCCCACAGTCGTTCTTTGTGGACACCAGGAAATCCCCACCTAGACCTGACAATTCCTTGAACTCTGGACCCATTCTACTTAAGCATTAAGCCCCCAAGGAGATAGTGCCTTTGATTTACCACTTGCACAGTATCAAAGAGCAGGCCATTAGCTATTCCTTTTCACATTGCTGAAATCATTAGGCACTTTGGCAAGTGGTAGAGTGGAAGAAAATACATTACATTAAAACACACAAATACACAGTGGAAATAGAGACGACTGCCAACAATTACTAACTACAGGCAAGCACACCACATACGAAAACAGCACACAGGATGTCTTGCACCATGGAATAGGAGCATCCCCGCCCAGCCTTACCTGCACACCAGGGTGGCGATGATGACACACCATGCTGTACAGCAGCAGTCAGCATTCAAGTGTTCTTCGCTCTTTCGGTGGCGGCAGCAGAGCCAGAAGGAGTAGAACAAGAGGAAGAGCAGGTCCAGAGCCAGGCAGGAGAGCGCCACGCCACCCAGCAGCAGCAGGGCCTGTAGGAAACAAAACCCATCGTCATCCACGGCCACCTTGTGCCCTCAGTGCAGGCTGCAAGCAGAGCCCAGAGGCCTCAGCAGTAATGCAGTGCTGAAGGCGAGCTCTGGAAACCAGTTGTTGGGTAGGGGGTTTTGCTTTGTTTTCAGAAGCCATGAACAGGAGACTCGCAGCCTCACTTTCTCCTCCTGCCTCTACTCAGTGACACCACGTCCTGCCTCTGAACCACAAGGAGCTGAGCCATTTTGTCCACCCTGGTCTGCAAACAGTCGAAGTCAATCAGGGAGGGTTCCTCTTTGCTCCAGATCATAGGTCAGCAGATTTAGAGAGAGGAAAAAAAAATAAATAAACAGTTCAGCCAGCTGCCTCTATCTGTACAGTCCTTTAATCCTCATGAATAAACATGCAGGGTTCGTCATTAGAAATCCAAGTGCATGAGTAGGTTTGAAAGGGGGTGGAATTTATTATACATGAGATTGAATTAAAAAGAAAAAAAGAATGCCCATGCAACTCTTCTATTCTAGGTAGGCCTAGAATAAGTGCTAAACCCTCCACATACCATCTATCCACTTACAAATATACAGCAAAACCAATGCAGGTGCTACAGACACAGTAGTCACAAGCTGAGGTATTGTCACACCTATTTCTAATCAGATATTCCCTGGGAGGAAAGGAAAGCCTGAAGTGGTTAACTCCATTCCAATTGTTTTGCATTCAGAAAATCCTGGCCCAAATGCCAAAATGCAAAACCGCTTTGTTGAATAAAGAGTGGAATCACCTCTAACACCAAATCCAGCCACCCTGTCTCACGTGAATGAATGAAATTAATGGATGTTGTTTCATTTAGAAGAGTTTGAGGCTACACCCCTGGGTAGTAGTGACAAATGCCAACATACCCTAAGCGGCCTAGGTGTCGTTAAAGGCCCTAAGTTTCTATCACTGCCACAGTTGCCACAAGATCCTCAGCAAAGTTTGTGAACACTTCTAAGCCAGACTGGTAACAAGTTCTTCTTCAAAAGTTTTTCTTTCCATTCCCTTCCCCCCCAGCTTGCTCTGTAGGTACTCCCGGCTAAGATATTATCTTGGCAAGCTACTCAACACTGGAACATACTTCCCAGCCAAGCCAACATCAGTGTTTACAGTCTGTAGCGCCCATCAACCATTCATAATGAGATTCATACTCATTAGGGCCGCCTGCTGCATCACAGATATTCCACGTTGTACCGCACTGCTCGCCTTCACAGCCTGAAGGAACCAACCCAAAGCTCAGCAGCCATGCCAGGGATGCAGAGCGCCTACAGGTGCAGTTTTCCCAAACTAAACAGCTGAAATTCCGTCCCCCTATAGAAACTGAACCCTGGGATTTTTGAGAGAGAGAGAAGTGGGGTGGAAGGGAAAAAGCACAATCCCCCTTTCCCATGATTACGCCAGATGGTGTGCGCTGTTCGAGTTCCTGAGCAGAGAGAGGCCTCCGAGAGGGAAGCTGCCTTCAGAGACCCAATGTTCTCCCACTTCTGAAGGCCTGCCATGCACAAGCACTCAATACTAAATTAACCAACACATTCGGCGTACCAAAGCTCCTCGGGGACGCTGGTTATTTTTTAAACACTTCAGGCTGCTGTAACGCCAAGCTTTCCTGCACTGCATGCCTGCACTTCTTCGCTCACACCCTCAGCCCTCCCGCACGCACCAGCAGGCACTGCTGCTGGAAAGCAGAGCACACCAAAATGCTTCTCCCACAGACTCGTTATCAGCAAAAAAAAAAAGTCACTGCAGCGCCAGATGTGGAGGAACAGATCACATCAAATGGGGAAAAAAAGAAAAGAAAAAGGAAAAAAAAAAAAGCCTCCTAAAAAGATCGCTGTGCACCAACCAACCTGAAGCCCTCACTTTGAAGGGACACTTTAACACATGCTGAATGTAAGCATTTAGCCAAAAGGACTTGGCTGGCCAGTGCACCAAGATCTGTGTTTCATTTTCCAGAGAATATTTGTTTTCCATTAATGGACATGTGCCATGACAACAAGTGAAATCATCCAGCAGAGCAGTTATTAATCTTTCTGACTGATGAGTCAGTCTAGGACCCAGAGACTGGCTGGCAGTGAAAGCCTGGTTGCAACCGCAGATATGCCTGTGCCTGCTTCTCAGGATTAAATAACAGTATTTAAAAAGGGAGGTTGAGGTTGGATAAGCCCTCAGACATTTTATCCTGCAACACTAAATCTGGGACTCGGTTATCCAAGGCCACATTATCCCGAGTAAATGTAAAGTTATGCACTGGGCCTTTTGCCACAAAAGAGCGTCAATTTGTCTTTGAACATTTGCTGAACTATCAGAACCTTTATCGCAAATGATGCATGAACTGCCCTTACAGGAAAACGGAGACAACTTGGAGGAGCAACATTTTACCACTGTGCTGACACTAATGGCAGAAGTGGAGACAGAGCAGTCCCTGAAAATGAGCGTAAATCCAAGTGGTATCAGCCAGGCTGGCAGGAGACGAAGCTACGGTGTTCAGAAGCTCTTTCAAAATAAAAGCTAACAGTGTTACACAGGGAAGTAACCGAGAGCAGCACTGCTAGCTTGGAAAGGCACCGTGAAACCTGAACACTCTTGGTCTTGTGTAGGAACGTGCTCAACGGCCTCCTGCAGCGCTAACAGCCTTCCTCAGCTCCGACTGGCTGCTAGGGTTCATGGCATTCACCCTCTCAATGGGAATAAGAAGCCAAAAGGGGCAGAAAACGTCTAGGTTCCCTTGCAGAGAGAGGCACCATCACAGTAGGAAATACAGGGCACGGCAAGAAGCTCCCCCCACAGAAACACCCCCGTGCTGGTTAGCTCCATTGAGCCGGGAGCTTGCACGTTGCTCTAGGGTACCTTTAGGTGCTGATACTGCACCCAAGGACATATATGCTGATTTGCCTTAAGTGCAGCACAATTCACAGCCTCCAGGACCACAGCCTCTGCTACTGCAGACAGATTCAACCAACATGCAGCCCTGTCTACTGGATGATAAATGCCCACACAGAACAGCTGTTTGCAGCTCTCTCCAACCACAAGTTCCCAACTGTGATCTACATCATTACATACACGAATGTCTCGCTCATCTCTGTGGTCCTGGAAGGCTAATTTCTGCTGCTGAAATTGCACTTAAGGGACGGATACTCCATTCCATCCTCCCCAGCAGGAAGTGGCCTCACGTAAGAAACTGCCATCACAAATGCAGTCAAGAAAGGGAGTATCAATCGACACAACAAAAAGGGGCTATACGAGGTATGTTTCAGTACATTTCTTCATAGAGGGAAGCCCAAAATAAAGATGAAGCACTGTAAATCAGGAGGTAGATGTTGGACTGCACTCACAGAAGTGTGAAGATCTAACACTGCCAGAACAGCTGATGGTTCATCACCTGACTACAGAGGAGTGATGGCTGAGGGAGTCCTCCCACCTCCACCCCTCTCTGCCACAAAGGTTACTTGGCACAATAAATCCTGGCACCAGCACAGGGTTAGAAAGTCAATCCTGAATAAGCACATGGATTATTTTGAATCAGTGTGTGTTAACTGAAGTTTTACCCATTCCAACCTATCCAGCTTCCAATAACCGCATTTTCTTGACTTGAACTATATTAGCAGCAGCATGGCATAGTGAACAACTATTCACATGGAGTAGGTGATAGTTATTTCTGGATAGCATAAAGTCCACTAAAACCTCAAAAAGAAACTTGAGACCAAAGCTGAAAGCCCTCAGGTGGTTTCCGAAAATCATGTCGTTTTGCTTTTAATCTTCCATCAATACTTTCAAAATTATTTCCCCTTAAACTTTGCAATTCCAACCCACAGGACAAAATATAAAATCCAACAGCTATAGCTTTTGAGCATCTCAACAACAGGGCTGTATTAATCATTGCCAGATTGAAAACTGTTTTACAGTTCTACCTTCAAGTTAGCATTTGCCAAAAGAAAGCTTTCCACTCAATCTGCAATGAATGTTCCTTCTGGATTTCCATGCAGTGACTTAAGATTGTGATAATAAAACAGACAGGGGAGGTTAAAGGAGTGTGGGAAGAGAAAAACGTTCACCCAGAAGAACAAATGAAGCAAACTGGGCTGCTGCCAAAGCAGCACTCATCTCTATTTATTCCATGAAGGACGGAAGTCTTCTTAGCAAGAAAAGAAACTTCTGTGGGATAGCATCATGCCCACCCTCCTTCCTACACCTCTTTTGCAGACCTTAGAGCATCTGAGGAGCTTACGCGCCCACAGATAAGTAATTGTGTCCTACTGCACCAATCTCTGTGTAATGCTGGCAATGGGAGCAACACATTTTGACCCCTCGCGAGCTTGTTCTGAACGTGCTGCTGTGAGTTCAAAGACTTGACTTTCATTTCATCTCCCTTCTGATGGAAAGTGTTGTGTGTGGCGTTCATTGAGGTGCTTCACTGTCTCGGGATGTCATTCATCCCACTGCCTCTAGAGAAGGGGGAACACAGCCAACCATGCATAGGCGAAACTAATTGGGAAGGGGGGGCAGGGGAGGATGACACGGAAGCCACTACTGATCTCAGCACTAAACCATCCCTATCTCCTCTGCCTGGGGAACAGGCCTTCCCAGGCCAATTACTGTATTCAACACAGTGGAGAGCCAGGCTGGGCAGGAAATGTGCTGTGGAAGAGCCTTTTCCCACGGTACTGGGACGTATTCTCCCTCATTAGGGATCCCTCGGCAGAGAGGAAGAGCACCATGGAAACAGAGGCCAGGTTCTACTCTCTTATCTCCTTATACAGACATCTCCTAGGGAAAGCATGCTGTACAGAACCTCAGTATGTTATGGATAGATGTATTAACAGCAAGTCCACGCTGGAGTAGCAATATAGGCCAACACTTCGCCTTTGGCTTTTTTGGCTACTGGCTTTCCTTTCTGGGGAAAAAAAGGAAAATGCCAAGGATTGTGTCATGCTTCTTTATTTTTATTTTTTAAATCACCTGAGGACAAAACACCAGGCTAACACAGATCCGCAGCTGAGACATCTAACATGACTAGATAGCTCAAGTCTATTCAACCAGGCTGGGTAAATACATGGGCTGGCTTCCTCTGTCCTGAGAAACAACCTACACAGGTGAGGGCATTCTGGAGTTAATTGGAATTAGAGCTGTGAACTAAAGCCACTTTAATTACAAATGAGCGTTCACACAGGGATTTACTGTAGTTTAACTAGAATGGCCTTAATTCAATGCAGTTTAATTCACTTTAGTGCATTTAAAGTGGTTTAACTAATCTGCTTTGAATTTATTCCTCCAGTTAATTCAGATTAAATTCTCAAGTGCTCTTGTACAGGCAACGACTGAGAACAAGGCTAGGTTGATTAAAAATTTATCACCATTTCCTCCATACTAACATTCTGACCTCTTACTTCATAATTAAAGACTTTCCATGCTGCCTTTATATTTGGTCCAACTCACAGAAGCCAGCAATGCTGAGGCCGAAAAGGCACAGCCTTTCAGATACGCTGTTTGTTGCAATAACCAACATGCACTGCAGTCTGTACCAGAGTTTGGTTGAGAGCTGTGGTTGAACAGTTTATAGTGCAGGTATATCTGGACACCTCAGCTTCCATAGGTCGCATGGTGGCAGGTGCTTGAATTCAGCACAGCATCTCAGGTCACAAACCAAAGAGAGATGCAGAGCACAAAGTAGAAAGGATTTGCTTAACAATTGGGTTGGATTTTTTTTCCTGCCCACGAACGCAGCTCTAAGCCACACTAATCAGCAGTGAACGCTGGCATTCTAGTGGGTTGAAGTCAAATAACAATCCTTTTATTCCCTTAGCTGTTACCAACTCAGCAATCTCCATCTTACACAGCAAGGAACCATTCCCAGAGGTAAGGGGGTCCTCCAAACTGGATGTTCTTATCCCTAGTTTCTCCATAATGCTGGCTGAAAGCCTCTCTGCGCTACAGTGATGAAAAGAATGAGACACTCTCACCAAATTCAGTTTCCACTGACAGGTCCCCACAGACTAAATCTTTATTAAATGAGGCTTAGCTCAGAACTGGCAGCTTGTCAAATGAGCATTCTCGCTGAAAAGGCGGATTTCCTTCCTGGGGATTCTGCAGATTGCCTTGCAGGGCTCTAAAAAAAGGCATGGATGCATTGGTGTTCAATGCAAGTCTTTGCCCCAAATCCCAGACCAGAAAAATGTGTAAGGAACCCCCTTGAGAACTTCAGCTTTAGAAGTTTACTTTTTCCTATCATTCCCAGCTGGATGGAGTTAAGCCTATTAGCTTTGTTTAAAGACAAAGATCAAATAAATACTGGGAACGTAAAGGTGAAGGGCTCCAGGGGGAGCACTGGAAGAGTCCAATGGGTCCCTCCTGCACAGGTGATGCACACACTTGTCCAGCTCACCCATGCCAGACCTGCACAATTCCACCACCGTTCCTTTCCCACATGGGATGAGCTCACACCATCCTGCCCAACAGTGGTCCCTACACTCGGTCTTTTAAAAGCAACTTCATTTCCTTGCTTAGAAAGCTGTATCATCCATTAAAGTCTTAAAATCCAATCTCCTCACAAGGTAATTTTCCAGTAAAGTGGATAATGGAAAGAAACTCTGTGCTATAAAGGCAGCATGAATTTAATGCTCCTCAAACTCAGGGATAAGCAAGTATTGCCTGCGTTACCTGGCTCAAGCCCAAGCGCTGTATAAATTCCCATGCCAAGACAATTCCCCATCCCCAGCCCTGCTGCGGGAGCTGGGCTCCACTCTCTCTAGCCTGGAACTCCCCGAAGGCGAGATGCAGCACTGCCAAGCTGCCTGCTGCACGCAGCCACGGGCTGGGGTTTGCCTGCACAGCTCAGCACGTGACCTTAGCAGCACTGGTATATTTTAAAAAAGGCAGGAAATGCTTAGGCCTGAAGCCCAGTGACTTAATCCAATTTCCCTCCTTTTTCCCTTCCCCCTTCTACAACGTGGGCTCTCAGACAATGCATTTCATTTAGAGGGGAAAAATCTCATACGTGCCTATCCTTGCTTATTATCAAGCCAAGCGTTTGGACACCACGTTTGCTACCTATCTATGCTGACCACACATAGACAACACCAGTCTCAAGGATTTTCTTTCATACCCCCTATCTGTAAGGCTTTTGTGTTCTATTGCAGGCTACCAGCTCTCTTTAGCTGTTGCTATTTCTTATGAGACATAGTTTGAAACACAAGCATTCATACAGCTCCTGTGAATCGTAAGAGCTCTGCCTACATTTTGGTAAAGACAGTCACATGCACCCCCTTCCCTACCCTGCTCCTCTTCAGGACCCAAAGCCTGTTCTTTCCAGGATAGAATAGGGAATGACACAGCGCTGGGTTAAATTAAAAGCCACATCTAGGATCACAGCAGTACTACTTGGCCTGCTTAATCCTTAATGCTTAATAAAAGCTAAGCAAATCAGAGAGCATCAGCCACTAGGGTTCAAACTCCCAGCTCTCAGCTCAGGCTTCCCCAGCAGGAGCAGCCCAGCACCTAGTACACCATACCCCACAGCAGCCAGACACCAACCAGCTCTGAGAAAGGCTTACACACACCTTTGCTGTTTGGAAGTGGAAATGCAAAGTGCTGGGGAAGGACAGTGGAAAAAAAGAGCCACTCCTAAGCAGAACAGAAGGCAAAAAACTTATCCCAGCTATGGAAACTTCATCCAATGGAACACCCACCTATCAACAGGATAAGTTCATCCCATCATCAGGGACAGTTTCCACACGTGTGACAGCTGTAGATAACATGGTTGCTTCCATCATCGTTCCATATTATTTTTGACTTACTGGATTGCCTTCAGTGGTTCAATATCACATCACACACACCAGTTAAGCTTTTGGAAAAACATGAACAAATAGCATATGCATCCAGATGCATACAGAGCACACACAGACATACAGCATAAGCATTCCTCCTTTCACACAGTGCTGGCATCTTCTCCATGCATCTCGTGATTTGCAAACATATCCAAGGAGGGAAAAACAGACCAAGTGTGGCCACTTCCTAACTTACCCCAAGAGTTCAAATAAGAATACCGACTTTCCAAATTTACAGTTTGTTTTTTTTTTGTTTGTTTGTTTGTTTTTTTTAAACAATGGCACTTGGACTGAAGCAATTATGGAAAGTCAGGCAGTTGCCTTCCACACTTTTCCACTGTTGGACCCTGCAGAGCATCCCACCCCCTTAGGGACATCACTTGCAGCCTTCCATCTCCAAATAATTGTGGTGGGGCTGGAACCAGGATTCCACAGAGCCCACTAATGGGACACAAACAGGTAAGGAAGCTCACTCACTACGGGCAGAAGTGATGCTGTAGGGGCAAAAGCAAAGCAGCAGCACTACCTTTGTTCTAAAGTAATGTGTTTAAATAGCGTATTCCAGCATCTAACCAGATGAGCTCATTTTTAAGGAGACTGTCCAGGGCAGAGCAGTGGTTTTGTGGCAAGGCTCAGAACTGATCTGCAAAGAACACTAAGCACTTTTTAATTGGAAGCAATGAATTTGTACTCCTTGCAATCAGAGGGATTGGAGAAGCGTTCCAACTGTACCGCAGGAACACAAGAAGTCCATAGAAACCCAAGGGAGATGAAAATATTTAAGACAAACATAGATAACATGATCACTGCTGTGCCAGTGGGGTAGCATTCCTGAATCATTTGCAGAATGATATCTTGCCCAGAAAATTGTGCATGGCAGCACCTCTGCAGGCACCATTTTAATCCCATTTATATTTTAGGGTTTTTATGTTTGTTTTTTTTTTTTGCCATACATTCACTGCTGCACACAATAAACTCACCCATATCAACATTTCCACTGTCCTAAACATTTCAATGCAGACCCAACCCATCGTGCTGTTGCTAGCTGTCCTTATGACATAATTCCTATGTGAAGCCAGCTTTAAGGCAGCACGTTGGCCATGAGGAGGAGCCATGAAGGGTTGGACACGGCAGTCTCCCACCGGGCTGGCAATTTCCTCTACGAGTTGGGAGGGACGCAGACCTCCAACCCACCTATGGGCTGCAGACCTGAGCTGACCTGCCTGCACAAACAGCACCAACCTGCAGCAGACTGGCAGTGATTAATGGCTGCACTTCTCACCCTAAATTCACTCCAGAACTTCCTCTCTGATGACTACAGCACTGGGGTTAGAAGGAAAAAATACAAAGGAAATCTCTTCCCCCAGCATAAGCAGTGTATTTCCCTCCCCAAAGAGAAACTCAATTCATGTGCAGGAAGCATTTTCACGCTGCGTCTTCCTTGGTTTTGTTTGTGTTATTTTTGTTTTGTTTTGTTTTCCCCCTTTTATTAAAGGAGGAAAAAAAAGCTCTCAAAAAACCCCTCCAGGACAAAGACAACCAATATTCACCATTGGGAACCTTCAAACCCAGAAACAAAAAATACCATAGAGAGACCTAAGAGAGGAAGCAGATCAAAAGATCTCCACGCCAGCCAAGACCCACCGCAGTCACAGCTGGAGCCTTTGCTCCTGCCCCACTGACACAGCCAGCAGCCCCATTAACCACTTCTCCGCAGCCCGTGCATGGGAAGCACAGAGCAAAGAAAGGCCTCATGCAGGCTCCTCGCCAGCACTGAGAAGGGATGAGGGCCTCTGGTAGCTGTGCTGAAGAGAAAAGCTATTTGAGCATTGATGCTTTCTTTACAGCTTTTGCCGTGAAGTGCTGTGGAGCTGCAGATGGTCCACACAGCAACCGGGTGCAGGACGATGCTGCTGCCTCGAGAGCAGCATTCTGGCAAGTGGTCTGCACGTCCAGCTCTGCCACACCACTGCCCCACTGTTGTGCTACGAACAGCGGTCCACGTGCTGCTTCAATTCATACCCCACACACCGTTCCTGAGAACAGGACAAGAGTAAGCGTGCATACAGGTTGAAAAGCCATGCAGTTACAGGTGAAATCCGGTGCCACCGAATGAATTGCAGAGGGCATCCCACTTGGCAGCTTCAGATCTCAGCACCTCTTCACTGTTTCTCCATTTTCCAGTGGCATCTGGGAGGAGGGGGGAAATGGTTCCCTCTCAGCTCAGCAAAGCCAGGCTTCTATCACATACTTAGGGACAAGCGTGCCTCACTTAACTTCCTTCCTTCACCACCAAGTCCTGGGAAATGTAAGGATGGTCAAATACATTGCTGCACCAGCAGCTACAGCAGTTAGCAGAGTGCGTATTTGTACCACTTCATCCTACAGGATTTCTTGTTAGCTGCCTTCCCCGACAGATGCATCATTGACAGTAGAAATCAAAGTGCTCTGAAGGTAAACTAATACGCTCTCCTCCAGAGATCCTCCCATCCTGCTCACAGATAGTATTGCTCCCAGACCTCAAGTCCTGCAGCACAGGCATTCATTCATTCTTCTCAACTGCATTTTGAGATTGATTTTACAGGAGAGTTCCCAGAGCTCTTATGGAGGTTCTGCCCACGCTGATGTCATGGTTATATTTAAAGAAGGGATCCCACTAAAGTGGTTTATAACATGCTCTGGCAGGACAGTGTAGACAGAACTAAATCCTATTAAGCTACTTAGGTTGCTTTCCCCTCCTAAAGTCATTTGTCAGATGCTGGCCCTGCACACAGCAGCCTACCAGCCTCAGACCAGCTTACCAAGAGCTGAAAACACCGAACCAAAGCAGCAAATCCAGACACCACACTAACAAGAAACTGGGGCAGTGCGCTGCTCCAGTAACCTCCTGGGATCCCAGAAGGTGGAGGAAGCTGCTCGTTAGCTTCTCGTTGCAGTTTGGGATCCACTCGCACACCACTGGACTTCATTAGTTAAACTAAAAATGACTTTACACAGTTGGCATGAGTCAATACATTTTTGAAAGAGTTGTATAGAGAGTACCTGAATGGAAGGCATACCTGATAAACAGAGATCACACTAATGGGGAGCGGGGGATAACTGGGAGATGAAGCACCACTCAGCATTAACTCGGCACCCCAGGGAAAAGGGGAAAGCAGCGTTCAGAGCTGCCTGGTCTGCTTTCCCAGTAACTTGAATACAGGCGCCACTGAGTCCTAAAAGATTAATTCCCATAAATGTTAAATGCACATATTGAAGGCTCCAGTTTTATAGCGTTCACTCCACTAGGTCAACACGTCACTGCTACAAAATTGCAGAGAGAAACCTCGATTTCATGGGTCCCATAAAGTAGCAGAGAACAATAGGCTGGAAGAGACCTCTGGAGGTCACTGTAGTCCAACCTGCTGCTCAAAGTAGGGCTAATTTCATTCCTGGATGAAGCTGCTCTGAGCCTTATCCAGGCAAGTTTCAAGTGTCTTGAAGGCTTGGCTTTCCAACCCTTCCCTCAGCCCCTGCTACAGCACCATGGAAAAACTGTTTGTAAGTAACC
This sequence comes from Gallus gallus, assembly GCF_016699485.2. Lineage (NCBI taxonomy): Eukaryota > Metazoa > Chordata > Aves > Galliformes > Phasianidae > Gallus > Gallus gallus. The sequence goes on from NC_052545.1 coordinate 3,292,543, forward strand.
ACAGCCAGGTGTCATTTCCCAATGTAACTCATGGCCAATGCCCCATCATTGAATCCTAGAATGACCTGGGTTGAAAAGGACCACAACGATCATCGAGTTTCAACCCCCTGCTATGTGTGGGGTCACCAACCACCAGCCCAGGCTGCCCAGAGCCACATCCAGCCTGGCCTTGAATGCCTCCAGGGATGGGGCATCCACAGCCTCCTTGGGCAACCTGTTCCAGTGCGTCAACCACTCTCTGAGTGCTTCACCATCTTCCTGCCATGCACCCTGGAGAACAGTTTGACCCTGTCTTCTCCAAGCTCGCCTTCAAGTATGAGAAGGCTGCTGATGGATCCAGCCCTGTGCCATCACCTCCCCTCCAGGCAGAATGGTCCCAAGACCCCCAGCCACCGCAGTGGGCTTCCTCAGCCAGCACCTCTCCTGCACAGGGGCCCCAGATCATCTCGCAGTTATACAGCATGCCTTGCCAAAGGAGAGCATCTGCACACAAAATGGCTGATGACCCCATTTTAGGGCTATTTTCAGCTTGTTTGCCTCCAGCTGCGTGACCTACCCCACCTGACACGGTCACGAAGCACCAGAAGGTGACAGCTCTCCCCCCACACACCGCTGAGCGGAGGCGGTCGCTCCGTGGGTGTGATAAATGCAGTCAGCTCCATCCGAGACCAAACGGGAGACTCAACAGCGTGAATGCTCAAATCAACAACATGAGGCAGCAGAGGGGGATGGAAGGGAGAGGTAGAGGGAAGGAGACAAAGCAGCGGAGGAGTTGCACGCTTCAGAGTGGAAGAAAGGCACCTCAGGAGTTATCTGGCGAGCTGAGTGCACCGATGCTCACGCTCAGCATTGGCTGCTGCCTCCCAGAGCTGCACAGCAATGAGCCCGGGGCTGGGATGCTGCCAGCCCACAGCAGAGCGTGACAGGCACAGGCACCGACTGCCTCAGCGCTGCGGCTCTGCACGCATCGATCGCTGTCCCCAGCAGAGGTCAATCAGGGAGAGACAGCAAAGCAGCAGCACCTCGAGAAGAGAAGGACGAGGTCTGTGCAGGGTAATCACACCACAATAAGGCAATCCTAGGTTCTGCCTCGCTCCATGGCTCAGTGGGAAGACAACTGCAGGCACAGACATGGGGTGAGACGTGCAGTTGTGCTCGTGTCTGGAGGGTTGGAGTGGTGCTGGCACCCAGAAGGTGTTAATTCTCCTCAAAAGCAGCACAAGCATCAGTGCTGTGCTTGTAGGTGTTGCACTCCATTAACTTAAGAAAGCAAAGGAGAAAAAGAGTCACAACAGGAAAGCAAACCAATCTTGGCTTCTCTACAGAAAGGGCTCTGGTACCACAGTCTGAGACCACACTGACATTTACAAAATGAAAGACATTAACCAAAGAAAAAGAAATACAGCACCTTCCCCACACACTTCCCTTCCAGAGAAAAGTACAGAACCGTCTGAAAAATGTCTAGGGACCAAGAGTACAGTTTCATTTGAAAGTCTGTCGCATCTTTTGTTAGCTCCTTTGAGTTGAGTACAACCAAACGAGGTGTGGAGACATTTGATAAGCAGGCAGCTAAATATGAGATTTCTTGGTTATTTAAAGCTTTAGCAAAGAAGGTTCACGGTCATTTACAGGTGCACCGTTCTCAGGCTTGGAAATTGCTGTTATTTCTGCATCAGCTTGCTTTTACTGCCACAGAAAAGAGGTATGAAGCATAGTTTCCATGAGTGGGATCTCCCCACAAAGTGTTGCTTTCTCTCCTTTCTCCAGCAACACTGCTGGCTGTTGGGCAAGAGGAGATGCCCAGAACACAGCGTGGGCAGGTTCTGACAGTGCAGCCCCACAGCTGTAGGCAGCATAGCTACCTCTAAACCTTAACAATGGTCCATCCTGGGTGAGGATGCACATAGCAGGGGGATCGAAACTAGATGATCACTGCGGTCCTTTTCAACCCAGGCCATTCTATGATTCTAAGAGAAGAGGTATTGAGGTTTTCCTCTCATCTTACAAGAGGCTGTAAGATCCTCACATCCTCAAATGGAAGTCTGTCTGACATCCACTTCACACATATTGAGATTGTTATTTAAGTAGGCTATCCAGAGTTGTTATCTATCAAATCTGACCTGCTGGAGCAATGAAGCACAGCAAACACAACTCCACCCTAACAAGCATACCTATTTTTGCTTCTCTGCTTGGTGATCAAAGCTTTTCCCATAGTCCCAGGATCTGTGACCACTTTGATAACAGCCAAGGCAGAAAAAACTTGTTTCAGGACAGACTGAAGCCTGTCCTATGGTAATGCAAACATCACATTCAGGAAACAAGACCCAAACAGCCCATGTGTTTATAAGACTGATGGCATAACAGCAAGAATGCTGAACCTGCAGCTAAAGTCAGGGCAATCTCATAGCCATAAGTGACCTTAGAAGCACTACCTCTGGGATACAAAGAGAGCTCTTCCTCAGAAGTCTGCTCACCTCATTGACAGTCATGGTGCTTTTCATAGTCTTGTCCACAAATTCAATCAAGCTCCAGATACAATCTAATCAGGTTGGACAAGCTGGCTCAGAGGAGCTGTCTTTTCAAGTCCTTTAATAGGAGGTCAGCTCAAAACAAGCTCTAATGTCCCAGGACTCAAGCAGCCGTATTTCATGTCATTCACTGCGGTAGGCACCAAAGACCTTTCAGCTCCCCAGGCTATTTTAATACTCACTCCAGTGGAGCATTTGATCTCCAGACAACTAGACAAGTTGAGTTTAGCCTTCCCTCCTTGTTGGTCACATCCCTAGCAATTGCTCCCAGCACAACAGCTCTCCTTGGTGCAGCACAAAGCTGCTACTCAAGGAATTCCATTCAAGTGATTCCTCATGTTCAAATTTCCCCCTGGAAAGCATAACCATCCCCAAGAACTATTGCTAATCTGAAGTCACTCTCATTCCAAAGTAAGTAAAAAGCACCCACGGACTGTCAACACTCTTTGTGTTTAGGAAGATCTCATCATTCATGTTTAAGACATGTCCTTTAATATGTCCTTAAGGAGAAATTTCCTCCTTCAGAAAAAAAAAGTACTCTCACAATGATTAAATAAGGAAAAAAGTCAATTTGCATTTCATTTGGGGCTAAAGCATTTAGAAACATCAATGTACCTTATGATCTTTAGGATAATGCAACTCTCAAATACTGACACGTATGCTGATACTGTAAGAACAAACCATCCAAGGGGTCTGAGGTCCTAAAGTTAAGTTAAAATTTCATCTATGGAGCCCAGGAATAACAGCATAACTTTTAACTGCCATAGGGCAAACCAGTGTGATTGGGGCTGAAGCATGTCCTTCTGTATATCCCAAGCATTGGCTGTTGTCTGACTTGCATCCACCAACCATACAGAGATCTCCATTCAGACTCAGTCCCGATGCAGATTAAGGCACATCTCACTATGAAAGTGGGGAGGGGGGACGTTTTGTTTCCATATTAAGCTTCGTGTCACAAAATACCGCTTCTTCCCAGTGAGCTTACACAGATAACAAAACAGCAAATGCTCCCTCATGCCAAACTCATAGCATTTCAAAACCAGCTATTCCCAAGCTGCTGAACAGATAAACAGAACTAACAAGCTTCCTGCCAGCAAGCCACTCCCCATCTTCCTCTTGTTCAGCATGTGAAGCTCAGCTCGTTTCCGATGTCAGCCCCAGCAGGAAGAGCTATTTCAGCTAGAGCACAGAAATAAGATGCCCAGAGCCCCTGATATACTGGCTCTGCACTGCATTCAAAAAGCACTTAGAAAAAGGGCTACTGATGAAAGGAAGGGTGCTGTTATCTCCAACACGCCAAACATCTGAAAGGATGTCCCCTCCCAGACACTTCAACGTACAAAGTTCAGTTCCTTTCCTTTTTCTGTTAAGTAAATTCTTCATAAAACAAAATAAACTGTTTTGACTGCACACCCGGCCAGCTCCCAAATAAAATATTCCTGCCCCATCTCCACTCCAGGTTGGTCCCTGATGAGTATCTCCAATACTTCAGGTATCAATATTTCTTTCTGGAAACTGAGCTCTAGGGAGAATGAAGAAGTGAAGAAGCTCGAGCGTATTTATCAGCCTTGACAGTTTCTCTCTGCATGCAGCACTGGAAAACAATTTCATTGATAAATGGATGGGCTGTAGCTGGTCACACAGCCCTGTATCTTGCTTTCAACCTCATTACTCTTTAGAAGAGGTGCACCTTAGCAAAGGGCTTCAAAACACAGATAGACTCACAGCAGGGAAATGCGTAGGGAAGGTGGGGCTGTCGCTGTGTTTCAGACACACAGCTGAACCCCAGAGAACTAGAGATGGCCATCATTGGTATTCCTGCTCATCCAGCTGCAGAACAATGTTACACCACCACCACCTCAGACCTTCAGAGTCAGCACCATATGGCTCCGTGTGATTTCACATCATCTCATCATGTAGCTGTTGGTATGGAGGTGTGCACACAATGAGAGCATCAAATCCCACATAATCCATTGCTGTAGAAGCAGGGGGAAACAAAAATATATAAATCAAGAGCTCGAATGGCAGCCAGAACAGCTCAAGAGCATTAAAGTAATGGAGAATAAGGTCTTTAAGGGGAGAAAGAAGCAAGGAAAGAAAAAGCAAGGAGAAGGGTGTGTTGGCTCACTCAACAGCAACGTCCCCTGCTCAGCTACAATTCCACAGCCATGACATAACCAGAAATGAAATATTATCACAAACCCCTCGTCACTGGTGGCACAGCGGTTTGTCCTATCAACTTTCCAAGCCCTTCATTGTTTCCGATTCCAAACCAGAAAGAAGTCATAAAGAGCAGGAAGCAGCTGATCTATAAGCCAAACCCAGAAGTGTGTTTTTCCCCCCATGAAATAACACCACTAAGGTTTAGAAAAAGCTATAGGATCACAGGAAGAGAGAGAAAGCCAGGAACCTTCTATCTGGCTCCTGAATTCTGCTCATTGATTCAACACCCCAAGAAGGGAGACTCAACGCAAAGCTTTGTGCTTTTCCACACACCCCCTAAGCACACAAAGTGCCAAAGCATGACGACACATGGGCAATTTGTTCCTGCTTCAGGTTCACCTTGGCAGAAGTGCTTTTCCAGTGGCAGACCAAAGCTACACATTGCACAACAGAATACTCAAACACCAGGGAGTTCGCCTGCAGAAGTGATACAGTCCCTCATTTCAATCCACCTCCAATGGGGCCTCGCCTGCAGGCGCAGCGAGCCAGACCAGGGTTACAACAGTGAAATAAGAAGAAAGCTGGCTTTTACACCTGGGTCGGGGCTCGGTGCTGTTCAGGTTGCAGCAGCTCAGACACCCTGGCCTCAAGCCAGCAGAACAGCTCAGGTCAGCAGCAGGGCGAGTTATCCTGTAACTTCAGACCTGCCTCTGCGTGGTGTTGAAAGCTGTTCACAGCCAGATAAACATCTCTGTGCCATCACCGGGCAGCCCTGGGGGCAGAGTGTTATGCCACCAACCCAGACATGCCCTGCTGCCTTCCCTTGGCTGGGGACTGCGTAACCACGACCTCAGAAGCCACAGACTTCCACTTCAGAGAGGCACAATTAAAAGGCTGAAGCCACGTGTTTGGTTTGGGATGGGAGAATTGCATCAGTTTTAGGATTCCTGTCACAGGTTCTCATGTTCAGGTCCCATTTACACAAAATAACATGGTGCTGAAAACCACAGTTGTGCACTATTTTTCCACTGAGGTCTTGCCTGAAGTGGACTAAACACATAAACATGCATGCTTAAAGCCCAAATCCCATTTTAAATAACTCCTGGTTTGTTGGAATATGGTACTATCAGGAGTTTCTTTCACTCCTGTACAACACTGTGCAACAAGGAACATGCACAAGCAAATCTTCAGCAAGGATTTATTCAAAACCAATGCAGGAAGCAGCTTCTCCCATGCACACAGGTCTTGGTCCCCCAGCAGTTCAGAGCAATCAGTCTTCTCTTTGACGCTATTTTGATGCTCTTGAAAATACCCAACTTCTCAGTGCTGAGCTTTGTGCAGGGCGCTGCGTGAGACCACAAAGCGAAGCCGAGACTGCGCATAACCACGCTGCCTATCTCTTGTGAGTAAAGCCAGATAAAGCTGAAGTCAGTTTGTTTGGATTGACTTGCAGGAGCACAAGGCAGCCTATTTATTTATTTTTTAAGAAGCAAGCCTCAAAGCATTTGTTCAGCTCCTAAAGAAAAAGGCAACAATGAACTCTCCCTTGGAGCGCAGCTAAGCACCTGAACAATGAGGGAAAAAAACACCGACACAATCTGACAGCACCCTGCTGCCCTGGGTTACAGGGAAGAATACTTTTCCAAAGCACAGCGCAAGGAAGGAAGCATTTTGTAAGGCTTTACAGTTCCCAGAACAAAGTGACCTCTCCTATTACTGACCCCAACCCGCACGCGCTGCAGACTTGGACACCAGAAGATCCTCCGGTGATTTACAGATGCAGAAGAGGATGTGGTGACAACTGAGGCAGTCAGGGCTCGGCTATTAAGTCAGGGACTGAAAAATGTGCAAGGCAGCAGAATTCTAAGTCACTTGGTCATAATTTCAGCAGGAAACGCTCAGCGCTTATCAGCTGCTTTGAGCCTCCCCTGCTACGCTAATCCAGCAGCTCTCAGCACTGCAGCGCCTGTGACGGAGAGGGCCATTGTCAGAAATGGAGTCCTTTGACATTTGTTTTCACAGCAGCTACAGCTGGGGAAGGCATTCCAGCAAAGCACCCACCTTACAGCAGAGCGCCGCTTGGATCAGTGTTCAGGGCAGGAATTCACGCACCGTACGCTGTGCTGCAGCTTTCGCTGCTTGGAGCTCCATAGATCAGTGCCTCTTTACTTTGTGCCACTGCATCTCGTCCCTCTGTGCTGACTGAGCTGTGCAGCTGTTACCCAGAGCCACTGCTCCTAGGCTGGGCCTGGAGAATGAGTGTTAACACCACGACAGCAGGAATCACCCCCTGCTGCCATGGCATCGTCCCGGTGTGCCTTCACCTGCCAGCAGTGCTCCATGGCCACCCGATGCAGTTTGCTGATGCAGGGGTGCACCAAACGCCAGCGTACATCTATGAGAAGAGGGATCCCCAGGAGCTCGAAGGGAACTCTGTGCCTTGGTAAAGGTACTGACTGCAGATTCATATCCCACTTGTGGTCAGCTCACCCTCTGCAGTTATTCACACTGTGTGTCACTGGGAAATGTAAGCTACTCTGGACACCTGTGATACAGAGCTACCCCATCTCTCCAGGAGGACCTCGCTTCACTCATCCCACGTTTCAGAAGTGCTGCATCCCCCACCAATAGCACTCAGCAGCTCCGTGCTTTTGACCTTGAAAATTTAAACACACTGAAGCTTCCCCTCAGACAGCAGCTGCAACACTGCTCACTGTGCACAAAGCCATGAGCAGAGAAGGAAGTACATTTGCTTTCATAACCTCAACTGACTGAAGCTTCCCCCCCCTCCCAGTATAGTCCTGAGCTGTTTTTGTTTCATCTCCAGCTAGGCATGCTGTAAGCCTTACTGCCACGTCTCCTCAGTGCTACCTTTAGATTAATAACCAGTGCTTGAGATAGATTCTCTCTCCGCAAGGAGAACTACTGCAGCCAAAGGGCTGTTACCCAGTCAGCATTCTGACCTTACAGGTTCCCCAGTGCTAAATACAGAAATACACCATCAGCTTTTCTGGCTGTTGCATTTCCTGAAATGCGCTTTCACCAGACCTGCACCAGGAATCAGGGCTTGGTTCCTCACTCCATTTGCCAACCGCTTCCTCCTTTGTTTATTTTTAACTTAGGTCCCTTCCAGTTCACCCTGTGGCTGCATGGACTTTCAGCCAGCTGTCTTCTGCCGGATGAATGGCTTCCCTTGGCTTCATAGAAACCTGCAGCGTTCACACCTACACTTCTCTTCACAATTTACTCTGCATTTGAAAACAGCTCTTCTGAAGCACCAAGTGCCCTCCCCTGTGCAATCAGCAATTTGCCACTTTGGAAGTTTATCACGAAGTGGGATTCACCAGTTTGCAAGCAGGGCTGCTCAGGAACTCCCAAGCAACGTGTATGACAGAGGATGACCTCATTAACCACCCTACCCACAGTAAAACTACAGCCATTGGAGATTGTCTGGAGCTACAGAGATGACTGCCATGCCCTCCTAAGCCCACTTCACCTCTTTCACTTCAACACCCATGATCACAGTCACATGCCACAAACTCCCACCAGCTCCCTAAACGCACCAGCAATACAGAAATAGTGTGAGCAGCAGCAGAGTTAGATCTGCATTAGATTAATGGGGAATGATATCCAACTCCCAACATATACAAAATGCTGGATCTTTGACAAGAGACTTCTCAAAGCCCTGATGGGTTGACAGCAGTTGCCTGGAATCCTTCAACCTTTTAGCAGGTGTTAAAGCTGCTGGGAAAGAGCCAAGCAGTACTTTTGCCTCACTGAAGCAATCAAACCATTTGTTACATCACCCAAACACTGCAAGAAGTGAGAGCAATCCTCTAGAAAGGAGTTTTGAGCAGCCCTGAGATAAAATTCCCTGAAGCGACAAAGCAAATATCTGCAGCAACTCTGGTAGCTTCATGGAGCTTTTACTGAATGAAAGCAAGCAGTGCATGAACTACAAACAAAGCAGAGCAGGGCATTTGCTCAGACACTCTTACAAAGCACTCAGTAACTGTTCTCACTTAACTCCAAGCAGCACAAACCCCACCACAGTACCTCCAGCAACAACTGTGTGTAAGTAAATGAGTTCTCCTTCTGTTCATAATGATAAAGGTTGGAAAAGACCACTAAGGTCACATAGTCCAGCCATCAACCCATCCCCACTATGCCCACAAACCACATCCCTCAGTGCCACACACCCATGGTTCTGGAACACCTCCAGGCACAGTGACCCCACACCTCCCTGGGCAGCCTGAGCTGAGCCAGTGCATCACCACTGAGCAGCTTTTCCTAATATCCAACCTGAACCTCCCACAGACCTTCCCCTTATGGCCTGCAGAAGAATCTCACAGGACATCATCAGCTTTCAATGCTAAAAGAAGCTAAAGAACCTCCTGATTTTGCTCCTTCCTTCCATCACCTTCAACAATGAAACTGCCAACTCAAGCTCAACTACAGACAGAAATTAAGAGTGAGCATGTACTCAGACAGTATTTTAATTCAACTCTGAGGACAGGTTGCCCAAGGAGGCTGTGGATGCCCCATCCCTGGAGGCATTCAAGGCCAGGCTGGATGAAGCTCTGGGCAGCCTGGTCTGGTGGTTGGAGACCCTGCACACAGCAGGGGTTTGAAACGAGATGATCATTGTGGTCCTTTTCAACCCAGGCCATTCTATGATAGCACTAATGGAATTAATGGTGCTTACTTGGGTTGGCCAACCACATTGCTCACCTTCCTGAGGCAGGTAAGGACTCATCTCCCACCACACATGTGCTCCTCCCACCTCCTGGTGATGAGGCTCCCCAGCAGCACACAAACACAGCATTCGCAGTGCACACCTCTCTGCACTGTCCTCCTTATCCCACATCAGTGAGGGTATTTGCATGAGGGGAGACTTCCTGCCTAAGTTCTCCATGCCCTGCACTCTTACTGGCACCATAATCCTGTTTATGACAGGCTGGTTGCTATGGAAGTGATTAAGTGGCCACAAGATTATACCTGCAGGTGGAGGACATGCAAGTAAAGGAACCCAAGCAATTCGCTGCATACTCTTACAGACATGACACAATCCCCATGCAGTGACTGGGAACTCTAACAGTAATTCCCAGAGGCACAATTTGACTGCGAGGAACGGCACAGCATTAAGCTTTCATTAAGTTTTCTCCTAGAAAACAGGTGGCTCACAGTCCCATCACTGGCACCCACTAATTTTAGTGAGTGCCCCACAGTTGAGCCTCAGTCACTTTCCCAGGACCCTGGAATTTTTTCTGCACTCAAAATGCTCTCTTTAGTCCAATGATCACATTGAAAGAGGTGACAAGAGCCTATAACCAAGCTCTGCATCTTTAACCACCCTTTTGTTGATTACTGTCTTTTATAAAGCAAGGATTCAGAGAGCAGAGAGAGGCAGATCTGACACACAGTGACATGCATGACTAACCCAGCCCAAGCGAGCAGGGTGGGATGAGAACGTGCCTGGAATGCAGAACTCTGCTCGGGAGCCATTACCAGGGGCACAAGGAGAGGGGCTGGCTGGAAGTTACATGTGTGACAGCAAGGAGAGCAGCCCAGGCAGTCTGCAGACCTCTGTCCTGACACCAGGAATCAAATAGGGCGCTTTTCTGCTTACTAAGCTGAAGGTAACACTGTCATTTGCAGAAGCTGTATGTAGAAGCGTCAGCCCTTGAAGCATTGGCTTTACGCTCACAGCACATAGGAGGCAGGCTCTCTGATGAGCAGTTTGTGTGCAGCTGCACAGAGCACTCAGGACCTGCTTGCCCAGCCCCATGGGTTGTCAGAAGGCAGCAGTGAGTGAGAGGCTGGATGAGAACATCTCCCAAGTAGAAGTCTTGCACAACTAGTTTTGGTATCAGAGATGTGGTGTACACATTTGTGGGCAGGAAGGAAAGAACCAAACTGGGCTAAGCCACCAGTGGTTCCTTCTTAGAACCCTTCATCTACTTCACCAAGTAAACAAGGTTACTCTTAGTGAAGACAGCACAAATCAACCTAATGTAATTATTAAGTGCTGAAAGTCCTGCCCATGGGTTATACCTGCAGAACTACATCTCACTTGCTCAATGTGCTGCTGTTCTGGTCCCAGAGGACAGCTTCCCCTGGCTGTGCTCCACTGCCATCAGCAGAGAGCAACTCAGGCACCAGGCAGCCTCGAGCTGCAGTGCTCCTCAGCACTGGGAACACATGAAGAGGTGGGTCAGTCACAGGCAGAAGACACAATAGCAAGCACATAGCTATTTAATCTACTTAGGGACTGTAGTAAGACAAACAGCATTCTTGAAAAAAAAAAATCAATATTTTATTGAGAAAAAATTAACAGCAGGCAACTGAATTTTAACAGACACCAACAGAACCCATGCAAACACCAAAGAGGAGGAAAGAGTGCTGGAGCGAGGCGTGCATGTGATCCAGCAGCACTTGTCTCAGTAAGAACTTTAGGGTTAAGAAAGATGTACAGGGACAAGAAGAATTACCGCTCCAATGGGGATTAAGGTAAGGAGATCTCCATACCTTGCTTCTCATCATCTGCTGCGAGAGGATAGAAGTTCACAGCACATCCCTTCCTCCTTCCCCCATAACCTCTGCTGTGCCCGAGGCTAAAGCTGCACTAATAAAAACAGCAGAGCTGCAGTAAACTGTCCAGCCTCGTTACTTACACCTCAGCAGCACGCTCCCAGCATTACTAACACACTGCCTCTCCCAGAGCTGCCTGCTCACACAGCACTGGGAACACATCCTCAAGCACCATGTGTCCACAGCGACAATTTCCTCAATGGGACTGGATAGATTTTGTAGTCATCACCTTCAGTTCACCCTTTAATTTCAGTGTTTACAATGCTTTGGAAAAGCAAGCCTGCCAGCACACCAAGCCTGGCCCAGAAGATGGTCTTGAGGTCAACCAGGACTTCAGCCTTGTTGTACTTACTGGAACAAAAGGCTATTTCAGTGTTGTAAATTGGTTGTTGCCATCAGGTTGCCTACTCAGGTTGATTCCACATCTGGACCTCAGCATAGGGATGGAGCCCTGCCCCAACCAGCTCCACTGCTCAGCCCATACACCTGCATGAACTCAGGCTGCAGGAAGGGATGGGAGGACACAGAAAACATGGGTCACATTTTGAAACAGCACAAGGCACACAGCAAGCATCACGTGGTGTTTTGAGAACAGCACTCTCATCCAAAGTAAAGGCTTCTGTTTAGCTACAGGAGAAGTGTCAAGTAAATCATTCTGTCCTCGCTGGATGTGCTAGTGCTGCTTTCCACTACCACCCAGACAGAAAGACCAACACAGATGATTCTCTTCTTTCTGCCTCCTAAGGTAATTAGAAGTTTCCCTTTTAAGGGAACATGTACATTTACGCTTGTCATTATGAATGTGGTGTAGTCTTGTGCAATTACTCCTGTCCACGGCAGTCCAAAGCATTGACTCTAACCTTACTCAAGTTCAGATTCTAAGAAAAGAAAACATCCTATCTTTTTAACTGTGTCTGTCTAAGCACAGTGACAGCCAACTACCTCCACCACAGCCTTGTTCTGGGTCTCTGCCTTTCAGCATTGCTCGCACTTGACAGCCTGTCAATCCAAAGTTACACGGAGATCCTGCTCTCAGAGTCTACCACTGCACTCAGCAATCTGAACTACAAGTAGAGTTGCAATGGGGGAGAAACAACTCCTTCTCTGATGGACTTTTAACCTTCCACCCAGTTCTCCTTCTCCAAAAAAAAATCAGCAGAAGTACAGACTTCTCTCCTCAGCCCAAAGTCATGTGTTGTTGGGGCCACATACAACTCAGTTCTGAAAGTTCCCTTCCTCCTTTCAAAAACAGGAAGAGATTAGAACACGATGCAAGTCTACTATCCATTTTCATGCCCCAGAAGACTCAAGAAAAAGCACCTGGTACTTTTTGTTTTAGAACACTCAGCTGCTTCCCAATTCCAAACAGCAAAATGAGCTGTGCGTGCAAAGCCAGCAAGCAGCTCGTTAGATTCTTACTGGAAAAGTTGAACTCCAGAAGGAACTAGTTCGATTAGAAGACATTTGCATAAGTTAGTACATCTCCTCTCCTTCCACCTTCACTTGAAAGTTATCTGATGACACTTTCCCCAAAAAGCAGCACACCAGCAGGGCAGCTCCACCCTTTCCTCTTCATTAAGACCACGAGCTGCGATGCAGCAGGTCACACACAGAGCACCTCAGCTGCTTCCTTCATTGCCCTACCCTTCCAAAAGCAAACCAAGAGCTCACTAGGGGTGCCTTTACCAAAATGCAGAGCTCTGCAATTGATGCAGCACAGTTTGTCCCAGCCACAATTGCTCCTAGGCTCTGAGAACTACAAGCCCATAGCTGGGCATCTAATTAAAGGAGGAATGGATTAATGAGTTTTACCAAAGGCTTTCAAGTCACCATTCTGATTTGCACCCTAAGTCAGCAGCAGGACACTCAAAGGGGCTTTCTCTGCTCCTGGTCCCTCTGCCACATCCCACGGCAGCACCTCGCTGCCACTCAGGTCTTACAGCCAGAGCAAACCCCACAGGAAGAGGCCCGGGCCTTTTGGACAGCTGAGTGCAGCCATCACAAATCACACAGCAGTCCTGCAGCGTAAGAGAGCAGCCAGGTCCAGTGCAGGATGCACCAAGCACTGCCTCCACCACTTCCATTCATCCCAGCCCCAACCCCCAGCTCTAACAACTGCAGTTCAGTGCCGGGCTCCCAAGGAGACAGAAATTGAAAACACGTTTCCATTGAAGCACAGCTTGAATTTCATGAATTCCATTACTCTCAACTTTCTCAGCATTTCCTGGAGTGAATACTGTAAAACAGGGGAGAAAGGGGTGGAGGAGTGGGCAGGGAAGCAGCTCCATCCCATCCCCCTACAGCAGCCAGAGAGGGGTGCAGGGGCACTGCCAGCACACAGCAATAGGAGGAAGGGCTGCTCGGAGGGTGAAGGACACAAGGAAGGGATAGCTCAACATAAGCTTAGAGGAAGGAAAGCAACACACCACAAAACTGCCAGAGGCCTCAGGAACAGTAAAAGTCATCTGTTATGAGTGCTCAAACAACAGAACTGCAGGCTGAGTCCAGATGCAAAGAGCAACAATGGCAGCAATGAGAAAAGGAAGGCACGTTGTGGTCCCAGCGCTCCCAGCAGCCACAGCCAGCCTCACTGGAAGCTTGGGAGCACTGTGAGGCTGCAGGAGAACCCACCCCATGCAGCAAGTCTAATGCACAGCAAGGTCCTGCCCATCGATATGCCAATGGACACTATAACAATTAGAATTGCCAGAAACAACAGGCAGCACTGAGCAACAAGTCGTTTTTTTCCACATGCACAACTACAACCCAATCTACCTTAGGATTATTCAAGTGTGCTAATTAACACCAGGCAGCTAACTCTGCTACCATTACCCACACCCAGACCCCCTTCCTCTCCCACAGCCTGCCCTTATCTGAGGGGCATTACATCATCTGCCAGAGCCCTCTTGTAACAGACACCATTATGCAACTCAAGTGCCTCCATTTGGGTTTTGGAGTTATTTTGAATTTCAGTGTTGAATAGCAGGCTTGTTTAAATTCACTGCATGAACAGCGGCGTTTTATAGACTGAAAAGGGTGCCCATGCACAGACACCAGCACTGGCATAACAACACATCTGAATGTGGTGCACATTTGTGAAACATCCATTCTCCACATGCCAGGTTCTCCCCATCCAGGAATAAGCCCGGCACTGTTAGGACTGAGCAGCACTATCTTTCATCCTTAATTTCACACTGCAAAGGACTTTGGTGTATATGCACGTGTGGCACTGTCCTGGGATTGAGCAGGCAGAGCCAGCCCATAGCACTACACAAGGAAACCCCAACCTGAGCTGCAGCTCCAGGGGTGGGGGTGAGGGGGCAGCTCCTTCCCCTGGTTGGTTGCAGTGCTGCTCCCACCTGGCACAGCTACATCTGACAGAGCTAACAAGCCCAGGGCCATGGAAAAGCAAAACCTGTCCTGAATGTTACCATCGTCTCCAAGTGCACGGAGAAGGGAAGCAATACAAGTATCAGGACTGAGTTACCTTGACCTCCCTACCCACGCACTGCATGCTAACCCTTCCCCCCTCCTCCTCAGCAAGAGAATAACAGCCCTGCAGCCCTAAGCACACACAGACGACTGCTTTACAGGAGCACACACATTTGTGTCTTACCAAGGCTCACAGCGATGAGAACAGACTTGAAAACCTACAAGTTGATCACCACCAGAAAGGTAAAGAAAAGAAAGTTTGGGATTAAGGACATGACTGCATGGAAGTGTGTTGAATTTGGCTTTTTTTATATTGGATAAGATGAGGAAAGAGGAGAAAGCATCAGCAGGACCGTGCCTTCACAGTGACTGTTTGCCGGGTACCCGCTGACCCTTTCATGGCACAGCTAAGGCTCTGTCTCATGTGGGGATACATGTAACCAATCCCTGGTTTCTCACTACAGTAATGCAACAAGTTTTCTCGGCCACTTGTTTTTAGGCTGTCATCCGAGTGCATCCCCAGGACAGCAAGTCTTGCATGACCTCAGTCTTCCTTTGACATTCGTTCACCTGTCTTGTTAATCATCATCTGCAGCGAGCAGGCAGCAGGACGGCACACCGAGCAGCAGACAGCCTTGCTCAGAGGGCAGCAATTATGGGGTGTTTAATTATTTCAGACAACTCTCCAGCACATCAGTATGTCCCCGAGTATTTTAAGCCCTAACCGTGTCTCAAGAACGCAAGCTGGTTTAAAAAGTTCAGTCCAGAAGGCGATCCTGGTACGTTCCAAGGTTACTCAAGCCCTGTGTTAATCTCAGAGCAAAGAAATTCCCAGACACCACATCCCTTCCCCCAGCGATGGGAACCTCGCTCAGCTGAAACCAAGCCAAGTTCTCCTACCCACTCATGGGGAATGGGAAATCTCAATGTAGCTGGTAGAAAGCTTACTGCTAAAAGACAAAACAGAGAGCAGAGGAGAGCTGACAGTCATGAGGAGCCGAGTTATAAGAGCTTTGCACCACTAAGTGTGCGGGTGGGTGGGAACTAGGAGGAAAGAGGGGTAAAATTAGCCTTGTCCTGGAAGAAAGAGCAGGAAAAGGGGAAAAAGAAAGGAAAAAAAAAGGAAAGAAAGATGCCAGAGGTCTGGAGGTGCCCATCCTTCAGCTGCCCAAAGGTGCCACATCAGGAAACACGATGTGACGAAGGCACCAAACCTTTATCTGACTCATTCTCAATAGACAGATTCTTGTTTACAGGTTCAGAAATAAATCTAATCCAACATGCAAGTGAGAGAGATAAAGACGAGTTGTGCGCAGCTCCCTTAATCCACATTCAAAGCCTTGGGATTAAGACAGAGGAAAGCACCTGACTTCCACCCTTAATCTCCAGCCATGCCTAATGAGATATGTTCTGGGTGAGAACTTCTCACTTTCCCTAATAATGAAAAATAAGCAGCAATAAATTCCACACCAACATCTGCTTGAAGCATTGCTTGTTTTACTGGATGAACGTTTGAACAAAGGCTTTTTGTTAACTGGAAGAGCGTGGATTCTCCTCCCCTCAAAAAAAAAAGGCATTAAGAATCAAGGAGGGAAAAAAGAAGATGAAGGGAACTATTTGATTTCCATGGTCCTTTCTGCAGAACACCAGCCATCGGGCTTTGTATCTGGACACCAAGGAGCAGCTTCCTAAGCAGCTGCAGCATTTTGGTGGCAAACTATTTCAGAGAACCTCATCTGCGTTTCCTGTTCCTGCTTACTCTGTTTTGAAAGCAAAGGCAGAAGTCAAGGTTCTTGAGCAGCATTTGCTGCAAACCGACAGACCCCTGTGTGCACACGAGTGTAACGCACCCGCAGCACTCAGAGGAGGCAGATGCAGCACCTAAGATTTACACAGTTTGTGCTTCAGAGCTGATCAGGAGACACAGGTTTCATCGAAGAAACAAACAGGATTGTCAACAGGCCGAGTGGTTTCAGTGCCAAGGTGCCAGCAGCTGCCCCCTGCATGAGCAGAGCAGCGGTTTTAGCACTGGTGCAGCTGAGAGCAGCGTGATGCTGCCCAAGCCAGGCACAGCATAAGGGTCTCCCAGCACTGGGAAGCTCAGCAGTGCTGGCAACATCTTGTCTGCACAGCATTAATACTTTCAGGATTCTACACACACAAAGCAAGCAGTTTCCACCTCTGCACGCCCTCATCTCCTTCCCCCACAATGCATTCCACGTTTCTCCGAGCCATCTTTTACCTCTGTGCATACTTAGGTTTGCTAAAACCATACATTTAGAATTGTTGCTCTCTGAACGGAGTGCAGCGATCCACAGTCGGGGCTTCCAGAAACTGTGAGCTCTCAGGAGACCATCTGAAAACGCAGCAGCACAGCATGGGTCAGCAAAAAAGTACGGCTGCAGACAGAAAGCTGGCAGAGGTTGACTTCTTTCTCTGTCTGTATACCATATGCTGCTGTGCAACGGGATGTATGGTATACAGAAACCCTTCTGTGCCTTACTTCAGTAAATCAACCATCAAAAACTGTCTCAGTTCCACATTTCTTGGTCAGCCATTGTGCTGCAGCTCCCTCGGATCAAACAGAGCGGAGCGGGGCTGATGCAAGGTATGAGCACACGGCCACTCATGCAACAGCAATGATGAGAAAAGGGAAGCAGGGATTTACCATTAGCTCCTCAAAATCTGAAAGCAACTTCAATGTAATTCGAAAACGTTGGATTCTGCTAACCAGGGTCACCTAACCTTTCTGAAAGTGTGAAGAAACGAATGCTGCACTGGGATGCTGATCGGGCTTTGGAAGAGGCCCAGCTGTTCCCAAATGCAGCCTTCAGCCTGACCCCCCTTCAGAAAGGCCCATTACCCGCTGACTGGGAGCCAACTAGACAAGAACACGTCATCCAGTTTGACTAAGACACATGTTCCCAATTTACAGAAAGACTCTTGGTTTCAGCATTGAAATAAGACGCCAGTACAGTAGAGGAAGTTCTAAAACAATCACTCTAATCCAAGTTTTTTGGCAGTTCAGGCTTCACCGTGGTTCCCCAGCCAAGAAATACTTCCAAAGATGACTTTAGCTGTTATGTGCAGGGAAAGAGCCTCACAGAGCCAGCGAGTACCTGACAGAATTAATTCCGTGCTGAACCCTTGCCTACACGTTCAAACACACATGCCATGGATGAGAGCCTGCAAGCCAACAAAAGGCAGCACCCTTGGGCTTACACAGCCCCTCACACTGCTGGGTCCCCCAACACACATATGTGGGGAGAAAAACATAGTACTACACAATAGCATCAAGCAATGCGTGCAAAGCACCTCCTGGGTGACAACACCAGATAGACCATCTCAAAACCACGGACTGGAGCACAGTCCCGTTCTTATCTTTGCTACCTTCAGCATGGCTGTGCTTCTGAACCGGTGGGAATCTGTCACCCAGGCTTTTTCCCATGCACATACAGCTGCCCCTGCACCTACTGCCTGTGTGCAACAGAAGCAGCACTGTTGGGATGCAAGGAAAGAACTCCAAGGATGCGTCAAAGAGTTCTGCTCTCCTCTCTAGCCTGCTTCACACAGAGCCCACATTTACAGATTCAGGTCAACTTTGCCATTTTGCAGCAGTTAAGAAGAGCAGAAGTTTAAGTCCGGGCACTCCACAGCTCAGCTTCTTGCAGCCTCCTTTCCTCTTCACTGTTTATAGAGCACTTCTCGGCTCATAGTGAGACATAAGAGCGACAGAGAAGCATTCTCGGTTCCTTTCCTGAGGGTACCAAAGGCCCCATCTCAAACAACCATCCCTATACCCACTGTGCACCTTCCAGCACGTGACCTCCACAGTACCTTAACCAGCTCTCAGAAATAAAGTGAATTCAGTGCCGTGCAACAAATGACAAACACCACATTAAGTCAGTGACACCAGCAGTCTAAGGGACGTCTTAACTTTCCAGCCGAGTTAATCGGAAAGCGGACAGCACTGCAGCAATGGCCATTATCTGCTCAGCAGCAAAAGGCACAGAAACCAGAACTGTCAGAGGGAACGCAGGCTGTGCTCCATTTTTACATTCCCTTCACTCCAGAGTTTGTGACTCACTACACAATGAAAAGGCTTTGCAGAGCACTGCAGTATGACTCAGATGAGAATACAGCCAGAACAAAACTGTTCATATCAAGATATCTTCAATCCCAGTGACTCACGGGAGGGCAGGGAAAAGAACTGGAGAGATGAGCTGCTCTGTAGGGATGGCTCTATGGAGCAGCACGTGGAGGCAGCTCTGATGGGATCGCCCAGCACATCAAGCTGGGATGTGAGGGATCACAGCTCACCCTGGGCTGAAGCTCACCTCCCTTCCCTCTTGACAGTCTGAGGGCATCTTCCCTACTGGGGGGGGGGAGCCAACCATCTGAAGGCCATGCATATACATAGACTGAAACAATCCAGTCCTGGTGGGAGGATTTGTTCTGCTGCTGCACGCAGTGTTCTAACCTAGCGCAACGTGATATGCAGTGGGAGAAGATAAGAAGTAAATAATAGCAGGAGATGGCATTTCAGAGAGCAACTCAAGGTGAAGGAGGTACGTGGTCAAAGCCCCCAGTTGCCCCAACCCCAACCCCAGCCCTTGGGGCAGCAACACCATAAGCTCTCAGACAAAAGAAGCCCCCTGGTTGGAGCACAACACACACAGCTGCCAACATACTGCTTCGTGGAATGGGGCTGTGTGGGACAGAGCAGAACAGCTGTTAGGTCTGGGTCCTCACACATGTGCCTACCACCCAGAGTCCAAGGAGACACAAAGACCTGGGTTTCCAACACAGACACAGTGTGTGTTCATCTAAGAACTACATGCACTTCAGAGAGGTTTCAGGGGACAACAGCGTGTTTCTGCTGCTTCAGTGGAACAGAGGCTCAGGCATTACAGTAATCCCTGACAGGTAGAGGTTACATCCCAGTACATCTGTATCCTCCTCACCCACGGCACGTGGCACTCCAACAGGTGACAGAACACCACCTGCATCCAAGCCACTGGATCTCGTGTTTTGTTCAAATGGGGGCTGTGGTATCAAAATTCAGACTGTTATCACAACGCGAGCACAGAGGGGGTGGGCTTTCACTAAGAACTTCCTAAAGAAAACAGTGCTTTATGAAGGAAACAAGGTTTTCTCTCTCTCATGAGATGGGAAATCTTTTCCTGAGAACCAGAAAGGACACACTGCTTCCTTCCTCACGTGGAATCAGAATGATAATGGATATGGTGACCTGCTTTATGCCTATTTAATGACAGAGGTCCAACTACTCTATGGCTTGAAGTCATGGAAACTTGAAGGTATTTTCAGTTTAGCAAAGGTAATCCTTCCTTATTGGAGCCAGGGATGCTCTGTCCTTTCCCATCCCCATTCGTTCCCAGTGAGCACCCCCAGTGACCTCACACACTGCGGGCACCGACAGCTCACATTGCAGGATGAGGGCATCAACCACAGGCAGAGCAGAAAACAAATACAAGCACAAACTGGGCCAACTCCTGAGACGTCTAAAGAAGAGAGCAATAAACAGGATTTCAATCAAGAAGTGGACTGCCTTATTTTCAGGATTTTATATGGTTCCACCTTCATAACATGACAGGTTCCTAAAGAGAAGGGGAAACTATGCCAGCACCGGCTGCAAGCAGAGCAGGGGATGCAAATTCATAATAAAGCAAATGGAAAAAGCCAGAATTCGGAACAATTTGAAGCATGAGAGAGCACTCAGCATTACAGTTCCCACTCCCGGATTAAGCTGCCCTGTTTCACTGCCTTAGAATTAATCTACGTGGCTACAAACTCCAGCGCCAACTCTCAGCAGCAGCGCGGTTATATAAGCACGGCACTGATAACACTGCCTGCATTGCTGGGGCTGTCGGCCATCCCCCCCCCCCCCCAGCACTAAAATCAGCAGAGCTGCTATTCACACCATGCTCCCAAAGACAGAGCCTGCAGTAACCCAGACGTTTGGGTTGGGATTTGATAAGACATTTTCTTTTGAGCCGATGCTCAGATTGAAAAGGCCATTGGCTGCCATGGGGGAAGTCCTGAACAGCACTGCAGGAAGGGCAGCACCGCACTACGCAGAGGAGGAGAGAGCAGAAGTCCGAATGTGATTACAGTAGAAAAATTATCTGAGCAACGAACGCAACTGCAGAGCGCTGCAAGGAGCGCTTTGGGCCATCCAGGTGAAACCCACACAGCTGCAGTGCACCCGAAGGTCACACGGCGCTCACAGCACAGCTGGCTGGGAACTCTGAGCTCATGCAGCACAGCAGCACGCGCAGCCCCCCGGCCCAGGGGCAGCCCCCCATGTGACGGGGGCAGCGGGCTGCCTGTGGCCCACAGCCCCGCCTGGCCATATTGAGCCCCCTCGGCCACGGGAACGGCAGCAAGTTCACGCGCCGAAGCCCCAAATGCTCCAGCTGGGTCAGTATTCTGCTCCGGTTATCGGCTTAAAGAGGTTTCTCAGCATCGCCCCCGGCACATCCCGCTCGCGTTCCGCTCCGGCATCACCCCGCACAGCCGCGCTCCTGCCTCGAACCGCTCGCCCCGCGTGCCGCAGCACCGCCCGCACCTCCACCGCCGGAGCCTTTTTCCCGCAGCAGCGGCCGCAGCTCCAGGACGGCGCGGATCCGCTCCCAAAAGCAAAATGGTGCAGCCAACCAACCAACCCCGGCGGCCGCGGCACTGAGATGAAGCGCGGGGCCACCGCAGCCCCGCTCCGAGATGACAGCCGAGCACGCAGCGAGCGGCTCCGCGACCATCGCAACCGCGCGGCCGACCGAGCGGCACCGAACCCCCGGGCGACCCCGACCCGGCGGCCCCGGAGCGCACCCGGGCGGGGAGGGGATGTGGGGACGAGGAGACGGCCCCAACCCCCACGCGGACGGAGGGGTCGCAGCCCCGCAGCCCCCGCCGGAGCGGCCCCTCCTCGGCACCGCGCTCGGAGCGCCGCGCTCACCTGCTGGTACTCGGCGTCGTCCGGGCGGAAGTCTGCGGCGGTGAGCTCCCAGCGCAGGCTGAGGTGCGGCAGGCGGTGCAGCAGGCTCACCCACCAGGGCGGCGAGTAGCTGACGCCCGCCATGCCCGCCTCGCCTGCCTCATTCACCCCGAGCCGCCGGCCATGGAGCGCTCCGGGCTGCCGGCTCCGCGCCTCACCTGCGGCCCCGCATGGCCGGCTCCCCCGCCTCCCTCTTCCCCTCCCGCCGCGCCGCTCGCTCCCTCTTTGTTCGCCGAGAGGCTCCGCCGCCCCCGCGCCTGGCGCCGCCCGCCCGCTCCCATTGGCGCCGCCGCGCTCCGCCCAACCGCCGGCGGAGGGGAGCGGCCCCCCCGTGCGGGGCTGCGGGCGCGGGGCGGGCCCACCTGCCGGGCCCGGCTGCGGAGGGATGCTGCACCGCGGAGCTGCCCCCGCTGCCCCCGCGCACCTCAAAGGGCTGTTATTAACAGCTGCAGTGAAATCGTATCGCTCGCGAAGAACGCCAGGTCCCCCATCAGAGCTCACAGCGCTGTGCGCACAAGTATGAGATGAGATATACAGGGGTGCAAGACGGAACGCCTCCACTCCTCCGGCCTTCTGCAGCAGGACGGCAGAACAGCCCGCTTTCTGTTCTTCTTTTTTCTTTTTCACAGTGCCTGCCAGGATGAGGGAATTATTTCACGGTCTGCAATAACTCACCTCCAGTTCAAACGACCCCAAGACATGGAGCTGAGACCTCGCTCACACCAAGAGGTCCCTGCATCAGCCACCGATGCCACAGCTTACGCAGTTCAGTGCTAAAGTGCTCCGGGGTGGAATCTGTGCTGCAGATGTTGCTGCTGCCACGGGGCTCTGCATGGAATCTCCCCGTCAGGCCGTGTGTCCAAGTGCCTTTGTGAGCCATGTGATGGACGTGGAATAAAAGCAGATGCAGCAGCCACTCAACACGGAGATCCCGTTTGACAGCACTGATGTAAATCAAACTGAGCAAAACGTTTCAGGATGAATCGCAGGGAAAGCTGGATGCCATTAATGGGGGTGTCAGCAGCAGCGGCAGGATGAGGCCCTGCACGGGGTGGGGGTAAGCAGGGAAGGGAGCCACCTCACAGGGCCCTGTGCATGCCCCTCATGGCCATTCAGTGCAGAGATGGCTGGATTAAATTAGAGCAGAACGAGGATTGGGGATTAGAGAGAAACAGAAGCATCAACAGTGTTCATTTCTATCCCACAGTTGCTGATAATGATGTGGGGAAATCTGAAAATAAATTCAGCAAACTGGGAATAAAAGACAAAGGACAGGATCCAGCTCCGGCCGTGCTCCCCATGGTGGGGCTCAGCAGCCCGCTGTACCACGTCAGGACGCACTGTCTGCCTTTCTTAGATATCTCCCATCTCTCCTTTGATTCCATTCAGGTAATCCTTGATTACGTGACAACACGCCACTTAGCGAGGCTTCCACGATTACAGCAGCCCTTTCCCTCCTAGCACAAATAGGTATTCTCTTGTTTTGCCAAAGCAAAATGAACAGATGAGGCACTGCTGTGATAGACCAGAAACAAGAGCTAACAGCAAGTCACCCTTGCACAGAAAACAGTTCCACAATCAACCAAAGCAAACTGCAAATGTCAGCTTGCTAAACGGTAATCCTGCTGCAAAGGAACCCAAAGAGCCACATTAGCATTTGCTAACTCGCCACGGCAGTGGCTCTGCTAACGAATCTCTGGATAAAATCACAGATGCGTTTGAAATTAAAGGCAGTGACAATAGAAGGATGGGTGACAACCTCAGCAATACAGCCCCCAGCGCTGCCCCCGCCCTCTGAGGCCATCAGTCTGAGAAAATACTTCTAGGAAATCTCTCTTTCACTCCTCAAAAGCTCCTGACTTCAGATCATCGAATCCTAGAATGACCTGGGTTGAAAAGGACCACAATTCTCATCCAGTTCCAACCCCCTGCTATGTGCAGGGCCACCAACCAGCAGCCCAGGCTGCCAGGAGCCACATCCAGCCTGGCCTTGAATGCCTGCAGGGATGGGGCATCCACAGCCTCCTTGGGCAACCTGTCCAGTGTCACCACCCTCTGGGGGAAAAACTTCCTCCTAACATCCAACCTAAACCTCCCCTGTCTCAGTTTAAAACCATTCCCAGGTGCTCCTCCCTGTGCAACCACAGCGCCCATAGTAACAGTCATCCCACACCCATGGCTCCTTTTATTCACTCCGCGATGAAGTAATTCCCATTTTAATATACCGTGAAGCTAGGAACCTCCTGACTGTCAGCCCTGGCACGTGTTAGGAAAGGTTTTAGCCAACAATACGGATTTAAAAGTGCCAGAGCCAGCAGGTGGATGGGTAGGCCTTGTGGGTGCTAACAGATAGCCACAACCGGGGCCAACATAAAACATTAAACAAACAAAAGAAATGGCATGAAAAGGTTAATTCTGTCATTTCCAGCCCTGAGGCAGCACTCTCATCTTCTACCAGTGTGAGATCCAGGGAAATGGGTGGGAGATATGGAAATC
This sequence comes from Gallus gallus, assembly GCF_016699485.2. NCBI lineage: Eukaryota > Metazoa > Chordata > Aves > Galliformes > Phasianidae > Gallus > Gallus gallus. The sequence goes on from NC_052545.1 coordinate 3,316,768, forward strand.
CTATTGCAAAAGCACCTGCCCGCTCCTTTCCTTTCCCCAGAGAGCTACACACAGAACATTCTATTATTTAGTTAATTGCAAAGAAACAATTACAAAGGAACTTGGCAAATTCTCTCTAATCACAGCGAGACCCGGTGCAGTTCAGTAAGTTCAGCAAATTAGCAAATAAGTGAATATAAAAAGGAGAGAATAACACAGCTCAAATTGCACTTTGTTCGTTTGTTTTGTCAGTCGTCGTTTCTGTTTAATTATTTAAGATACTTCCACATAACATTCTGGTACATTTTGTATAATAATAAAGGTTTGCTAGCACAGAAAAGCTGTGCTCGGCTATTGAATATCTGCTGAGAGGAGGAACAGAACTGCCAATTCTGTGCATGAATTCTGGAGTGAATGCTAAGGAAAAAAAACTCCAGGTTGGACAGATAGGCTCTGCCATTCCTTGTGTAAGACACCAGTAAGGATGACTGCTTCATAGTGACAGCGCTAAGCTGATGTTTGGACAGGATGTTCTAACCTGTACTGCAGGCATTCATGATCAACCCCCAGGTTTATGTAACACTGCTCCAATTTTCTGTGTATATAACTAGAGGCCAGCTAAGCATAGCTTCTTTTATAGCTGTGCTATTATCAAACGACAAATTTTACAGTATTTCATTTCTAGATTCATACTGCAGGAAAGACTTTCAAGCTCTGTTACACCACCAAAGCAGAGCATCACTCTGCTGAACTGACAGAGCAAGAGGGGCAGAGCAGTGAGGTGCAGGGGTGGTACTGCAGGGGTGGTAATGCATGGCTGACAGCAAGGAGGTAAGGCAGTGTGTCACAGAGAGCACCACGGCCCTCCTGGTTCCTTCCCCATCACTTTGAGCATCAGGATTTCATGACACATCTGTTTGTACTACCAAGAATAGAAGCCCTCGTGGGGGTTTTTGTGGTACCCCACGTGCAGTGTCTTTGAGGCAGGCTGGCAAAAATCTTCCCAATGGTAGTGGAGCTGTTACAGCCGGAGTGTCACCTGGAGAGGGAAGTTTTGTTTGTAAGGGGAACAACGGGAACATTTCCTGGGGATCAGAAAAGATGCACGAAGACGTGTCCTCGGATTTTAAGTCGATAGGACAGCCAGAGTGGAAAGGGCAAGAGGAGCAGGGTACAGCTTAATCAGCAGAATACAGCAGAGCATCGTTAACAAGAACACAGCAACGTTTGCTGCTCAAGGCTACTCCTTCAAGCACAAAGAGGGCAGAACGAATGCTAAAGGCCACGTAAGTAAGAACAAATGTGCTTTACGCACATCTGGTTTTGTCTTTTTTTCTTTCTGGCAAATTATTTATCCAGATTTCACCCTGTGACTGTTGCAAGTAACAAGCAAGCAGCACAGCAGATGAACAGGCATACAGGAGACTTGCTGTACTCTGCTCAAAGCCACGTATTTGAGGGAATGGCACAGTAGAACTACTTGACAGGATTTCTCCCTTGAACAGAACACCAGAAACCAAGACTGAAAGCAAAAGCCCACTGCTGCTGTCAATAGTGCCAGGCTTTCGTTCACCCCACTGACAGCAGGATCTGGAATTTATACTAATGAAGAAATTCACACCCCACGTGTGTAAGAGTTAATTTTTTACTGGCCTCGTTGCTTGTCTTGCAGAATGAAGGAGACCAGGTTCAGCAAAACAGCCCGAAGTAAAAGGCCAGCCTAGGTGTGAAGTGAAAACAACAGGAGCAAGCTGAAGAGGTCACAGAGGCGATGCAAATGTAACAACTGAAGCAGGGAAGCATGAACAATTAATTTACAAACTTGGGGCTTTATTGGAAAGTTCAACAGTCAGGAGAAAAAATACACTGCAACTGTTTCAGCTTTTAAAAAGATCTCAAGATAACTTGCACAGTTCTAATTATTAAAACGATCGTACAAATGATGGCTTTCTGATATGCCATGATGAATAACTTTCCATTTCATCTATATAAAAAGCTGCCTGTCTAGGGATTATTTGCATAGCTATGTAGGAAATATTACATCTTTCAGGTTTTGGTGCCTCAGTAAAATGTTTGCAGGCACAGGCACTTAAGGACAGAAAGAGATCACATCATGTGAAAGATCTCTATACTCACACATGATCACTACCTGTAGAGTACAGCAAACTGCAAAGGGTTTTAAGTAGGCAACATTATCCCACACAGAACTTGCATATCGTTAGAATGCAAAGTGTGCTATTAGGGAGGCTACAGTGGGGTTTAACTTTAATTCAGGACCCTGATGCCCCTGCAAGGCTCCCAGTGCTCTCTGCAGAGAATGTTTTTCAGACATGAAATGTCTGCATTGGCCCTATCTTGAGAGGTTTGAGCCACACAGATGTTTACTGGCCTTAGCTCCCTGTTGAGCTGAGGAAAGGAAAAATGCCATTTCCTCTGAAATTCATATTTTATTCCTTTACTGCTCCATGCCTCTTCCCAGATCCACATGCTATTCACACTGTGGAGGTTTCTCTTTCTAGCATATACCAAACATCCACGTGCTGTGACTGTGTTGTTATCTTTCAGAGTTACGAGTTTGAAGCGTGCTCGAAGGAAGCACCTGATTTGTTATGGCTATCAGACAGCAGACTTGAATTTATCAAGCTCATTCAACCCAGAAGACATTTGGTCCTTTTCACACTTCCGTTGGTGACTTTGGGTCACACGAAGTGACTGTCTCCCCTTTATCCTGGAACTCAGCTATCGACAGCACTACTGCTGGTCATATGCTCAGTTAAGACAGAAGACTTTCTACTCTGTATCTGTTTCCTGAGACTTTCATATTGGTTCTTTATTATGGCACAATAAATTGAATGTCAACTTCATTAAATTTGCTGTCCAAGTATTTCCCTGTAGGGTAACAGGTGGGTACTTTATATCAGACTTGGTCCTGACACACACTACCTATTCTCTCCTTAATGTGTCAGTCCTCAGCTCTAGTTACTCTCTCTCTGGAGGTATCCATGACAGGCACAGTTACAGACTTGAAACATTATACATAAGAAACTCAATACAGATCTGATTCTGTTTAGCAAAATGACAAAATGACTTTTTTTTTTTCTAATAGCATGACTTTCAGCAACAGAGGGAAATAGGTCTAAGCTTCTGCCAAGGGGATTTTATCCCTTTTGTTCTTTTATTTTATATGCCTTTTTTCATCCTTTCTGCAGATAGCAGTCATGTGACCGAAGTACCAGCAGGAAAAATTTACCCAACTTGAGTATAAATGACATTCTTCAGTCTGCTTTGGGTATGGAGAGCTCTCAAAACTGCCTTTGGAAACAGCAAAGGCAGCATTTCTACTGCTGGGATTAAATGAAATCAGCTGCATTGTGCTGCAGCCATCCAGTTTCCTCTTTGGCTGCAAGTACTGGCATGAACTATGATAAGCTCAGATAGTGCTTCATTGAAATCAGAGAACTGAGACAGCTCTGAGTTATTAGTATTCTGCAAAAAAGCAGCAACTGATTTTTAATTTAAAAAAGAAGAGGGAAAAGGTGATAAAAATCTTCTATTTAAGAGTGTGCTTTCTGTTTACAGGAGACTTTATTACTCCTTGATGACAGAGAAATCATTAGGGACTCCACGAAGACTTTACTGTGTGTTTGTAAAATAAATTCTCCTTCCAGTAAATATAACATAATTCACCTGATTCACCTTCTACAAAACAAAACAAAATGCATTTTAATGCATTTGGAGGATGTTGCAATGATAGCCTGGAATATAAGGTCTTCCACTTCCAGTCAAGAAGAGGTACAGTTTGTATAAAAGATCTAGAAAGACTCCTCTGACCACATTTCTCCATAGCCCATTATGTCATTGGTCCCTTCATGAAGACTGGTAAAGATATTGTCTAGTGGTGCTATTATTTCTGGGTGTCTTGACACCTATAAGTCAACTGCTTATCCTGCTTCTGTTCAGGTTACATGAGATATTTTACCCATCCCCATGCACATCCCTCAGAACAGAGTGCACAGTGCCATGCTTTCCAACATAAGCCTCATAGCTAATGACAGAAGATGGCTGTGACCCTTCTCCCTGCCTGTCATTGGACTGAGGGTGCATTTGCAATATATACTGCTAATGTGCACACACACACACAAAGGTAGTGCTGAGAGGAGCAATCAACAGCAAAGAAACATTAAGCTTAAAACCCCTTAGTGCTCAGTGTATGAGCAATCTAGCTAGGTGAGAGTTTCAGGCAATCCAGTGATGTAAGCTGGAACAGGACATACAGCATCATATCTTCTACGTCAAACGTTTGCAGTGTTATCTCTAATGTGTGCATAATCCACTTGCATTTGTGATACATAAGCAGAAAAACTAGTCACAAGGACACTCCTGCTATTACATCCCTTCTCTGACAAATATAAATAGAAGCATTTACATGATCACATACAAAGTAGTACAATATATACTATAGCAAACACACTGGGAAAAAGCAATAAATAAGAAAACTGCAGATGCAGTAAGTCTAGAACAGTACTATGACAGAAGTGATTTTCTAAAAAGGCTTTACACGTCTGCATAGACTGTAAATGTTTAGTGTATAAAAATACAAATTAAAATGCGACAATAACATGTTTAAACAGAGAACACCTCATAGCAAATAGAAGCTGTTTCCCTCTGCATACACAGGCTGAAAATTGGGGCTAAGTCATTTTTCACTTTCCAATTTAAAAAAGAATCTTAGTCAACTTGAAAGACTTTGTTTGACACCAAATGCTCTGAGCACAGCATGGAGCATGTAGATGTCCAGGTTCTTTGCAGGGAAGCTGGACTAGATGGCCTTTAAAGCTCCCTTCCAACTCAAACAAATCTATGATTCTATGAAATATCTCAAGTCTTTTCTGCTTTCATTTCGATTTGTCAATTTCAAGTTCTGTCTCACAAATTCAACCGTTTTGGTGCAGTATTTTTAAAATCCAAACTCTCTCTTTGTACCACAAGGCTAAGGATAACAGACAGTCAGCAGCTTTTAGCCATATATCTGCAGAGATGACATATCAAACAAGTATTCATCCACAGCTGAAAAAAAGCAGACAACTGCAGGCTGATATTCCTCCTTTGTTCATCTTTGATACACGTTACCTCGGTGGAAATACCTTTGTTTGTGAATCAAATAATTCAAGATCAGAGCCCATTAAAGAAGTGGGTGGAGGTTTTCTTCATCCTCAACGATGGAGAGACAATTACAATATCATCTGAATCGTCTGAGTGAGCTTCATCCACTGGCACAGACAGAGTGGACTGTGGCTGCTTCTCACAAGAGCCGGCCAAAAGAACTGCAAAAGGAAACAAGGGCATCAATAAAGAACTGTGACAAAAACAAGCTCTTGTGGGAAGAGTAATATTCTCTGAGCCATCAAGTTCCCAGAATTACCTGCATTGTGAATAACACATCTATCCTTTCCTGCATGTAACTATTCCTGTTCTGCTTTAATGAAAGAACATGCATGCCAAGCATTAAGTTGACACACTGACCACGCATGATTTATCTTATTGTCTTTAAATCTTTGCAAGCGGTTACACACCACAAAGTAAAGCAATGTGATACTGAAACCATCCCAGGTCATAAAAATAAATATTTATTAAATGGTCAGAAAATGATCCAAGCAAGCTTAAGCTAAGCAGAAAGGTCATAATGAGAACTTCAGCCAGATATAAATAGAGAGAAGGGAAATGGGTGAGAAATATGATAGAAGCTGTCAGATGAATGAAAAACATTGTCACTATCTATAAACCACCACATATATTCACATGTTGTTATACTTTACTTAAAGACACTAAGTTCTATTGGTTCTATGCATCTCAACAATTGCAATTTAAAGAAATGTTCAGGGCATAAACAGATAGAACCCTAGTGATTCCAGTAAAAATCAGAAAGAGAAAACTGATACACGAGGCCCTTTACATCTGACAAGCAGAACCAGCAGAGTCTAACCCCTGTGCAAGAAATTTATTAACTTAATGATGACAGCTATTAAGATCTTCTAGCTTAATATCCTGCCCTCAGCTCCAGTGATTTTTTTAAGCTTCAAGTATCTGTTCTCTGAAAAAAGACTATCTCCTAGAGAAAAAGAAAACAAATCAAGATGACTTGTGGTAGAAAAAGGAAACACACAAGCAAGAGGCTATGCATTGAGAGTTTGATGCTGGAATAGAAAACAGAGGGCATACAGACAACCTTCCTTAGGGAGAAGAACTGATGTTCCATGGCTGTCAAGGTGAAACGAGAGGTTTCTGACAAAGAAAACTACTGGTATGGAAGAGGCATACACAGCAACTGGAATGTGGAATAAAGAGAAGGGGATTGCAACAAGCCCAAAAATAGAAAAAGGGTGACAGACGGAGCCTGTGAATGAAAACAAGGAATGCAGGAGGCCATTACATTGACCTCGACCCACAGAAGCAAAGAAATGCATGACTTCCTAGTTAAGTGAAATTCCTCTCTGTATCAGTCAGCAAAGAATATGAGAATTTTTCAGAAAGATTAATGAGTGCTGGTGAGAGGGATAAGCAAAGAGAACTTCTGGAAGCTAGCCCAGTAACTAGAAGATGCAACTCCACCAACAGGTATCATATACGAAACAGCTTAATATTGACCAAATCATTTGTGATTATATCCTGCTCTCGAAGACTGAGATTTTACTGCCCTCATCTTCAGTTGAATACACTCCAAAATGACAACAACATCTCTGTGCTTGTGAATGGCTAAGCAAACTAGTGAAACAACTATATTAGATTTCATTATGACTTCAAAAATGCTTCAGATAAGTTAACAGTTGTATACAGAGTGGTGAGTAACATGTGGAGAGCAATTGCTTACTCAAGATTGTTATGCATATTCAGAACGTTCTCTTCCTTCCTATCACTCCCCTGACAGAAAGAAACAAAAACCTAAATTTTAGACTGAACTGTTATCATCTGTTCCACTTCATGGGAAGCAAAGAAATGGCTACAAACCTTCAAGTAGTATCCACATTTGTAAGCAAAGCAATGCTGCAACACTTGTGATAGATTTCGCTAAATAAAACAGACGTATCTAACCTGATGAAAACAATGTAATTTATTCTAGCCCATATATAAGCCTCTTTAAAACGCACTTTCATCTTTCCCATTCCTCCCAAAATAATGGCAAAAGGCTTGTGAAATTAAATGACTTATTGCAATGTGTATTTTCATAGAAAGTTTAAGATCCTTGAAAGATTGAAAGGTCACAAAACACAAGTTTGACCTTGGAACGAATGAAGCAAGAGCTTGTTCAACAGCTGCATGATTTAAAGCCAAAGGAATTTGATTGCTTTAAATCACTCAGCTGTTAAACACGCTCCTTGTCTCCTCTGCTTTCCAAAATACAGAATGACCAGTGAAGTGCATTACTCCAAAAGCCAATTTCACTAGCACATTTTCACATCAGTCATGAGCTAGGAAGGGCAGATATCAGACTTTTAGTGAACTTGCAGTTGCTAAAGCAGTACAGCCCAGGCAAAACGGGAGGCTGCGGGGTTTCTTTTCTGAATACTGTTACTAGACATAACTAAAATCACTCAAAACTAAAATATCTTCAGAACCAAGTATTACTGACCCCTTCAAAAGTAGTAGAATGTGCTTCTGAATATGGTATACAGTAAAGTTTTTTATGTATGTTCTCCTTCCTTGAAAGGTAACCTTTGTATTCACAGCCCTAGCCTGGCTTATTTCCCATCTCATATCTTAGAGAAACAGCCTGAGCTGCTTAGACCATGCCCTGTTTCCCAGAAAGTCTACAGAGAGTTTCAGCTTTTCACCAACAAAAATAAGTCAATGTTTCTCAGGTCACCCTCAAAGCTGCTCTTTTTTCCTCCAACTGGGGTCCATAAAATCTTCTGTTCAGGATAAAGCTAGCTTTTTCTGTTTGTTGTTAACTCCTCTGAAGCTGTATGTCTTCTGTTGTTGTTCTGTTGTTGTTGTTGTGGCTGTTCTTTCTGCATCACTGTTTTGCCTTTCTTGCTCAGTATCTCTAACATCCTCTTAGAAGCACCTTTGGTTTTAGCTCTATGTTCTCAGAAGGAGCAAGTAGAATTCAAGAAGGAAACCAAATTGTAGATCAGCCATGGAAAAAGAAAATACATTTTCCCAGTTTGCATCACTGTGGTACCAGCTGGAAGGTTATCCACAACTTCATTTATTTTTCCTTACTGCAGCAAATGAAGACTGCCAAGGAAACATGACAAAATACACACGGCTGACTTGTCTATGGGTTCAGATCCAAAACATGGTGGAAAATACCATACAACAGCTACAGTGGTGGGGAGCACTGAAGAGGAAGTAGTGAGGCAATACAGGGGAATATCACACTCCTTAAATAATTACCATTCACCTCAGAGAGACCTTCAAATCTGAAGTGGCAGCAAGCAGGTGAAGTACCATGAAGAAGCTGGAAGTGGTATTGTCGAAACTCTATTTGAGGGACTGCACTTTCTCGTATAAGTAACACGTAATTAATCAGTAATTAAAAGAATACATGCAAATAGAGCGCAAGGATGCATATGAACGTGTGAATGCGTGTGCAGAAATTCTCTGTAAAATTATGTGTACATTTACTCAAACTCCATATACTTTTAAGCACAGAGGGAAATGAGATTACCAGGAAGAGATGATATGCTGGTTGAAGTTCTCTGGAGTGCTGCTGAGACTGGTTTGTTCTCTGTAATGCAGATAGCAGAATCTGTTTTCTCACTTGTTGCGCTAGACATAGAGGACCTGCAAAAAGATACAAACCATATCATGAGGTAGAGAACAGGAACACCACTCTGTTGTCAGAATGCATACAGGACAATTTATTGTATTACTAGCAACAAAGTTTATCACTTATGGAAGTGAGCACAGTCACTCACGTGAGGTGACAATTAAGTAACTCTCACTGTAACCACAGCAGTCAGCACTAATGGCTTCTGGTGCAGTAAACCCTGGAGAAAAAGGGAGCATTTTTTCAAGCCAGAGCCACCATAAACCCATGTAGTAAGCAAATCACTGAGTTCTTCCCGAGCTGAATAGACTTCATGCAAGATCATATTCTAGCTCCTTCCTGTTCTTCTTCCACATAACATTTACCTTTTACATGTCAGGGCTTCACTCAGTTTTAAGCTAGTGTAGCAGCAATGAGTTTGATAGCAACTGTATTTTTTTTTTCCAAAGAGTAATTATTTTCTTCTACTTTCCCTCATCTCTATGGAAGAGAACATGCAACAGGATGTAGGAAGACTGCAACAAGAAACTCTTCAGTTGCATACCCATGAGAAAGCTATCTTGTGTGCGTGTTTGAACAAGGCTCTCTTTCTCCTTCTGTGCCAAAGAACCCACACTAAAATCCTACACAAAAAAATTACCCCTCCACTGTAATAAAAACAGTTTTGCTACTACACTGCAGAAAAATCTATTCATCACTTACCTTTCCTCAAGCTGTACTGCACGTGTTAAGTGAGCCCTGAAAACGGACTGGATGAATGTCACAGTCTTCTCTTTCTCCTTGCAGAGAGAAGATGAGCTCAAGGAGTTTGACACATGAGGCACGCAGGAGTTCTGCAGAGTAATCAGATCAAAGAGAACTGACCTTTTACAAATTGCACAGAAACATGACAGAAGCTTTGTCAATTTTATTCCTGATTGTGAAAACAGCAGTGGAGCAAACACTTCTATCTTTTGGTCTGCAGTCTTAAGGGTTCTGTAAGACTAAATCAGCAGGAATGCAAACCTGATCACCCTCCAAATTTTGAAGTATTCGTATTCAATTAATGAAATGTTAGATATTTGCAAGGTAAGGTTTATAGAGTTCTAAAGTTCATTTATATCTTAGGCATGAAACCATCTAGAAGTCAAAAGAGGTAAGGCAACCTTCATGATGGATATGTGCTCTGCTTGCATCAAGCAGATCTATTCAGTCCTGCTACAACTGGCCTATTTGCTTAGAACTGTCAAGTGCAACCAGATGGACAACATGAATGGAGAACTGCAAATTAATTTTAGCCTGCTAAAGGTGCAAAGGATTCTCACAAGCTGGCAAACGATTTACAGAAAAAAAAAATGCTTAATTGGTAAGGAATTTTTTTTCCATATTCAGAATTGAGCTATCTGAAGAAAATTTGACACAACTGAAGAAACTGCAAGATTTGGTTGAGCAAACTACATAGAAAATTCCTTTACTTTTCAAGGCAATCAAAAAGGATTTCTAAATTCTTATTTCTGACGTTCAGTGACAAAGGTTTGCCTATTACAACAATTCAACGAACACTTAAGTATAATTAGAGTTTTCAATAACGCTCAAAATTAATGAGATAAAGATTATGTTACTGGCTGATGGAAGAACTAGGAAAAATGGAAGAACTAGGAAAAAAAGAAAAAAAGAGGACACAATGACTGTCTATAATGCAGAGGAATTACAGCTTTGCTTCTAAGAAAAACTGGGGACTAAAGGAATGCCAGGGAATGAACTTGATATCTTTCTGGAAATACAGTGGTGCTGCCAACCAGTGCATTAAGATTGCTCCACTGGGTGACACAGGGAATTAAGTGTGGAAGTACAGTACTCTACAAAGTGAAAATAATGGTACATCTGGATAACCATTTGCCCCTGAAGTTACCTTTCTTCCAAGGTTTTGCCTGTTGTAAGACTGGGCATCATGCAGCCCACTACTCAGTAGCAGCTTCTGTCGAGCCAGGTGTCCTCTGAAAGCTGCTTGAAGCACAACAACTGCCTAGTATTGAGAAGAAAAAGAAACGGTAACTCCCTTGAAAGATGGCAGCTGTAAATTAAAACAAGAGTCCCAAGCACAGAGGCACATATGCAGAATAGCTTTTCTCTTTGCAACGGACAGTGATGTCCTCACATATCTGTATGCAGAAGGGATCTCACACATCTACTTCACAGATACTCTGATACAATCCAGACAATACCCAGCATGTGAGGGATAAAACAACCCATGGTTTAAACTCAGACTAAGAGTTATTCATCACTGATCCTATCAAATGCAATTACATTCCAGCTGCCAGTGCTAGCCTATATTTCACACATAGAGAAATATTATCCCACTCTCCTATAAGACTCTGGCTAGCCAGCAGGCTCTCTGATGATGTGGTATGATCAGAAATCAAGTAAAGCCTGGCAAACCATTGCAGTGATTATGCTGAATGCAGCAGTCTTTCCTCCCTGCTCAAATATTTTACTAGATTCTAATCTAGATATAACATATGCTTGTGTCACATAACTAGAATTTGTTTTAGCTTCTGAAAGTAGGGTTTTATTTTCTGTAAGAAACAAGTGTGAGATGCTATGTTGTGTGATTTGAAAAAAGTTTAATCAAATCCTGTATGCAAAGCATTTATTAAGAAGTGTCAAAATTGTCAAACAAACTCAGTTTCTGAAGAACACTCAGCAACATTTCTCTTTAGGAAAGGCTTCAAAATCCTACTTGAAATTCTTCTGAAGGTTCATGACAGTGAAAATGAAAAACATACAGAGAATTTGAGATTGAATGGTGAACACTTGGACAAGATTTATCAAACACAATCAGGATGTCACAAAGTGGATCATGAGCCAGCCTGAATTACAAAGATGGTCTTTGATCAACAGCTCATCACAATAATACCTCTTTAAAAATAATTGGAAAAAATACTGGGTTATTCTTTTTATACAAGTTAGATGTGACTCACTGTTTTTTGGGTATCATAAACATACCTCATCCAGAGCAATTTCTTCCTTCTGAAATGGAAAATGCATTAAGTCATAGATTGTTACATCTCCAAGTTTAACATAGTAAATAATAATGTAATCTTTTAAAAAAATTTAATCCCACCTTATATTTTATCATTTCATTATTTTCACTAACAAACATTGCTGTTGTTTGAAAGCTTGCTGGGGAAAAATAAAAAGGCAAAGAAAAAAGAAACAGCTGAAATAATAAGAAAAAGTGCAATGATTTCAGGACTCAGTACCACTTACTCTAGCTTTAGCTACTGTGTCATTCATCTGTAGCCTCAAATGGAAAGTTAGGTGGCTTTCCTAAGCACCAGTCCAAAGCACTGAGAAGTCTGTGCTTCACAACAGTATCCAGGAAGAAGGAAAAAAACAAAACAATTCTCATGAAAGCTTGCCTTGGTGCTACAGGCATCAGTTCATAGAAGAGACTTCTCTGATTTGGCACATTAGAGGGGCAGGACACATCAGCCACACATTGGGCTTATTAGCTCGGGCTCTACTCCAGTGCTAATGTAGAGCAGCAGGCAGGAGCCACGAGAAGAGTATCCAAGGAGGCAACATTACTAAGGGAGCACTGCTTCTGCTTCTTTAATTTATCTGCTCACCCAGATTCCCCCATGTAGAAACTGCACTTCTCAGAACAAAAACAAGCTTCTAGGAAGCCAAGGCAAAAGAAGCATCAGGAAGGACTTGAAAAGAGTGGTGCAAGAGAAGATGATGGTAAGGAATCACTGCTGCAGGTCTCTGTGGCAGGTTATCCAGACTCTGAAACCAGACTAAGATTCAGAGGATGACGACCTCACTGCTTCCCAACCAGAGACCCTCACCTTGTTTCGGTACAACCTCCACCATCTCTGGATACATTTGGCTGCTTGTTCCTTCTTGCAATCATCTTCATCTTTAACAGTGCAGACTGGTGAACACTGAGAAGGAGAATCTTTAACTTATTACACTGACGCAAATTAGAATTCTGTGAGGGGATATAGATTACAACTGACTCAGAAAAATCAACACCAAAGTCCTTAAATGATCTGCCTGCCTATAGGGTGGAAGGAGGGTAAGGAGGAAAATCTTAGTTCTGAATACTGCTCATGTTCAAACCTATAATCTAGATGACTGTTACTGCAAAACACATTTTTGTCCTTGTTTCAGCTGCAAGCTGAACATGGGAATGGAAAGGTTTTCATCTACACATACTTCTATGTTTCTATGCATTGCTAAAGCAGTAGGAACTCCCACAGTGGAAACCAATGCTTTGCTGATAAGAAACAATTTTTGTATTATTGACAGTCTTATACAAATGTCACGGTACCTAATTTCACAATTCTTCTCCAAGGAACACAAATACTAATTAACCTGGAAGCTCTCTCATGTCTCTTTCTGGCAGGTGGGACCACAAAGTTGTATTTAACCTTACTGATGTGTTGGCCATCATGTGACACATGCAAGACTGAGAGCCTGTGTAAATCAGTACAACCCTACTCTTCTGTCTTGAGGAAATTAGTTAGTTAGAGGAAAAAGACAAAAAAACTGAACAAAACAAGATTTTCTTCTAGATATTTCTCCTGAGATGTGGCTGTACATTGAGCCTCTGGCCATCTGACCCTTTTGATCCCTAAATATCAAACCTATACCAATCATCTTACCTCACTTGACAAACTAAAGTTACAACAGCAATTTTAAAACACGAATCTAATTTGTTGGTATAAAATTCCAAGTAAAGAAATGAGAGATTTTATAGACCCTGAAAAAAGCTGCTTGATTCTTTGAAAAGGATTTATTTATAACCTTTGAAATGCTGAGTTAAAGGCTTACGTTTAGCAAATGGATCATGTTATATTAAAAGTGACAACCTACCATTAAAATGAAAAATTGGTAGGAACTTAGTGATAATTACAAATAATGGGAACATTTCAATAAATAGATGGTTGCTGGCCAAGAATATACATAGTCTGCAGAGGAAAGAAGGGACTGTTCATTGGCTGTTTCTAAACAGAAACTCCAGTTATTTGGTATTCAAAACATCATTTAACATCCATCACCCTGTAACAAAAAATCTACCTTAATTCTTACAGAACTGCACTATATATCAAAAATAGCATCCCTCTTAAGCTCACAGACATTTTTATTTATATTCTTGTACTACCTGTATTTCAGGGTACTTTAATTTTAAAGTTCAAATGCTCAAAATCTCCAGTTATAATTGTCAGATGGTTTTTAGTGGAATGAGATTAACATGGCCTCGCTGTATCTGAAAGCATTTCTGTCAGTGCCCATTCATCCCCAGCCACAACAATCAGCAAGGGGGTGGAAGATTACTGGGATACCAAGTTCACTCCTAGTTCATGAATAAAACAAACTGAGCACATAGGTCCATTTAAGACTGTACAGGACAAATGGCTGCACAAACACAGTTATTAGACACCTAAATATCCAGAATGGAGATGCTATGAATACTTTAGAAACACTTTAGTTCAAGGGGGTTAAGTGCTTAGTGCATTGTATTGGAATTTCCTTCCATTTTTACTTAAATATCGTGCCCCAACAGCAGTGGAACTGAAAAAAAAAAACAAAACACTTTGTTTTCATAACAATTAGTGTTCTTCATCTGGTAAACTTTCCCATGGGGGAAAAAAAAAAAAAAAAGGGCCCAGCTTCCATCCAAACAGAAAATCTAAATAGTATTTTCTGACTTGATAGCGCAAGTGCCCTAAATGATCACCTGGTCAGCATAAAATCATTGGAAAGGGCTGTTTTTCCTCTCACTTCCCCTCCCTCCTTACCTTCTGTGTGTGTCTTTTGTCAGAAAAGAGAAGAAACATTTAGCTATTTAGACTATCTGATCAATTCACAGGATATCAGATGAAAGGAAGAATACCCACAAAACATTTCTCTGTACCTTGTTAAGTTTCTTTAATGCATCTTCTGTCATTTGTCTCTCCTCTTCCTCCAATTTTGACTGTGATTTCCCTACTTTCTCTGTAAGGTTCTGGATTTCCTCACTACGGTTGGAAAGGCAAATATATTAATAGCTAGACATTTTCTGTTGTTCCTGCTTTGAATTTACTGAACCTATTTCATAAAATTGGGTTACTTTGGCTTTTTTAAATGTCAAAGTGGGAAATGGTGCTTAGGTAACACTAGACATACTCTCACAGTAACAGAACATTGACAATCAATTCTCAAGTTGCGATAGCAAACCCTTGGTTAAAATTATATAGAAAATGGCCCAAGGCTAGAATGGTACAATTGATGCTATTAATAATACAAGTAGATTTGAAATGAGGACTGACAAATATGAAACTGTAACAAAGTCCCATCTTACAAAGCAATAACAAAATCACTATTTTTCTCCCTACATTTGCACAGGATTATTACCAGTATATTAGCAATGGTCTAAAGGCAGGAGCTTCTAGATAAAGATACTACAGTTTTTTCTTGTAAATTGAAAACATTTCTCAAGTACAACATGGCAGCTTTCTTTTTCCATTCATCTCATTCACTTTTATTACAATCTAATTATTTTTCCTATTCTATATCTCAGTCTTTCACTTTCTCTAAAAACTCTGTAGATTTCCTCCCCTGATAACTTACTCCATCCATCCATCCATCCATCCATCCATCCGAGTTTTGCTTAAATGAATTCCCAGCTTCCTGCAGTCCATACAATCTATGAATTGTATGGATTGTGTCACTTCAAAAGAGAATTTTCTTTAAGGGGTTTTGGGTGGGTATTTTTCTTGGTGTTATTTATTTATTTATTTTAAAGATCTACTATAACAAGATATGATACCTTAAAGTCTGCTCTTCCTTAGTGCTTTCTTCCTTGTTATTCTGGTACTTCTGCAGCTCCAGCTCTGCTTCAGCCTTGGCCCGAAGTAACTGCTTGATGTCTAACCTACACAGGTATAAGGAAATCTAAGCAATACTTTCAACATTCGTATTTCAATAAAGTAATTATTTTTTATTTAAACTTCTAAACAAAATGGGTTTTCTTAAATTTTGGAAAGGAAATAAACATTTAATTTACCCTTTTAAATAAAGCAAAATTTGTGAAGAGAGGCAAAGCATTTTATTAGCAATACACAGCTGCGTGCACATCTCTGCTCATGATCAGAATAACCCGCCTGCCCTTATGCAGTGACATATGAAACTACTCTGAGCAATTTAAATTGCAAATCAACTGCTAACAGGAGAGAAAGAAGGCAGCATATAGCCTAGCAGAAGGAAGGTTTAAGTGGAGAAAGTGGCAGATCAGAACAAAACTTATGCTAAAAACAAAACAAAACAAAACAAAACAAAAACCCCACCAATAACTGCACTTACTCTTTATTAAGTAAGAGACTTTGAAGAGCACTCCTATCACTCTTCAGTTTCTTTACTAGACCTCGGAGACGATGGCATTCCTCAATGTGATCTACTTGTTGAGAGGCTGCACAATTTGGGTCTGTAGAAGGTGAAGTTGACACACCAAGTAACTGTGCTGACTCACTATCTGCTGACTGCACCCTGGTGTTCTCCATGTCACCTACTTTCTGAGCAAGATAAATTTACACAAAAGAAAACACAAAGAGAAGAAAATTAAATTCAGCATAAATTTTTTTCACTTAGGCCATGAGAAACGATGAAATGAAAATTGTTTCTAAAATATGCATCTACATGTAATAACTCTGAGAAAAGAAAAGAAGAAAAGGGGAGGAAGGGGACATGGAGTAGACATCAGTTCACATGCGTGAGACAAAATACACACTGCTACAAGCATAAGCTTGTATTTCTATATTTTCTGATTACAGACAGTTAGGATGGCCACATAAATATTAACACTCACCTTTTCTAGTTCCAAAATCCGCCTCATAAGGCTCTGTCTGCTCCATTCACTATAATCTAAATGCAATAACAAAACTTAAGCTGGAAACTGCATTAGTGAATTAATGTTTTTCTGCCCATACAAAAGGATCACTTTAAGATCACGGAGCCTCAGCTTTAAAGAGGCAGCTATCAAAAGATGAAAATGACATTGACGGATGTGACTTCCTACATCAGTTAGCTCAGAAATCAATATAAGCCATTGGTATTTACCCGTTTTCAACCACCAAAAAAATCTGCCAGCAAATTTTAATCTTTAAGTGTTTGCAGTCCAGAATTCTCAGGGATAAAAATAAAGAAAACCCAGGTCATCCTGGAGCAGCATCCCTGCTATTTAGAGACAAATCCCACTAACAAACATCTTGTAACAACCTTTGCCCAACCTAAATCTACATTTTTGTTTTACCTCCCTTATTTCCGCCACTCTAGGGTTCTGCCCCTGCTCCCAAACATCTTTCAAATGTACTTAAATCCCTTGCCCCACATTCACCAACTTCTCAGTGCCTACTTTTTTTTTTACTGGATGCAGGAGAACAGCTCAATATGTGATCTAGATCTTCTTTCAGACACCGATTCTCAGCCTGCAATTCCTTGATATTCCGGGACAACCTCAGGACAGCAGCATTCAGTGCTTTTAATCGTTTTTGGGTATCTCTGCCCTCTGCACTTGAAAAAGGATCAAAAGCAGGAAGTCAACTTTAAAGCAGAGAACAAAAAA
The DNA here is from genome assembly GCF_016699485.2 of Gallus gallus. NCBI lineage: Eukaryota > Metazoa > Chordata > Aves > Galliformes > Phasianidae > Gallus > Gallus gallus. Next base: position 3,334,107 of record NC_052545.1, read on the forward strand.
GCAGCATCAGAAGAAATAAAACAGCCTCACTATCTAGCTGGCTAAGTTAATTGTCTCTGCATCCTCCCTGATAACATTTCTCAGCATTTTTGATTAGAGAAGTTGAATTTTTTTCCTAAGAGAATAAAGATCATCATGCTCAACATTTTCACAATTATTTTAATTTACATCAGCATAAGAAGTTAAACTTTGAAAGTTCATTGATTACCTATATGCTTGTTTCCTCAGTGCATAAACAGGAGTGCTTGTCTGAGTTTTACATATTTTTCCACTTCTTTTCTTAACAAATCGTACAATGCCTTAACAGCAATCTATGGACCACAGATCAAAAAGCACTTCAGCCAATTCAGAGACTTCTCTGAAGAACTGTTCAACAGAGAAAGCTAACCTCTGTGCTCCAAATTGCTCTCTTTCATTCAATATGCAGACCGAGATTGGAAGAACAGGTTATACACAGAAGGACCCTACACAAATGTATTTTGAGATAACTGTGAATGCTGCTCTAATGTGAAAGACACTGATCCTATTAAAGTAAACTCCTGAGAAATTTCTTTCTTTCTTTAAGATGCATTTGAATCGATGAGATATTTGAAACAGATTTGGTGGACGCTGCTTACATTGATGTGGTGGAAATGAGAAGCTCCAGAATAGGGAAAGCCTGCTCTGCATTAAAAATACTTTAAGTGTTACAATGATTCTGCCTTTCTAACTTGTCTAATAAAAAGAGGAAGAGATCTCAGCTTCCAGATGTACAACGTGGTAAAGCTTGTTAGCAAAACAGATTTCTAGTGAGATGAAGCACTTAATACACTATGAGTAAGTTCTTGCAAACTTACTCCTGAAATCAAAGGAAGGACCTAGTTTTGGACAAATGCCTCTGTAAAGGAATCTTAGATCACTACTCACTGAAATAATTGTAAGGTAAAAGGGAAGATGGTCTACAATTATGCTATCGGAGTGAAAAATTGAACCTAATTTACATTTTGGAAATTGAAAGAAATTGAAATCAGGAAAAACAAAGCTGTCTAGATATCACAGAAGACTATTTATAAAGCTGTCCCAGACAGGAAGAAGAAAAACCAAAGCCACCAAATCAACAAAACCGTGAGGTGACAGAAATCATAACGATTACTGAATGTCATCATTTTAGACTCATCAAAACTAAAATGAAACACCTGCTGACCATTCTGAGGATTTGAAAGCTTGTCTGATTTTACGGTTACAATTGGAAGCCACAGCTTCACACAGAAATACTCATAGTTAACAGTGAAAAAAGAGGCGTTAAATGTCATTCACTTCAGCCAGAAATAATGTAGGCAAGCCTCATGAAAGAAACACTCCTTTATGCCAGAGTCTTGACCTTCAACTTCACCTATTACTTCAGAGCTCGGCCTCTCAAGTAGAGACTGACAGTCAAATAATCAAGAGAGACGGCCCTGAGCACTGCTTTTCAAATACATAAATAAACGAGGACAAGGAAGAGCCCTGATGACTCATTTTCACCTGTGACCAAATTAAGTGTGATGGTTACAGCCTTGAGAAGCTAGTCACTGTGCATTTGAGCCAAGAGGTGAACACTTTTTAAAAGCAGTGACAAATCAAATTCCAGTTTTCAACCCACAGGAGTCAATAGGGATTAGGGAAACACAACTACTGCACGTAACGACCCATAAAGAGCTCTCACGTTTCCATCAGTTCAAAGGCTGATGACACCCCAAAATTAAGATTGCTGCCTGAGCTTAAAACAATGCTAGTGGGGCAAGAAAGTTTTGATGTGGTGTACTAGCATGTTTTCCTATCCCATGAGACTATTACCCTCTTCACAGCTTGACCAACACTTGCTTGCACACATGCTCTTACTTTGGTCTTTTGGCTTTGTGCTTTGACTTTTATTTCCTCTAGAGATTGTTTCTCATAGCACATTTCCCTTTATTACCGTCTATATACCTCTGTGCACTAGTGACAAGCATCAGTACAAGCTTTTTTAACAGTATCTTACTAGTGCCACTCATGGATATCTCTCAAAAGCAACCCTGAGCTTTGGATCTGTATCTCTGTGCCATGGGAAAAATCAAGTTTACTCCAAAACAACTTCTTTGCACCACACTCCCTAAAGCAAGGTGCAGAACTGACTCAACTGTAAAACACTAAGCATCTTTTGAGTTTGTTTCAACTGTCACTAGCAAAAGAACAAATGTGATCATGAAGGAAGATGGATTTTATTTAACTTAGCTAAACTTTCAGAGTCCTCAGAGCTTTTATGGGCTTTTAAAATATCTCTAGCATTTTTTTTTTCACATCCACTAAATCATCTATCTACAAGAAAGAAAAAGAGTGACTAAAGAAAAACGACAAATTTAGTTGTTTTCCATCAGAAGTATACAAGTGATATACCAGATACATATACACAAATATTTGCCTCAAAAGAGTTAACATACTTTTTCTTCATAGTCTCAGATTTTGCCAGGAGGATTTGGAGACGATGAACCTGAAAGTGTGAAATATAGATTCTATTAACAAGCTAGCTGAGATAAGCTGACATAGTTAATACAACACATTTGTTCATTACAAGAAAATCAGAGGAAGACCCTCTGGGTAGTCATAAATTCCATGATGCCACCACTGAAAAATCAGGCTATCATTATGTTGGTTTTCACGTGTACAGTACACTTCTGGATGTCTTTAGTTTCATTATTCCCCATTCTTGGCTAACACACTCAACTTACTGAAGAAAAGTTTTTTTGGTACGTATAGTTGGAGCTATAAGAATATAAATGAAAATGCTACTCTAATTACACACGTACCTACGCTGTAGGAAATCTAAAATCTTTGATTAATATTTCAGCTCAACAACTGAACAAACTTCCTTTCCAGCATGCATACTGAGAGCCTTGTCAGATGTACCTCCTCACAGTAGGTCTCCATAGCTATCCTCATTTCTTCCAAATCAGTGGTCTTCATGTCTGACTGGAATTTGCTGAAAACAGAAAAAACACAGAAATTAATCCAGCAATACTGGCAAAGACACTGCAATGCTTGTTGATTTACAGTTTCTGGGTGGGTGGTATATAATTTCTAAGACATTCTCATAGTTTATTAATCTATGTTAAAAAAAAGAGGAATATGGGTGAAAAAATAACATGGATTTCCAATTCCATTTATTGTCTTATCCAACACAAGTCCCTACCCCTCCAAAGTCATACTTGATAGTGTTGTCTTTCTCCTTGCACTGTTGCTCTAGCTTGAAAATCTTCTGTTTTAATCCACTAACCACCTACAGAAAGAACAGAGAGCTAGAATATTCCATATCTTCACATAAGTTCAATTTCTCCATAATCTTGCCCTCTCTGTAAATTGTACTTAATCAGACATACATACTCCTACATACATTTATGGTTTACTAAAGTATTTGACATCCTATGACCCTAACTTATATCTATGGTAACATAATCAGCTTAATAATTTTCACACACATTCTTTAAAAACAAAACAAAACAAAAACAAACAAAAAAACAACTGCACCCATTACCGTGTTAAAATAAAAGCAGGAAGTAAAAGGGAAAACACTGATGCAAACAGATTCAAGGAAGAGACAAAGAAAGCTATCTGCAATATGGTTAATTCCAGATCCTTGCCAGTTACCTACCTGACTATAAAAATAATTGTTACATGATTCCCTAAATGTTTATTTTATATATATATTTTTTATTTTATATATATATATATATTTTTTATTTTATATATATATATTGTATGTATATATATATATATATATATAGTTTTTAAATCAGTAGAGGTTCAACTCGGCAAGAGGAAGAAAGGATAAATGAAAGCAAAAGGTAGCAAAGAAACTATTACCCATCCGTTATCAGCCATCTTTGCTGACAAAGATCGTGCCAGCTCAGAGCCCTGCAAGAGAAGACAAACAAAGCAAGTGACAAACTTGGCTACTTCCTCTTCTGTTAGCAATTTCCACAGGACTTTCAAATGTACTAATCTTCACAGTCATTTCACAGTCCAACAGCTTAAATTCTCAAGTCCCTATGCTCACCATTTTGTATTAGCACACCACTACCAAGGTGTAAATGAGCATACATAAAGCAATAGACACAAGGAATTGCGTTTGGTTTATGTGCAAGGGGACTACAGAGGTGAAGAAGTGTCCAGAACACTGTGAAGTTTCTGGGAGCTGCCCAATTATATAAGAGCCAGCTCCAAATGGCTCCAGAAGGGACTCACTGCTAGTCAAAGGGAGATAAGGAAATGAGGGTCACACTGATCAGCACTGTTTTGTCAATTTTTACCCCCTGCCCTAAAGAAATAGTCACCCTGGAAGGATCCAACAGTTGTTCAATCTGTTTATCCTTTCTGTTATTCTCTTCTTCTAGTCGACGGAGCTTAGTTTTCATACGATTTCCTTCATTTTTCTGAGCTTGTATTGTCTAAAAAAGGAGAGAAAAATCCAAAACTCATTTCAGAAACACTGAGCTCTCACACGAATTGTTACTGGCATCAGAACATTTCCAATTATGATGGCCAGGACAAAGCAGACAATAAATAAAAAATAAAAATAAAAATAAATAAAAAACAAAGACCACCACAGTAGACCAGGGCTGACAGGTAAGGGAGATGACAGACAAAGATAAAGTTATTTATGAAGATACATAAAAGTTTTAACAGAAAGGCCAACTTACACAAATGATCTACAACAGCCAAGACTTTTTTTTTTTTTAATACGTATCCCTAGTGTTCGAGTTGTCCTTATATTTCATACACTGCACAAACCTCACCTGACAAACTGTCACAGAATGGTTTGAGTTGGAAGAGACCTTTAAAGACGTTCTAGTCCAACTCCCCTGCAATGAACAGGGACATCTGGTCTCATCACATTGTTAAAACATGACGAGCAACAGCTGAGAATGGAAAATAAAAAAAAAAGAAAAAAAAGAGGTTGGGTTGAAAGGCAAATAAACCAATGCAATGAACCTTTTCTTTGTCCAGCTAGGGACGTGGCTGAGGTTCAGGACTGGATATACTTCAAGGCTTCTACATCCAGTACTCAGAAGTATCTATCACACCATAAGAACAATGAAATTGCCTTAAACAGATAGTTTAGACCTTGCATTACAAATACAAAAATGTTGGGTGGATATCTCAGTTGTACCGCAGAATTCTGTCTGGATGTGTACAGATAGACAGAGACCCTTTGGCTTTTACTGTGTAAGCATCAGAGAGACAGTACCTTTTTCAGTTCTATGATTTCATCATACATATCTTCTTTTTCCTTGTAGTCGGGAGTTCCGGGAATGTAGCCTACAAAAAAAGGTACATAAAATAAGCAGAGCTTGAAAGAAATATTTTTTCCTAAATGAAAACCTTCAAGGGAAAAATTTAGAACATCATCAAATTGGAAACTAGGTCATTAAAAAAAAAAGAAACTAAATCAGCAAAGAAATTAATTTTATAAATGGAATTGAGGTGTTACCATACGAACCTTCTGCTACAGCTTATGCCAAATTTCTCCTAAATATTTCTTTTCTCTACTGTGCTAAATTAAAACACACATCTGAAGAAAAACACACTTCACAGAAGCCTGAACTCTTTTCCCAACAATTATTTACAAAACACATCTAAAGATGTCCAAAATATGTTTTTTTTTTAATTGATACTTACTGGGTGAAAGTTTATTGCCTTTAAGAGTCACCACAAGCTGTGTGTTAGCAGTAACAGTATAGGTGGCATTTGAAATGGAATTTCATACTGGGATTTTTAACTTCGCAGTTCTCATTTAAGAAAGAGAACAGGACAAAAGTTTCAAATTTTGCTTTTCTTATAACACCCAGTTGATTTTAATATCACAACCACATGACAGAACACTTTCTAGAGGAGAAGTAAAAGGAGTCAATTACACAGAATTTCAGGCAAGCAGATGGTTTCTATCAATGGTTCCTAAACTATGCTTTGCAAAGTCACAATAAATTGTCTACAGCTGGCCCACTGAACCATATTATATTTGCAACGTTTTCAGCTGAAAATGCATGGCAATTTGCAAGAAGTCCTGAAAGCTAATAGTGATTCATTGCTCAAAAAATCTGGGAGCTGCCTCAACCAATTTGTAAATCTTGAAAGTATTCCAATGATCATATTTTGACACGTGTATTGTAACGTACGTTAAATTGAAATGAGTCTTGTTTTAATAAAGCTATGATGTTAAAAAACAATGTATGAGTTTACAGTGCAAGAAAAGCAGACCACTAACTGTTATCTACCATACAGTTTACCATTACTAGAAGAACGGGAATGTTTGGGCTTCTTCATTCCTAGAGCTTCCTTCAAATAATCCGGAGTGCTACTAGAAATGCCAGCTCGCGTATGTCCCATGTCAACATCTGATTTCAGGGAATGGCTCATTCCTGCCAATAAAAATGGAACAAAATGCAGAAATCAGGGATAATTGTGAATTACATTTGTATTTATTCAGAATAAATCCACAAGGCTGAAAGCTCCAGATGCTGCTAATTATTCCTACTATAAATTCCAATGCTCAAGATCAGATGACTCAAACCCAGTTCCAACCACCCAAATAAATACTATGGAAATGACTTCCCATGTACCCTCTAATCAAATACACATTTCCTGTTTAAGAGTTCATATGTTAAGCTGTCCCCAGGAGTGAATTGTAACCACGTTGCAGATAAAACTTCTATACTGATACCTTGTTTCAGTGATCCCAGCCACATTTGCTTTGGGTTTTTCATAGCAGCACTCTCAAAATGCACGTTGCCTGTTCCCTGCAGAGATCTCCAAACTGCAGCTTTCTTAGGATACAGTTGTGTACTAGAGCTGTACGGAGACTCTAAAACAAAAAGAAAATATCTCAGTGTTGCCTTAAAAAGCTGAAGATCACAAAAAATCTGTTTTGTGTTTCTAAGTTCCCAGACACAAAAGAAAGAGGCAGAGTAACATAATGACAGTAATATCACTCAACGTAACCAGAAATACTCACATGCACAGCTTGGATAGTCATCCTTAAGATACTTGTGTATCTATATTCATACATTTGACATACAGTAATGTTGCATGGATAAACCCATAGAAGTCACTCTATAGCTATTAAACCACTGGCAACTTTCTAGCAGTAATCAAAGAACAGAATTGGGTCTGACACAACTGCTGGAGAGCCCCTCCTATCACTACTTCAGGTATTGTAGTTAGAAATTTTTGAAGATTTTTGAGCTCTTACTTGGTGACTTTGGAGGCTTGTGAAAAATTTTCTTCTTTAATTTCTGGAAGAAAAAAGAAAATCGTGTACTTAAAATATCATGCTCTTTGAACACTTCAGCATATAACTGCAAAACTGGCTTCAATCTCCATTTTACGTGAAGAGCACTTGTTCTAATAACTCAAAACCTTTTGTGCATAAAACAAAATCAGAAGCATTAAATACATGCAGATCTGGCCACAGCAACAGTCGCCAAAATTAGGATGGTACCTACTGAAGCTTTGTGTTATAAAGTTGTCTATTTGTGCTCATAATACTAAGAGCTTCCTGGTCTCCGCTACATACAACAGCAAGCCCAAGATGCTCACAGAGCAGAGGCTGTACCAGAGCAGAGTAGGGCCACTTCTCTAGAGGAAAGGCTTGTTCAATTCCATTAAAACACAGTAAAATAACTACTTATGCCCTGATAAAAAGCAAATGAAGCAAATACCATCTACAACTCCCAGAGAATTTAGAAGCCAGAATTACATCTGGAATTAGAAGAGATTTTCATATCAAACTACACTGCAGTAAGATTGTAAGCTCTCCTCTCTGAAGGATGTCTTATCGATCAGGAACCATCACACGGGTGTAGCATGTGCAAGAACATTCTGAGAGGCCTTTTTAAGGCATTTATCTGCAGCATGCCATTAATACAACTCACCATTTCTGCATCTGATTCACAGGTTATCACAGACAAGCTGTCATCTCCCTGGGAAATAAACACAAACTGTGACATTTGCTACTCTCCAAGTAATTGCTTTTAATACATATCTAGAATAATTTGTTACTAACACAACAGAGCTTGAATGCAACAAATTCCAGTGGGAAACAAGTCACCACTTTCGCAAACACAGCATGCTCTGTGTTCTGTGTGCTAACAGTGCAAGTCACTTCAGACAAGAACCACAGAGATTAGGCACTTTGGAGCACACCATCACACAGTGGGGCCTTCAGGTGCCCCATTTCCCAAAATGCAGGCTCTGCATGAGCCTCCCCCCAGTCACACCTGGTCAAGCAGCAACTCATCCTTTTGTCCCCTTCCTCTCTTATTTGTCCCCACCCTTGCTACGCTATGGAAACATTTAATAGACTGAAGAAGCGATGGGGCTGAGAAGAAAGGACAAACTACCAAGTCAAAAAAGCATTTGATTTTTCCTCACACTGAGCTGACAGAACCTTCTGCTTCTCAAACGTGAGCACATCCACAGCAGAAGGAAAATTTCCACTTCCCTTTCAGATTACACAAATGTACGCTGCCCTCACAGAAGAACGTTTTCACTTGCTGCCAACTCCATGGTGCTTCCAGCTGCAGCCCCATTCTTTGGAAAGATGCTGATCTCTCTCACTGTGAAAGGCGAGGAGGGGACGAGGTATTTTTTAGCCTCCCAGCTGACAAAAAGAGATGAGGCTGACAACAACAGCACAGATAAAGCAGCTTTTTGTGCTGGCTGAGAGCAGGCACGCGTGCCTCTCACACAGTATGCCGGTTAGCTTTTAATTTCCTGAGGCAATGTTCCCTGCACCACACCGAGATATTATTTTTGTTATTTTTAAGGCCTTTTTATCACTCCGTGCGATCTCCCCACACAGCTGCGCCTGTTGCATAGGGAATCACAATGAGGAAGGCACTCAGCCCTGGCACAGCGTTCACCCGGGTAGGAAGGTGCCACAAGAAAAGCACTCCAGTCCCTGGAAACATTCACAGTCCCTTTGCTTTTGCAAAACAACGGCGGGCAACATGAGAACACAACTCTCAGCGAAAGGCCTCAAAGTCTCCACCGAACTGCTAGAGGGGACAGAAAGGAGCAATCCATCCCCTATGCCACGGACCGAGGCCTTGCTCCTCCACTAGCAACCGCTACTTCATCGGCCCGACGATTCTGAGGGCTCCGTGCTCTGCCGCGGCCCCACAAGCAGCCCCGTACCCAGGCTGCTCTCCCCCCCCTCGCTGCCCGCTCCTTACCAGCTCCCCCTCCGCGGCCGCCTCGCCGCCCCCGCGGGCCATAGCTGGCGGGCGGCCTCAGGGGGCGGCGGGACCGACCTCAGGCCATGGCGCCCAGCTCGGGGCACTTCCGGGTTGTGGTAGCCATAGCAACGAGACCACGCGACAACGAGGCTCCGGGGCCGAGCGTGCGCCTGCGCAGTAAGCTCTGGGCGTGGGGCAGCGCCCTCACACCCGCCCGGGGCTTGGCGGGGCGGCTGTAGGCCGTGCTGCGGGGCGCGAATGCCACCCAGCGGCCATGAAGGGCAGGAATCGAAGAGGGCCGGGCCCGGCCAGGCCCTACTCAGCCTGAACGGCTTAATTTGCGTTAAAAACCGTTTATCCGACGTTAGCAGCAGGCACGGAGCGTGCCCGGCTTTTGCGACGCTCGCTTTACGGCCGACGGCGGTAACGCAGTCTCCCTTGGTTACGGGGAGCCCAACGCCGGGCCCGCCGCCATGTCACCCCGGGGTCGCCGCGCCATGAGCCGTGCGTGCGCCCGGCTGCTGCCCCGCGTCTGTGCCGCTCTGGCCGACCCGCGGCAGCCCGGCTCCGATGACACCTGCCTGGAGAAAATGCTCGATTGGTTCCGGGAGCTGAGGGAGGCCGGTGAGTGCCCGCCGCGCCGGTGGACGGCCGGGGTCGGTCTGAGCGGGTGAGGGAGAGCTCACCTTGAGGGCTGCGCCGGGGGTTGGGCTTCAGGTAAACCCGAGAATCGCTGATAGCCCGAGTTGGCGGTGTCCCATCGCTCGTTGAGCTGCAGCCGTGCCCTACCCGCAGTGACGGTGTTTTCTGTCCTTGGACAATTCCCGTTCACCAGAGCCCACCGTGAAGCTGCTGCGTGACAACCCCTGTCTGACAGAGTTCTTCACCGCCGTGCTGGCGCTGCCGGAGCCGGAGCCGAACGTCCTCTCCTTCACGCTGCGGTTGGCTGGGATAGTCGCAGCTGTGGAAGACAGCTTCATGCACCTGCAGGTGAGTTACGTACCCACTTCTGCTTTCTCCTGTACTGAGGACTCCTGGAAATGTAGATTCTGCTTGTAAGACTTCTTGCAAGCGTGCAACACGTTAACAAACAATGATATGGCTATGAAAACCTGCAGTCATAATAACCCTTCTCAGTTCTCATGTCAAGCTGCTGTCATCTCATTGCTTGTCTTGCAGTAAGCAGTACTATAAGTGCTCATACGTAATACTTCTCAGTTTCAGTTCAAAACATGACATGGGATAACAGTATGTCTCACCAATAGCTGCAGAATATCATGTATCCCTGGACAGGTCCTTTAGATTTAAACTGCAATTACAGATGTAGTTTTCTGGCCATAGTAGGTTGATTTCCTGCAAAAACAAGGGAACTTCATAAAGTCCGGTTCTATATAACAGACTGCATTTACAGTATAAAACTCTGGTTCGAGAAAGAGATGCGTGTAACGTAAAGCAGCCTAATGGATCTAATATATATGTAACTATTCCTCAGCATCTTAAAAAACAAACAGTAGAACCCTTACATTGCTGAGTCCATAAAAAGGACATATGTTGAGTTTAAGCATGAGAATCTGAAAATTCTCTATTTTAGTGTAAATTCCAGCAACAGAAGGTTTCACTGCAGTATTTATATTGTTGACATGCAGCCTCTCTGCTCATCTGAAGCCCCTCTGCTTGCTGTTTACTCTGTGTGTTCTCTGCCCTCAGCAGCTGGAGCTGTTGGCCAGGCTCTTTGGTGAGGATGGGCCTCTGAACAGCGCAGCTTGGGAAGATGCATCTGTGCGAAGTGGCTGGGTGGAGGGCGTGCACAGCATGGTGCAGCACCAGTCTGCCCTCCACTTCATCTGCAGTGGTGGTAAGTGCTTCCAGGACTGGTAATACCCCAAAGTCCTCCCATCCATTTTGCTATGATTTTAGTGCTGAAAAATTAACCAGGGACTCATCTCGTGTATTTCTTGACACATTTTGCAGTCTCGTTTTTCTTACATGGGTTATTAAGTTCTCCTGCTGTTAACACCAACTTTAGGATTCCCTATATAAACAGGCCAGGAACACTGGATTGGTAGTAGCCTATGCAGCGTGTGATGGAAATGAGTACTGCTGCTGCAATTCCCTTCTTTCCTTACTGGATCTGTCTGCTGATGGTACAGACACCTTCCATAAATATACTCTCAACACTCCTAATATTACTACCATTACAGTGAAGTCATTTTCTGTTCCTGAGTTAATAAAACATGTGAAGATCTGAAAAATTTTACTTTCATCTTTTTGTTTGCTTGTACCTAAGGACTGTCTGACTTGAAGAGGCAACAGAGACTACAAAATAAAATGTTAGAAAACAAACCACATTTAAGCCTCTGTATTGCTTGAATTAGAATCATATACAGCTGGACTGCAGTGAGACTCCACAATAGGAAGACTGTTGGTTTTTTTTTTCCTTCACTGATTTTTGTTTTGTTTTCACACAGGAGGCATAGATGTGATCTTCACTCTGCAAGGGGATCCCAGCCTGTTTGTGGCTTCAGCTGCCTGTCGACTTCTGGTGCACTTGCTCACCCTCTCTGTAGGGTCTGAACTGACTGTACCTCTCAACGCAAAGGACTGCGACTGGCCAGCATGTGCCCACATGATTATAAGGCATATAGAAGAGTCTCTTCAATCCAACTCTGCCTCTCACATCAAGCAGTCATTAAAACTGTTAACTAGTCTGTTTGGCAGTTGTCAAGCTCCTTGGACTAAAGTGCTTTGGTTAGGCATGGCAAAGCAAGTAGAATCCTTCTTGACAGAAGATTCTGTTCAAGCACAGCACATACTGGCGGATCTTCTTCTAAACATGGCAAGGTGAAAGTCTTGGAACAGTGATGAGAAATACCATCTGTGTTAGTAGGACATATGACTTACAGTTCTTTCTTCTCAGGTCTCCTGTGTTTCATGACACTGAAGGCAGTTTTTGGGCATTAGTGACATCTGCTCTGGAACACTTAACCCCAGTACAATCAAGTCCTTTGGCAGTGGGAATTCTGAGACTCCACCGATGGTAGGAGTTGCTGCTATGAAATTTTTTCACTCTGCAAATGCTCCCAACATCTCTGCTGTGTTTCTGAGAGTCGTTTTATTCACCACACTGCATTTTCCACTATATTGCTTAATACAGTTGACTGATTGGCGAGAACCATGCAAATAGCTAACAAACTTCAGGCACTGCTATTAGAATAATTGTTTCAAAGGCTGAAATGAAAAGAGCCAGTGTCATGTTCACACGTATACTTTCGCATTTTACCTACAGACAGCTATCTCAGACAGAAATACAAAGCTCCTTTAACTTTTTATGGCCAAGGCTGATTAAGATGGATATTTTGACTGTCAAATTCAGAAGTATTTGGTTAGTTTTCTCTTTCACATGAACACTGCCAAGTGTAACAACTTTAACTGCTGTCCAACAGAAGGGTGCGTCTTGCATACATCGTGCATCTCTGTCAACCGTAGGAAAACTTAGTTTAGAAGGAAGCAGTATAGGTGATCTAATTTGGCTTCTTACGCATTGCAGGGCTACATTAAGAGATAGATTAGGTTGCTCAGGGCCTTCACCAATCCAGTTTCAAATATCCCAGAGGATGGGGGTTCTACAGCTTCTCTGGGCAACCAGTTCCAGTTCTTTACCAGTCTTACTATGAGAAGTATTTTCCATGCATCCAGTTGGACTCTGCCTTGTTGCAGTTTAAGACGCTGCTTCATCTTGTGCACCTCAGAGAAATCCACTGGCACCTTCTCCCTTTAGATGGTGAAAAAGCATGGAGAAATCATCACATGTTACATGACTATAGCACATACAGATACTTACTTTCAGACTAATTAACACGTCTTACTGGCTTTTTTTGTTGTTTTGGTGGGTTTTTTTTTTTTTTTTTGTTTTGTTTTGTTTTGACAATAAATGCCTATCTAAACTCTCTTCTTACACAAGCTTTTACTCTTCACTGCTGGATGAGGCTGCTTATCAATTCCAGAACCATTTCTCTCTTTCAGTTAGCCAGGGAGAATCAGAAGAACACGTGACTTGTGACAGTAATTTCATTTCTGTCCTGTTGCTGGCTTTTTTACAAGCCTGTGTGAAAATCACTAGTCTGCTCAGCATTTGGGGATAGACGTTTGGGGAAGAGTTGAAGTTTGCTTGTTTTGGTAATTGCTGTTTCTTCCTTGAAGCCCACAAGTTGTGAGGATTAAAGCACTGACTGTTCTCCTACAACCAATGGACTGTATTTTGAGAGCAGCCTTCCAGCCTCTGGAATATGCAGGTACTATTGCAATAGAAAAGTTAGAAGCTAGTCTGTTTGCCAGTGTTGTAAGTGCCTGGTTCAGACAAAGCTGGAGAAGGACAGAAAAAGTCAAGGACAGTAGCAGTGTTTGTGGTGAAGTGCAGCATCCTGCTGACAGTTGTGTTTGAAGGGATCTTCATACTGCATCACCTCAAAATAGTAGCTTAAAAATCAAGTTTGGAGATCGCTGTCCTTTGTAATCACTAACAGCCTGAGCTTCTCCCTTCTTTGATTCCCTAGGTTTGCTGGATGAGTCGGTTAGTGATCCCTCTGCTGTTGAAAGCCTTCTGTCCTCCAAGTCATCTTGTGCTAGTCTTCTGTGTCAGACTCTTGCTCATCTGGAGGAGCTGCTCTCTGTGGTAAGAGCGAGTTCTGTTAGTTAGAAAATCCAGTAGGATGTATTCCCAATAGGTTAACAAAAGAATATTAAGTCTAGTAAAGAGGGACCATACTTAGTTTTACATCCACCTTCACAGGCTTAGTTGCCATACATTATGGCAAGTATTGATGCAGTGAAAAACATGAATTGAGTTTCTTTCCCAAATAGTGAAAAGCATCACCTTCCATTTATGCAATAGTTCATTGGGAGAGAGAAAGATTACTTGTTTGTAGTTAGTAGCATTATGTTACTGTAAGGACAGTAGAAGTTGCAGCTTTTGCTGTGTCTCTACCAGAAACTCTTGCTCAGTTTGTATGCTTGAAACTTCTGATGGAAGTTTGTTGTGTTTTTTTCCCATTAGGTTTTTTTGCCCGTGAATTTACCCTATGCATCTTTGCTACGTTCTGTCGTGACAATATTACAGTTCTGTAATGGCCTCCTGATTCCAGCTTCTCCTCTGGGAAGCAAGATTAGCCAAATCTTGGTAGGTTGCTTCCGAGTGCAGAAGTCAGCTCTTGATGCCCTTGCAGCACTTTCTGACCGGAAATGTGAGTTAAACTTTGCACTTACATTTTAATTTTGGAAATTACTGTTCTGTATTTATATATATAAGGACTGTGCTTGCTTTCTTCTCTAAAACAGTTTTATAATCCTGTTTCATTCCATATTTGAAGAGTTGAATTATTCCCTTTTTCTTAGTATTGGTTCTTGAGTTTTTGTTTTGCTTTGTTTTTCAATGTTTGAGGCTCTGACACAGTTGTGGGAAGTTTATTTGACGTCCTTCTGGCATACCTGGAGAGTCCGAACACTACTCCGACTGTGAGTATAGAACTAAAGAAGGCTCCACATCTATTGGCTTGCCCAGTGGAATATAGTTCTGAGAAACAGTCTGACAACAGTTGTTTCTTAGCACAGTTAGTATTAGAATGTCTGAAAGGCTTGTTCTGAGGGACTTGCAGGAAATAGCTAAGATGCTAATGAGCAAGTAAATCACACCAGTAAATCAGGTATTCTTGAAAATATAGGAGCCACTATGTCTAACAGTAGAACCAATATAATCAACTTGACATTGCTGTTAAGTAATAAAATCTTTGCAGTAACATTTTTGTTTTCTTGCTTTATTTTGTCCAAATGACTCGGGTGACAGCTGCAGATGAAAAGCTGGAGACACTCACAGTGTTTTAAAGTTGAGAACAGGTGCTGTCTATGAGTTTGCTAGAAATGTGACATAAGCACTATTTATTTGTGGCTTATTTTATAGAATGAAAGTGCATGCACTAATTTCTTCTGACAATTTCACTCTAATTTTGAGTCCCCCCCAAAAAATATTATCTAGCATAAAGACCACAATGCCTTCTCCTGCGGTAAAGTACATCTGCTTTATATTTCTTCAGGTTCTGAAAAAATCATTTAAAGCTATGTCCAAGTGGTTGATGAGTTTGCCAGGAATGTCCTTCTTCAAAAATCAGCAACAAACTGAGAAGACTTTGCAAGGTAACAAAGCTATCCAGGTTAGGACAAACAGCAACTAGTGGCACATCTGAAATGTGCTCTCACCTGCTTTTCCCACTTAAAGCACTTAGGATTTGTTTGTTTGCAGTTGTGGTGAATTTAGTTGTATCTGCTCATATAGTGCTTTTAAGAACTGTGAGAGAGGCTCACAGCATCAACAAAAGGGATCGCATCAGATAAATCAGTGCAGAGGTTGTACAGTGGTTTGGTTAGGTTTGTTACCTTTCACGTCGATTCATGCCTCTCGCTTGGCTTTCACAGATGTATTTCTGGTGCTGCAGAAGCGTTTGTGCAGTCCTTGTTGGGAAGTACGAGATTCTTCTCTGGAGTTCCTCACCAACTTGATTAGAAACCTGAGAGGTACGCACAGAGATTTAATGGTTCAGGTTGGAGGACTGTTTCTTGTAATGTTATAACAAGTCAGTCAGGCCTGTGGAGCATCCTCTGACCTGTAAGTGCAGGGAGAAGGAAGGAAGGTAGGGAAAGATAAATTGAGATTTTTACTTTCAGATCACAGTCAAAATCTGTCAAAAAGATTTATAAACTTACACTATATTCTGTTGAATTTGAATTGCTGTGTCCTCCTTAATGATAGCTTTAGCAAATTAAACTATGTCACTTGGCTTGACAGTAGTAAGGGATGACTTTTTTTTTCCTCCCTTAAACAAAAGTTGCTTGATGGGGCTGAAACCACACTCCGATTTAGCTGGAGCAAATTTTTTCTCACCAATAGAAACAGCTGTAGATGCATTTTTCCAAACTCTAATGTCAAACACGGCATGACTGGAAGTCACCAAGCTGCTGCAAAATGGGGAGCCTGACAGAAAGTGTCCGTGCTCCTGTGAGCAGCAGCTCCATTCACTGGCAGCTTCCCTGCAGTCAGCGGGCATCCTCGTATAACACAAACCACTGTTTGCATTGGAAACAAGTTCATGCTCTGAGAGAATAAAGCCTCACTTCTTTGCATCGCTGTCTCACTTACAGACCATGATGAGTTCAGGCAGTCTCTCCTATCTTCAGAGGTGCCAAAGCTTACAGAAAATCTTCTTGAGGATCCAGAGAGCTATGTGCGAGCGAGCGCTGTGACTGCTATGGGACACCTGGCCTTCATTACTTACTTCTTCGTTCCAGAGTCACCCGTTGCAGGGAATCAATATAATAAAGAGGTATGACTTTGTGTAATCCACTGCAGACACAAGCAGAGCTACACGTTATTTTACTGCTTTTTGTTGTGCTTTTTCGTTTGTTTTTAATATTCCTCTTCTCTTTGTCTTTTTACATTTAGAAAACTGTGGCAAAGCTTCAAGAAATCTTGTCCACAGACCCAGAGGGCTTTCCTAGGAGAGCTGTGATGAACGTCTTCACCATGTGGCTGAAAGAGAGCTGCACAGGTCAACTGGAAGAGACAGAGCAGTTTGTCTCTACAGTCGTCCAGACCACAGCGCATGACTTAGACTGGGAAGTTAAACTTGGTTGTTTGGAACTGGTTCAAATTTTCTGTAACCATATGTTTTGCAGATTTGGCCTTCCTGAATGCCCTTATGCTCCTATCTCATCTGCAGTCACTAGTTCCATTTGTCAGAATGAGCCACTGCAGATATTTTGCCGAGCAAACCTGTTCAGCTTCTTGTTTCGGTCTTTGTGTGACTGTGACAAGCCAGTGGGTCAGAAAGCCTGTGATATACTGCTTGCCTTAAAATCTCATTTCTGTCAGAGTAGCACCACAGATTTACAAGGGCCTGGAGACTTATCTGCAGGACATGGCATTCATTGGTTACAAGGGACACTAAGGCAGGGTTCTCTGGTCCAGAACTTCCCCACAGATGATGGTAATGGAGTAGACTTTCAAGATCCAGAGAGCATGATGTTAGCTTTGAGAACAATAGACTTAGTGGAACTACACAACGACCTAAATAAATGTAGTGACTATGTGGAGAAAAGCCCCCAGTCCCTCTTAGAGGACATCCTTGCTACTGTGGGGACTGCAGAGGAGAATGAAGCCGACTGCTACTAAATACATCTTTTGCTTTGCGGGAATGGTACTTACACAGGTTTCTTGTGAAGAGAATTTTTGCTGCCAAAGTCTTTTGTGAGAGGAGATAGTAGGAAGTGTTACTCTGAACAGAAAAAAAAGGAATAGTTTTGTTAGCTGTTAAAGGTATTAGAAAAATCTTTGCTTTAACACTGATGTTTTTTCTTGTTTTTAAGTATATTTCCTGATAAACTGATCTGCCTGTTTTATTTTTTTTAAGTAAATAAAGAAATGCATTTCTTCTGTTTTTAACTTGTAAGTATGTTAAGAAAGCAGCAGAGCCTGCCTGCGTAATGGAACAAAAAAACAATGAAAAATGGTGACTGAAAGCAAGCTATTGCATACTCCTAGAAACAAATTCATTACCTGCAACACACTGGACCGAGCTTTCAGTATGCTTTTGTTACTTAGCACTTTGCATCATGAAAACAGCGGTCCTTCCATAAACTCTACATTGCTGCCATACAAGGACTCGGGGGATGGAAAGAGAGAGGTGGGCTGCGAGGCGGTCGGGATGGGCAGAGGAGAAAGCTGCACACTGCTGTCCTGGGATGAGTTTGTGGGAACTGCAGCTTCTGCTGCATCAGGGCTGTAGCTGTGCAGTCCCTGCAGGAGGCAGATTTCCCCATATGGATGCTACAGACGGTTTCAGCAAAGGCTGTGGCCAGGCACAGGGCTCATGTCCTGTCAGGCACCAACGCTCAGCTCTGTCAGTTACTTTAATGTGGCCTGTGGGCAGCAGGCAGCAGCTACACAAGTGATAACAATGCAGAGCATCACAGATGAGAAAAACCCACATCTCTGAGAACAAGTACTGTGAACAAAGAGGATTACAAAGCTCTTTTCAGCCCGTATCTGAACGGGTGCAGCGTGAGTTCTGTTGCCTGATCTGTACACAGGTATGAAATTCCAAGGATCATTTTCAACACATATCAACAAAGCACTGAAAAAAAAGATTTATCCTCTCACTGCTCAGACTCACATTGACGTAGCAGAGAATAAGTACAGCCCTGTGCCAGTAACAGCTTTATAAGGGCTGTCACAAGAATAGTTGTTAGTTTTCTGTTTGAACACATTGGACATCTATAATTCAAAGAACAGTCTTTGCTTCGTTATGCCAATTGCATGAGTGAAGTAAAGAATGAGCCAGAAGCGTCTGAGGCTGCTGCTTACGCCTTAGATGTGTGCTCTGTGAGTGCAGACCAACTCAGGCACATCTTAGAAATTTCTTTTGTCCATCTCATAAGGTTTGCTCTACCTCCCAGCACAAGCTCATCAAGGCTTTTAAGAGCCACCACACGTTACAGAGGAAACCCATCAGGCAGCTTCACCGCAGTTCTCAGCAATTAACAATGATAAAATATATCGGCAGCCACACCTCTGTGCTGTGTCATTTCCCTCCAGCACTGTGGGTTTTGTCCTCTGCTGAGAAATAAAGCACTGCTAAACGTAGCACAGCCAGACCACAGCCTGTGGCAGAGCTGCTTCTCTGTGTGCAGGACACACCGTGCACGTAACCCATCTTTCAAACAAGCTGAGTGCCTATGCAGAACGGGATGGTACAGTACCGGTGACGTTTCATCCATTAACTGTCTCTGCCCCACTGAGGGAGCTGTTCTGGTTAAAGGAAGGCTGTCCGACCACATCACAGGGCTGGGAAGATGGCTGTCATGCATCCCTCTCCAGGTCAAAGCCCCACTGTGTGTTGCTCCCCAGCTCGTCCCACACCACGCAGTGGTTACACTGTGTGCAAGGGGGGAGTGTGCGGTGCGGGACAGTGGTTCTGCTGGTCCCGTTTGGGGGTCAGATGTAAAGTAACACTGGGATCTTAAAGATGGCTGTGGTAGGGCTGCACATCTTCACACCTGTGAGCCATGGTGTACAAACACCCTTTGTGGGACTGGTCATACAGTTACAACTGCTGTTATGTGCCAACAATAAAGCAGCAGTTAAAGAAACAGCTGACAGCAGTTGCTAAGTGACAGCGTCCATACAGGCTTGAACAGCCATGGGATGGATGCAGGGAGCTGCACAGCAATCCCATTTTGTCCATAGAATTGAGGGAAAAAGCACTCTTTTCAGTACCATCCGATAACCTTTGCTGATGCACCCAAACCAGCCGCACCAAGGGAGGCTGCAAAGAACCTTTAGTGCTGCTCGCTCTTCCCACCACTTCCTCCTCACTGAACTGATGCACAGGACAACAGCACGGCCTTCTTGGCTTAACGGTCCATTCTGGTCAACAGGAAATAATGACAGTGTTGGCACCGATGGTTACTGGAAAAATCAACAGCAACAAAACCCAACAGAAATCCGCCCATCAGCTTCCCAAGCAAACCCATGGCTACGATTAACACTGAGCAGAGCTGCTGTACTGGAAAAAGACCGTAACTTTTTCAGAGCTTCAAACAACGTACGTCCTCATAAACAAAGCATTTTAACTTAAATTGACATGAAGTGGTGGCCAGGCTGGGGAGCCTGAAGTCCTACAGGGCACAAAGGGGTCACCTGCTCCTGTCAGGGCTGGGAATGAGGAGATCGTGAGCAATGGTCTTTGTCTGGGTGGAGAACTGCTTATCCCCAAAGAGGAGAGACTGCAATGGGCATCACTGGCAGCTCAGTGCCCCCGAGCAAGGCATGCTTTGGAAAGAGAAAAACATCAGCACTGCAAGCAGGCTCTGTGCAACCTCTCGCTCACCCTGCATGCTACCACACACTGCAGGAGCAGTCTGAGGCTGTGCTGGCAGCAGAGACAAAGGGACTGATCCATCAGCGCCCCATGAAAAGCAGGAAGTGACCAGGAAGTGTCACCACCCAGCTGCCAAGGGAGGAGAGGATCACAAACACCGCTCAGCTGCCTGAGTGCACACACAGTACAGACCCAAGAGACCACCTCTGCCCACCAATGCGGCATGCAGAACCCGTCAGCACATGCCCACCTTCACTGCAAGCCACTGCTGAACCGAATGATGCCCTATCCTAACGGATTCCCTTCCAGCTCCATCCACACAACTCTCGATTGCCAGCACTGGGAGGAGCTGCCCTGACCCTGCTGCCAGCTCTCACAGCACAGAGCTCATGCCAGCACAATCAGGGCTCATCCAGATGGATAACGCAGGCTTGGCTCTTGCCTTTGGTCACCGTTCCCATGTTATCATACTGAACACTTCCCTTTTGCACATTCCTCCAAAGTAAAATGTGAATTTGCTCTCTATTTCATCCAGAAGCGCAGCCAGTTAGCTGTACATTCTCATAGCTCTTCCCCTTATTGCTCGGATTGTTTCTCAACAGTCAGGACAGCGTGCCTTGACCTGGCACCAAAGCACTATGAATCACACGGCACAAAGACAACACTGCAGCGCAGACAAAGGTCTGATCCTCAGCAGCACTAAATCAGCTCAGAGGTGCAGTCTGGCCAAGCGAGTGGCACATCCCCAGTGTGTGCTGCAGCACGGCTTCACCCCGCTGGTGCTGCAGATATGACATTGTGGAAAGAAGAACAGAGCCCTCCAGCCTCTCCAGCTCCTGCACTGGGAACTTGTACCCTGGGGGGATCAGCACTGCCTTCCTCCCGAGTTTGGGAGCGTCTTCCCCACCCTTCATTTATTGCAATGAGATCAAAGATCCATCTCCATGGAAACGTCTGAGCGCAAAGAGTTGCTGCACTACGGCGCTGCATCCTGCTCGTGGGCTTTGGCACTGCTTCTTGGAGCAGAAGCTTTAAGATCAGATGTGTCAGCATTTGGATCTCTGCATAAACAGCTTGATTAGTAATAACTGATAACGCGAGTAGCGTGAGTATAAATAGCACATACTATGGAGTGGGACAGTACAGTAAGTATAGGGAGTTCAATGCAGATTTGGGGAGACTCTCTCTGAAATTGAGGCTACATGTGAGGGAGCACTGTGTGACACAGCCAGCAGATGTGCAATTTGTAAAACACGGGGTTTTCTCTGGGGGAGAGGCAGAAGGGAGCAGCCATACCTGTCACTGTGTACCTCCGTCGGCTCCAGATGCAGTGCTGATCACAGCGGCCATCTGGCTGTGCTCAGAGGAACTCTGTGTCCACACTCCTACCACTTCCAGGCTGTTTCCTGCTGCTCCCAAACAGAAGAGGGACACTATGCTCTTCCATAGCAGACACAGCCACCTGCTGCCTGCTGTCCTCGCATCTGGAGCTGGGTAGGATTCCCTGCACACACACAGCCCAGAACCAGGGTGGGCAGAGCAGCTGAAGCCCATCACTGCCCACTCAAACAGCTCTGCTGGGAGGGCTGGGCTCACTCCACAGGGACTGCCAGTGGAGCAGCAGCAGCCCAGCAGAGCTTTCATGAGCTCTGTGCTCAGCCTGCTCCCCTGGGACCAGCAGTGGCTGGGAGCATGATGCTGGGTCACTGCAGCAATCTCCTGTCCAGGAGTGCTGAGCTTCAGCCACCCCAGCACAGTCCATCCTACATCTGATTCCCAGGAGGTGGAAAACAAAAATTGCAAAGAGATAGATGTGGTTTATGATATTGTTGTTCCTAGCTCAGCTCACCATGTGGCCATGCAAAGTGCTGATCTACTGCACCATGGGCAGGAGGGAAACACTCAGAGAGCTGCTGCAGCTGACAGAAAGTGGCTGTAAACGTTCAGCTCCACAGAAAATCCTCGATTCTACTTACATGAGGCTTAAGCCAAGGCCAGGACATAAGGAAGAGAAACAGAACTCACTCGTCCTGAGAAGGGAGAGCAGCAAACAGCAAAGCAGAGCTGACAGCACTGATGTGGGGAGCTCACACCACGTCTTGCTGCTGCGTGTAGCAGTGCTGAG
The DNA here is from genome assembly GCF_016699485.2 of Gallus gallus. NCBI lineage: Eukaryota > Metazoa > Chordata > Aves > Galliformes > Phasianidae > Gallus > Gallus gallus. The sequence continues at coordinate 3,356,387 of NC_052545.1, forward strand.
CCCCGAGTCACCCATATGCACGCAGACTGTTATTTCTGTAATCATATTAAAGAATTTCAGAATAGCAACTGTGCAGCAAGCAGCCCAGCTGCCAGCATTTAGCCTTCTCCTAGGGCACAGGCAGAGTACGCCAGGCATGAATTAATGCCGCATAAGCTGCACCATGCTGAGTTTCATGGCTTAATTATAAAAGAGAAAGCAATAATCAGGGGATCTATAAGGCTAATAAACGTTCTGAGGGCACCGAGTGTGACACAAGAGCCACAGCCAGTGTGACGGGACATGAATGCATTTAAAAAGCACATTAATCACACACCGTGCACTAATTTGCAGCTGGCTTCCAGCGACAGCACTTGGCCTTTAGCCGCCTTCGTGGCATCCCTGGCTGCGAGCAAAGAGGCACCGGAGCAATGCCAGCACCACGAGCACTGACCCGGCCATGAGCCAGGATGTGGGGCTCATCCTGCAGGACACAGCCCACTTCCCAGCCCTGCTGCTCCCAGCGCCTCCACTGTGCTCAATTCGGTGCTGGCAGTGCCCGCCAGGACGGGCTGTGCAGTGCGTTCATTCAGCCAAGGGCAGCCAAGGAGAGAATCGGGGTGCGGTGATTCGTCCAAACGTCTCAGTGCCTCCGAATCTCTCTCCTCTCCATCTCGTATCTCACCTCACTGCAGCTTTTTAATTGCACAGCTTGGTGCCGGGCTTTGCCTCTTGTTCAGAGATTCCCACGTTTCTATACAGAGTATACTTTTCTCCAGAGTGCACTGTCTCCGTTTAATTATTGCCCATTGAAACTCATTGCCTTTGCCTCTCTCTTAGGAAAGACTCTGATATAGCTTAAAATGAAGCTGCCACCAAGGAGAACACCTCGACCTGTGCTTTCCCAAATTCCTCTGCACCAAGATGCCCCCCAGCCCTGCACCACTGCTGGCACCAGCTGGGTGCTCCATGGGCTGAAATGCTGCAGGCTGGGAGCCAGCCCCATCTGCATGAGGGAAACCTGAAGTGCTCCCAAACACCCACTGCTGCCCAACAATTCACTGCATCACTGCAAACCTCTCCTCGCCTTGCCCTCCGCAAAGGGCAGCTCTCTTCACATTTGTGCTCAGATGTTACCATCAGACAAAAGCATATTGAATTATCTGCGCTTCTTCTCTTCCTAATAATCCCGAATTTAACTTTGTCCTACTTAGCACCTCCTCTGACACCGGGAAGTGAGATGCTATTTCTGCTGGCCTCAATACTGAACCCAGGGAAGGCACAGAGCAGGTCCGGGCTGGGCTTAAAGCCTGGGATGGATTACTCCAGCTCAGCCTCCTTCTATGGGGCTCCTGAACCTTGGACAGGACCCACAAGGCACTGAACCCCAACACTGCCAGCAGCAAAAATGAAAATGAATTAAAAAGTGCCTATACCCTCTGCAAACAGACAGGGATCTGCAAGCTCTCTTCCCTTGTGGAGCATGCACACCAACTGCCCACGGGGAGACTCCAAACACGAGATCAGTGCTGAAAAGGGAAAGCGGCTCTGCAAATGAGCAGAGCTTGGGATAAGAGAAGTTTTCTTCCCATTAGCAGCACAGCAGAACCGAAGCAGCAATCAGGCAGCTGCAGGAGGGACAGCCCCTTCCCCAGGGTCTCAAACCTCAGGCTCCATTTATAAGCCTTAATAAACCCAGGATATAGGTGGTACCATGACCTAGTAACAGATCTGCAAATGAGCAGCTCCTGCTTCACTTAATCGCTCTTCTCCTTTCCCCTCCCTCCCCTCTCCCTCCAGCAGCAGTTGTAGCAGCAGATTGCGCTCACTGATCAGAGCAGGGCTGGGGCTGTTTGTCTCTTCCAGTCTGTGTCACTGCAGGAGCACCAGCCCGGCACTGCTCCCATCAGCTGCCCGGCCCACTGATGGAGCTGGGCTGTGCCAGGATGCAGTGCAGAGGGTCAGTTCTGCTTGCAGGCATGATCCCAGGCTGAGTGTGAGCAGTGCCTTGGGGACACCAATGCTCCAGCACTGTCACCTCCCAGAAGGGGCCTCCTGCCTGCTGCTGCCTGCTGCTCCCTTCTCCTCCATCATCCTTCGCTGCTGCTGCTCCTCACCGCTCCATGGGAAAGGCAAAAAAATCCCAACATCATCACTGTTTGCCTCCATGAGGTCCCTCCCAGCTGCTGAGGGCAGGGCGATGGGTGGGCATGCAGTGCAGGGCGCCTGGGCAGTGCCCAGAGCAGCAGCTGGGAACAGGAGGAGCCTGTCCAGGCACCAGAGTGACACATCACAGCTTTTAAGGATATTACTGAAAGCGAATGGAAGAGATAAGGAACGGTTCTCCCTTTTGTGCCCTCTGATGCAGGCAGAGGCAGAACAGCAGTTTCAGAAGGGAAGCACAAAGCTGCCACAGCCTGTCTGACCCATCCCCAGCCTGTACCAGGAGAACACCTGCTTCATTGATGCCTCATCTCCTGTTTCAGACCGTCCCACTATCAGAAACACACTGCCACATCTCCAGCCTGGAAAGAAGGCAAAGCTGTTCCCAGCAGCACTCCCAGTGTGGTAACCCACAGCCTCTGCCACAAACCACTCAGTCCTGCTTCTCCCTTTCCATCACCATCAATGCACGGCACCCAAAGTCTGTCCCTTCCAGAAACCTTTACATCACTCCTTTTTGCAAAGCAGCCCCTTAAGGCCAGGTTCTTATCCTGGTGCATTCCCCTGTCCTCCTCCTGGTGCTCCTGGCAGGACTGTACCTGTGTTAGGACCAAGCACAAAGTGGCTGCTGGTAATGCAGCCCTCTGCAGGGCTGCCCAAATGTAGGTCAGGGCTTTGCGGTCACAGAGCAGAGAGAGAACAAGAGATGAACCCACAGTGCTTTGTCAGGGCTGCTTTTCACACTCAGACTTAAAGAAAGTTTGCTTTCATGCATTTCTGCTTTGTGGTGGCAGCCTGGACTGATGCTAAAAGCACCCTGCCTTGTTCGAAACTGCTGCAGATTGCAAAGAACAGAAATAACACCAACTTCTCAACAGCCCAACCACCAACCCCAGGAGAAAGTGTCACACCTGCAGCATTCAGCAGGAGCAGAACCTTCCTTGGTTGCACAAAGCCCAGCACTGTGAGCCCATCTCACAGAAAAGGCATCTTATCTTGTTTGGAAAACTCCAACATATGGGGAGGCATTTGCTGTCCTCAGCAGTTTATTCCAGGAGCTCATCAGCTTCATTCTAAAGAAAAAACCCAATGTGTTGTTTCCTCATTTCAGCTTGTCTGGCTCCAGCCTGTGGCTGTAGTTTGGTCTCCTGCCTGTGGCTCACACATCACTCAGTACTGACAGTTTCCCTCGTGGAGATGTCCACGTATGCAGCTTTCTTCAGATGACCAAAGGGCACTCTGTGAAGCTCCAGTCCTGGTGCTGCTCTGGGGGACATTCCCTTCTGTTTGTGAGGACACCACAACAGCGCCAGTCCTGTTCAGCTGTGCTGACTGATCTGCAGGTGGGCAGCTAAAGCAAGCATTAAATAGCAAGGTTACATGCAATAGGTTTTGTAGGAAAAAAACCTAAATCTCCATTCCTGGAGCACACCGCATGCAGAGAGCACTGCTGCCTGGTTTAGCTCTTGGCTTCCCCCGGGCAGGAGCTGCCTCTTTGGGGTTTGTGTTGCTCTGAACACACTGATGGTGTACTACAAACAACACACAGATACATAATTTCAGTTAATTAATACAAATAAGCACTAATTACAAGCAGCAACCAATTAAAACTGAACAGAGGGCATCTCCCATGCTTTGGTGAGTGGATGAAGGGAAGGGACGCTGCTGCAAGGCCGTCGGGCCCAGCCCTGCCCCCACACTGCACTGCAGGAAGGTTCCCACACAGGCTGCCAGGTGAGACTCCTGCTGCTCCCCTCCTTCTGATTACAATAGCAGCTAATTAAGGCAATTTCTCACCAGCGATGCTCTCAGTGCCTTTAGAGCAATGCAGAGCCCGGGGTGGCAGGCTGCTGCGTGCAGTGATTTTCTTATCTTGGTGCTCACTAACCCCACAGCACTGCAATCTGTCCACCTGTATGGCCACTGAGGCTCTGGTGGAGCATTCCTGCTGCACCCTGCAGAGCTGTGCCTGCAGTGTGGGCTGCAAGGAGCACTGCAGCTCCAGAGCTTGGGAAATGTATTCCTAACTTCTGTTTGTGTCACTTAGGGACAAGTCCGGGTCCCAGCTGGGATCTTCCTTTGTCCTTCCATCTAGTGATGGGGAAACATGGGATCAAAGCACCAAAAAGATCAAAACACGAAAGCCAGAAGACATGAGGAAATGCGGCCGGAGATCCACTCCTCCAATGTAATTAACCTTCCTGAGAACAGATAATATTCCCAAATTAAAGGACACCCTGGGACACAGAAACACATCCACGTCATGTGGGAGAGACGAACTGAGAGGAGCATCAAGGCAAACACAGCCACCACTCCCATGGAGCAGATCTCATCAGTCTCCGGTGCAACCACATAACTAGAGCTCTGCTCTCCAGACACCCACTCCAACCTTCGTTTCTTATTAACAGAGCAGATTAAAGAGCTCTCAGCCCTTGCGGCACCGTCACACCGCCCAGCCCCGGGCTCCCGGCAGGAGCGCGCTCCCATCGCTCCTCTCCCGGCTCCAGCGGGGACCCGCCGGGGCCGACACCCCCCTCCCCCAGAGCCCCATTTACCCTTTTTGCTCCAAAACCATTTTGTGGGGCTACCCTGCGGTCCGGGTTAGGGTGCAGTCCCCGTGCTGCCCGCCGGTCCCCCCGGCCCCGCTCCGGCGCTGCCCCCGGCGCTTTCCCCGCGGGGTTCGGGGCGGCTCCCGGCGGCGGCTCGGCGAATCCCGTGGGCTCCCGGCGGAGGGGCCAAGCCCCACTCGTGCTGCTTTTTCTCCCCCTTTTTCTTCCTCCTCCTCCTCCTTCTCCTGCTGCTGCTACCGCCGCCGCTGCTCCTCCTGCCGCCGCTGCCCGGCTCCGCTCCGCCTCGCCAGCCCCGAGCCGGCTGCCCCGGCCCTGCCGCTCCTCCCCGGCCTCCGCAGCCCCGGCCCGGCGGGCGGTGAGTGCTGGGCGCCCCGGGGGGGTCGGGGTGGGCGCTCAGCCGGGAGGGTAACGCGCGGTCGTCCTCACCGGGAGGGAAGCGCGGCTGCCGGTTCCGGAGGGCGGGGGGTCGGGACCCTTCCCTCGGAACAGCCCCCCATCCCCCTTAAGCTGTCCCCGCTTTTGGGGGCAGCAGGCTTGGGGGCATCATTCTACGTGACCAACGTCCTGCTTGGGGCAGCCCCTATGCCGGAGCGCAGGGGGCTGCTCTTGGGGTATTCCTCCTAAAGAGGAGTGGTGGGGCTCCAGCGAGGGCATCCCCCAGCACCTCCAAGACATCCTCAGGTCATCGTTCCGGCGTGCCCGGGGTTCTGCTCCGGGCGCTGCCTTTGGAGCATCCTCCCAGGGGCTCGGGTGCGGGGGCTCAGCTGGGTGCAGCCTGCACAGCTCTGCGGGCCGTGGGGCATCGGCTCGGGGCACTGAGGGATCTCTTCTTTCCCCTCACACCAAGCCCTGTCATCCCGGAGCAAGATGACCCGGATCCAAATCTGCAGGGCCGGGTGGGCCATGGGGGTCCCCCAGCGCAAGAGCTGCCCCTGCAGCACTTGCAGAACGCGCCCGTTTGCTGAAACAGCCCCAGCAGCCGAGGGCTCCGGTACAGACAGCCACGGTGAGGTCGTGGGTGTGGGGCTGCCCTCTGCAGCCGCGCTGCTGCGTGGCTCCCTGGCAGAGGTACTGCAAAAGGAGCATCCCCTGCCTCGTGCTGCTGCTTACAGAGCACCTGGTTTCCTGGGAAAAAGACACAGCATTACAGTGCATTTACACCGCATGATGAACTACTTTTATAATGCTTGCACTTGAGGGAATATCTAACCGTAGCCATACCTGTTTGGGCATTCATCTGTATGGAAACTCTGCAGCCTCTTTCCTGGCTGACACCGGGGCTGTCTTGCAGAACCCATTTAGTCTGTCTAGACAAGTACGATGAAGAGTGAAGTGCCCAGAGCTGTGAATGATTACAGCCCGGATATCTCCGCAGCGCTACGTTTGTTGTAGAGCGCTGATAGGCAGCGTGCTCTGCTTCTGGGCTGCCCTTGGGTCCTTGGTTATTAAATGCACAGAAAATACCCAGCAATGCATGCAAGTTTGTTGCATGTAAGAGCAAGGGAAGAAGAACACAGCCCTCCCTTCATCTCACAGGTGCATGGGAGAAACACCACTGAGAGCTTAACCAGAGAATGCACAGAGAAAAATCCACGAGCACCAAAACCAATGAGATAGTGGGTGTGAGTGGGAAGAGGGCAGAGGGTGCATACCTTCATCTTCTCTTCTGTATGGAAGCACAGATATTTCTGTAGTATTTACGTGGCTCTTAGAGATCCTTAAATAGAAAGCACACACAAAAAAGCAGCATTATTTATGAGCACGGAATAAAATCCTTAGGATAGAAGACAAACTACGGGTAATGCATGTCCTTAATACATATTCATACGAAGCAGAGTGTATGGAAGAGAGCAGGCTTTAACATAAAGCAAAATCAAGAGGGAAGCGGATGCGTAAGCGTTCAGAAATAATCTGCAAGCATCTGTCTCCATCTTAGGTGGTTAATGACCTTTACAATTCCAGTCTTTAATAGCACAAACCTTTCTGCCCATGAGGTCATCCATCCGCCCTGTCCAGCAGCCCATGGGAAGTCACAAGGCAGGCTGAGGTGAGGACACCCCTCCAGGACAGAGCCCCGCAGCAATAACCCCCCATGGTTACAGACTGCAGGTAGACTGTCCTCCCAAGTGAATCCCAGGAGGTTTCCACAGCTCTGGGAATGACTCATTTTCAGACAGACCACACAGATCATCTGTTTCAGAGTCACAGGCATATTCTGGAGACATTACACATCAATATGATTGGGATATGGCAGCACGTGAGGCCAGGAGGTTTTTATCTGACTGCGTGGATGGGAACAGAATGAGATCTGATTCAGTGATTTGTTGCCATTGATTGAAAAGGGTTCCAGCTCCTCATGGACACAAGTATGGGGCAGAATGAGACCCGGGGTGCATTTCCTCTGTGAGCAGAGCAGATCCATTCTGAGAGCTGCTAAGGATCCCCCAAGGCCCCCAGTTGTCCCTTTCCAGGTCTGAACCTGGCAAAACAGATCTGTTCTGACCTTGGCAGCTGAGCCCAGTGGGTAGGCAAAGCCTCAGGCTGTGTGAGAACTGCAACCAGGTCCTTGAGGGAGGAGAGGAACAGTGGGGACGTTATTTGCACTGGGGTTATATCCTTGCACACATCCACGTCCTCTCTGTCCCACTGTGCTGGATTTGCCCATAGAGCATCCAAGAAACATCCTCCTGTGCTGTCAGCAAACACTGATAAAACTGCTCTCAGGTCATCTGTGTTATACTGGGAAGGTGAGAATGCTCTGTGAGTGGCAGCAGCAGATACCAACTGCACAGCTCAGGAAAAGAGCTATTAGAGCAACTAGGGCATGCTGATAATTAGCTAACGCTTGTTCTGTTTGCTCTGGGCTCTTCACTGCTGTTGACTGGCTATGAATCTTTTGCTCTATCACTGCCTGTTTACAGTACAGCACCTAACTCAAGCAATTAATCAGTTTTAACAGTCTCTGCTAATGTCCCTCTGACATCCGAGCAGCCCAATTAAAGGAGTGTCTCTAAATACTGCATAATAGCCAAGAGGGGAGAAGACCATAATGAGCACAGCCTGAATCAGAGAGAAATGCCTTACAAGTTGGCTTAGAAAATAAACTTTACAATGGCCAACCTGTATCCATACGCCCCTTTTCTGGGCCACACCACGTTGGTTCTCTGCACACCAGACCATCTCTGTCAGCCACCCCATTACAAATGAACTCATGCTGTATGGCACTGCCTTGGCTTTCCAGAGTTACGCTGTTACCGTCAGCCCCAAGCATATCTGTCCAAGCAAGCAGTGTCAATATAATAAGAGAATGAATGACATAGATGTGAATTTCAAAAAGAATAATTCATAGGTAATTTCCAATTACAGGGAATAATTTATAGGTGCCTGATTTGCAAAGGGAATAATTTACTATTAACCTGAATTGCACATGAAAGCATTTACAGGTTAGTGTGACAACGGGGGGGTGTCGGCTGTGACTGCTCAGGCTGAAGTTTTGGGGAATTTCTTCTGCAAATGCCCACAGTTTTGGAAAAAAGTGAACATTAACAAATGGCTACAAGTGGGAATAACAAAGTTCAGATTGGAAATAGGATTTTTTTTTTTCCCTAATAGTAAAAAAAGAGAATGCCATGAGTGGAGACGCCCACCTGTGGCAAAATTATTGTTCTAACGTGGCTTAAAGGATTTCTTCAAGTGCAACCAGAAGTCAACGGCCTTTTAAACAAGGAGTTACTTCTCCTCAGGATTTGCTAATCAGGTCCTCTGGCTTATCCTTGGCCAAGACAACAAATTAATTGCTGTTTGCTCTAAAGACATAACATCTCCTTCCTACATACCTGAAATGCATACGGATGCATTGGTGCTTCCAGTTCTGCGTCACTGCCTCGGTGCCTTAAAACTGCTGGAAAATGAATGCCCATTGCAGCTGAAGTGCCATTCCCTCTGGAAGGACTGCATTGGAGCATTATAGCAGCAGCCCCAAAACAAGAGCTAAAAATTACAGAGCTCTTCCACACCACCCCAGTTAATGAGAACAGTATATCCATCTATTAGATCAAGCACAAATACCATCTTCTACACTCAACATTGCAAAGAATCTGCAAAAGACATCCATAACATTTTTTTCTGAAGCATTGATTTCCTGCAGTGAAGTATTCTAGAAATGCTTGCTAGATAGAAGTAATGGTGTTGGATTTGGTGAATGCAATGGGTTGCTGTTATTCTCTTGGAAGCAAAACCGGTGTCCAAGAGAAGGAGGCACACAGTGCTCCAGACTGCAAGTGAGTTCCTGCCCTTGAGCTTCCCAACCACCAAAGTGTAATCACGGACGTCCTCGTGCGTTGTGGGTGCTCACAAAATGCCCATGTTTATTGCCAGGGACGTCTGGTGCAGCGTGAATGTCCCCTTTTAGGAAGCCTTGGGAAACAATGTATGTCCCATAGCGCTGGGTGCACATTGCATTTCATGAGAGAGCCCGGGGGAACACAGGCTAAGAGACTGCGCCCATTGTGTTCATTACTGCATACATCCACTCTTTGCTACTTCCCATTTGGAAAAATCCATTCATTCTCTAAGCAGCTCCTCCCACATCCCCACGTACTCACAGGCAGCGCTGATGAAGGCAGCTCCTGCTTCTCCGAAACCTTAGGCAAGATCACTCCCAACCCGGGCTGAGCACAGAGCTTGGCTTGCTTGGGAGCAGCAGGCAGGGCTCACACAGCACAGTGGTGGTAACATGGCTCATGGTTTCCCAGTGTAAGTTCTGAGTATGGTGGGAAAAAGGATGCTTGCATTTGGAGTTTGTGCAGGATGAGTGTTGCCTCGGACTTCAGCAGGGCCAAGATTCAACTCCCGATGACTTCAGTAGGGTCAGAATCTCCTTTTACCCTCTTAAATTTGGAAGTAAGTCATAAGCAAAGAGATTTGGGCGACAAAGTGCAAAATAACCTCACGTGTGCTCTTGTTGCAAAAGCAACGTGGGCACTTTTGGGGCAATAAGAAGAGGTAGCTGAGAAAGCATCAAAGATTATATCTCTAGAATTCCATTGGATTAAGGCTGTTGTACTACCTCGGATCCCACTATGCTCCTGCTGTCAGGCTTTAATGCCAGCAAAGTACAAAGACAGCAAAAATAAAAGCAAACTGCTTACCTGCTCCCCCTCCTCTGGGATGTACCCTGAGCTCTGCAGAAGATCACACAGAACAAGTCTTTTCTAAGGACTGCTTAAACAGACAGCTACCTTCCCAAGGGTTAGATGTAAAGAAACTCAATTTTTAAGGGCTGCAACCTTTATCTTATGGCGAAACTACCACAGCCATCTCCATGTAACAGAGGAAGACACCTGGCCCATGTTGGTACTCTTATTTGATTATTGACTTCATTGCTATATCACTGTCCCCAGGGGCACCTGGTGACTGCTGAGCTACTGACATTACAGATCAACCCATTCCTCCTAAAAATATTGTACCTCTCTTTTCCCCCTCTCACTGCATAGCGCTGACACAACGCAATGACCAGCAGCTGATACACACACTTACCCACCCAGGTTGCTTTTAAACAAGTATTAACTCACCTCACAGAAAACAATACTTCTTCCTAGGATGCCCATGCTTTGCTGCATGTCTACCTGCGTGTTTTCATCCTGCTGTACGCAGGTGGAGCACTTACCTGTGCAAAGCAGCTTTTCCCAAAGCACAGCTGCTAAATACTTGGGTTCCAGTTGACACATCTGCTCCTTTCCTACCAGTGCACAGGAGCACTGCCTTTCAGCACCCTATAAGGGCTAATACAGCCAGAGGCACAACACTCGACCTTAAAACACAGCATAAATAAATAAATAGATGAAGCCAACCATCTGATTTAACCCAGACCTCCGGCAGCAGTACTGGGGCTGCGCATTCTTGAGCACCACCTACTGGTACATAAACCAGCGATGCTCATGGAGACGCAGAGCATCCCATAACAGCTTCCCTCTCACATGCATTTCAGGACACCCGGCCGGCGCTGAGCACAGCCTGCAGGCTCCCACTCAGATCCCACAGCTGGAAGCCCGGGGTAACCTGCTCTGAGAGCTGAGCTCTGCCAGGTCCCCAACGGCCCGTGGGCCTCTCCGCAATGCTGCAGTGCAAACACACGCAGGAGTTCAGCTTCGGGCCCCGGGCTCTGAAGGATGCGTTGATCTCCACCAACCCGGCCCTGCAGGAGCTCTATGCCAAGGCTTTCTCCAGGGCAGAGAAGCTGTTCCTTTCTGAAGCCTACAACCCGCAGAGGACGCTTTTCTGCACGCTGCTCATCCGGACAGCTTTCGATTGGCTCCTCAGCCACCCCGATGCCCCCGAGGACTTTGAAACCTTCTACCACGCCATGCTGAGGAGAAAGCAGAGCTTCTGCCGAAAGCACATCTACCTGCAGCCTATCGGTAAGGCATCCGCACTGAGCCACCCGGAAGGGCACAGGAGGGAGGGGGGAACCCAACTCTATTGCCATCCTTCCTCTCTTCCAAGGAGGCAAGAAATAATTAGTGCAAGGAAAGCTAAGTCCATAACAGCAAAGGTTCTGCTGTATCCCCAGTCCAGAGTCACGATGACAGCCAACAATACAGAGCGCCAGAAAATACCATGGGTGCCCTTGGGTGAGATTTGATATGAATATATACGCATATATATACGTATCTGTATGTAAGCAGATGTAAAACAATGCTGGATAACGCAGCATTTTGGGAGCTCCATCCCATGCCAATTCACAAACAACAAGCAGCCCCCCCCGGCTCCACCCAGGTTAACCTTTCTGCACTGCTCATCTCAAAGATAGCCTTCCTGCTCTGCAATGAGACCCCACTTCCTTGGGGTGACCCTCTGACAGAGGCCCCTCTTCTCCACACCCATAAAACCATCAGGAGATGACTGCCCCATCCCAGAGTCAGCAATTAGCTTCAAAACAAGCCTGCCTCATGGCCAGCCCCACAGAAGCCCTCCAGAGCTCCTGGTTCACTCTGGCTTTGGGGTGCTGACACCACAGCTTTCTCTCTAGACCTGACCGAAGGGCCTGCGGGGCCCTCACTGCTGGATTCCCTTCAGAGCTGTGTGGAGTCCTTCTTCCTGGGGCTCCGTGTGAAGTGCCTTCCTTCCATCCCCATCTCATCCATTCACTGCTGCTACCGCCACAGCCGGGACTCGGACAGAGTGCAGCTGCATGCAGGTGAGGGGCCGGGTGTGCTGTGATATGGCCCTCTATGGGGAAATGCCTGACATCGCCCTTCATCAGGGAGGGAGAAGGGAAAAATCCTGATCCTGGGGAAAACCTTGAACTCTGAGGCTGGAAATAGGAATGAAAAGCAAAGAGACTTCCATCATGTTATCCTCTGCTGTTAGTATCTTTTCTGTGCTGTTCTGTTCAGATCCAGCACTGTTGCTCTCATGTGAGCTGAGCTCTCCCACCTTCCGTCCGGAGCCAAAGTAAATCCATGGGCTGGGTGATGCACAGGGGAGTTCTGCAGCCTTTCACGTCTGGAAATTTGCTCCTGTGTGGCTCTTGCATGCCTTCCAAGGATGCTTCAATTTAACGGGCATCTCTCCTGTGTTTGTCCAGATGGGATCCTGAACTTCCTAAAGAACAACAAGCCCATGGATGCTCTGTGTGTCCTTGGGCTCACTCTGACCGACCTGTACCCATGTGAGACCTGGAGCTTCACGTTCAGCAAATTCCTACCAGGACAAGGTGGGACTGGTGTCTGATGATGTCCCAGCACAGGGTTTGGATAAGGCAGCACCACACAAATCCTCTATTTTTTTTTCCCACTGCCTGATGGGAGGAGCTGGGTTTTTCCAACTTAAAATTAAGGGACTCAGGGATAGCGATCCAGGGACACTATTTTAGGCAGAGGCAACCAGAGAACTGCAAGCCTTGGAAGTGTGTCTTTTTGCACCAGTACAGGCATGCTGAGCTGGGGAAAAGCCACAAGCACTGATGCCCAACCTCTGTTCTCCTCTCTTTACAGAAGTGGGAGTCTGCAGCTTCGCTAGATTTTCTGGGGATTTCCCCCAGGCCAGTTGTAGCAGCTTGAACCCACTCACACACAGAGAACAGCTAAGTGATGTCAGCAAGGAGAGCCGAGAGAGGACCTTGCCGTTCAGTGCCCAAGAGATGGTCCAGTGCTGTAAGGTAGGACCAGTGGTCTCCTGCACTCCCTATTTCTTGCTATCTGAGCTTCAGTACTTCAGGCCTGAGCATCATCTGCCTCTCTGCCCACGAGCAGAGGCTCATGTACATACATAGCCCCAAGCACTTTGCACCTTGGTGCGCTATGCAGGCACTCCTCAGCTCCCTATGGCACCGGGGCAAACTGCAGTATTGACTGCATGGAGAGGCAACTCGCAGCAATGCTGAAACAACTGATTGTTGTTGTCCCAACAGGTGACCTGTCATGAGATCTGCCACCTGATGGGCCTGGGGACGTGCCGCTGGCTGCAGTGCATCATGCAGGGCGCGCTGAGCCTGGATGAAGCCTTGCTGAGGCCCTTGGAGCCCTGCCCCATCTGCCTGCGCAAGCTGCAGCACATCGTGGGCTTCAAGCTTGTCGAGCGCTACAGGGTGAGAGACAGAGCCACCAGCCCCCCCCACAAGCCAGGGGGCTACCCCATAAATCCCAGCACTAAACATGCTCAATTTCTATGAGAGCAGGTCATGCCTCAGACATGGGCTATGATTTCGACGTGGTCAGTGACCAATGCTCTACACAAGCCCTAGGGCTTCTGGCCAGAGACAAAGGCGGCGCAATAGTTCTACCATGTTATGCTGTTTCCAAAATCAGGGTGGGCAGAGGTGAAGCCAGAGCAAGTTGTGGCCAGAGCAGCAGCAGTTCCCACGTCCGTGTCCTTTCTCACATGCCAGTGTGTTTTTCTCTGGAGCTGCTGATATCCCAGAGGAAATATTAGTGGGAACTTTGCTGCAGTTCCTCAGCTTAACAATACGAGAAAGGATCCTCACTGACTGCTCCCTAATAAAAGGAGAGCCCTAGATCCTTCTCTCCCACCTACAGAACTGCTAACGCCACATACAGCCACTGTCAGGAGCAGAGCTAACCTCCCATAGATCCAGAAAGGGTTTTTCTGCATCCGATGGCTACAAAGCTGGGCTCAGTAGCCAAACAGAATCACAGAATGGCCCAGAGTGGAAGGGATCTCAAGGATCACAAATCTCCAACCCCCCCCGCCACAGGCAGGGCCACCAACCTTCCCATTTCTTACAAGACCAGGGATGGATGGGGTGTCCACAGCCTCTCCGGGCAGCTGTTCCAGCACCTCACTGCTCTCCTAGTAAAGAACTTCCCCTGACATCCAACCTAAATCTTCCCTCCTTCAACTTAAAATCATTTCCCCTTGCCCTGTTGTTATCTACCCTTTCAAAAGGTTGAACAGCAAAGAGGGTGTAATTAATCTCACTATTCTCACTCTGCATCCTACCTCCTCCTTAGTTATTATTTGTCTGGAAAACATCATGTTCACAGACAGGATTTTCCCCTGCTGCCTGCTTTAAAGTCTGTGGGTTATATCTGTAACGAGCAGAATGGGAACGGGGACAGCTCTGCTTCATTCAGCTTGGAGACAAACGCACAGA